>NW_017728934.1:6216003-6221689 GCF_001723895.1 Crocodylus porosus
ACACCTTGCTGGGGTCGTTTGACCCCAGTGCTCTTTCCTGCCATGGCAGGGGGTCGGACTAGATGATCTACTCAGGTCCCTTCCGACCCTAGAAACTATGAAACAAAAAGCCTTGCCTTTTGCTAAGCTACATGACATTTTTGACAGAATAACAAGGTTTGCCAATAAAGGAAATGCAATAGGTATACTCTCTCTACACTTTAGCAGAACATGTAATATGATTTTGTGTGATATCCTCAAAGACATCCTAGAGAAATAGAGATATGGAAAATTACCATATCGTGTAGAGATGGCCTTTGAAAAACTGAATACAGGGTACAAGTATTAGGAATTCAGAGATAAGCAGGGAAGATGACTAAATGAGGCCTACTCCGGGGTCAGTTCTGGGTCTAGTTCAATTTAGTATTTTCAAAAACTTCCAGGGTAGAACAGAGTTTGCTAATCACATTCACAGGGGCTCCACAGAAGGGCGAGACCTGCTTTCTTTATGAGTCAGATTTAAAGACAGCACAAACTTGATTAATTGCCACAATGGGCTTAAACTCAATCATGCTGATATTGATAGAGGACAAGTATTAAAGTGGTTCTCAAACAAAGGCCCAAAACACCTCTGGGAATATTGGCTCATCAGCAGATAGCCTGAGAAGGGTTACGGGTTAGTGCTGGAAGAAATTCGATGCAAGTAGTTAACGAGACAGCCAGAGGCTTTAATATAGCCAAATGCAACTACTGTATCTGGGAGGCAAAGCCAGAAGCCTATCTTCCTTTACACACCCATATGACATGAAACTGCCATTTTTGGCATTTATGCACAATTTGAAATCCTGCTCCACATCCCATGTGGATGCATCAACATTCGCACAGCTGCTGAGCATGCTCATTCAGCTGCACTTTGGCCAGGCAGGTGTGCGGTTCCATATGCTTGAACACTAGGTGAATGAGCACAGGTCATATCATTCTACCCAGAAGAATCCCATGACTAAATGTATGTGATATAGGAGGAAGGCAGTTGTCCCTTGCTTTAGCCCGAAAGCTGAGTGAGTAGGACACTTGCCAAAGAAAAGGGAGAGCTAGTTTCTAGGTCCCCCTCACCCTTCCTCCTATATCTGGTCTGAACCTGCCTCTTTCTGCCCTCCCCACAAGGAGCTCTAGCCACTAGGCTACAGGTTGGCATTAGCCAAACACCTTTCCAGTGCTCCTTTTGAAGCTGCTGCTCCTACCCTTCCCAGCAGCTGTGGGAGAAAGATGTGAAGCCAGGAAGAAAAACATAAACAGAAAGTTTGGGGCTCAGTCAGACGACTACTACTGATAAAGGGACTCATGGGTTCTAGTTTGGACCCTTTCTTCCCACTGGGGCAGAAAACTTCATACTGCTTTGCATCTGCTGTATCCACTGAATATTAAATGAAAAATCCATTAGCTCAGCTTCAAAAGGAGAGGTAGAAAAGGGGCTTGGACAATGTACAGAGCACTATACTAGGAAGATGAAGAGATGCATGTTCAAACTCCCTCCTTACATGATGAAGACATAGGACCTGTGACTTCTGCTTCTTGGGTGAGTATCCTAAAACAGACGACTGATGTGGCTACATTAAGAGCTCTTGAGCTATCTCAAAATCGAGACAGAAGCAGAGGCAATGGAAAAAATAGGTGGGACGCTCAGGCAGTTTACCCAGGAAGAGCAAGCACTTGAACGGACAAAGGAAAGCAAAAGCAAAACATGAATACACCTAGCAAAGGATATTAAAGAAAATACAAAGGGATTCTATAAATACGTCAGAAAATAGATAGATCGTGCAAACTGTGGGCTCACTGCTCAATAGTAAGGATGAGCTATCCATGAAAGGCACAAAGAAAGCAGAGCTACGCAGTGGCTAATTTACCTCAATCTTCACAAAAAAAACCCAAACCATGACTATACAGCTTCCACTCTGTGCCCACTCTGAAATTGCTAAAAAACAATGCTTATGCCTCAATCTCAGCCGAATGGAAGAGAGAGCCATGCCATGCTCAACCTTAAAAACAACCCTGATATTATCATACAAGAGGCTGATAAGAGGGGTGCTACTGCTGTCCTGGACAAAACAGTATACATACAGAAAGGCAAGAGACAATTTTCCAACTCAGATTTTTACAAAATCCTGACCAAGGACCCCATTGAACTATACCAGCAGGAATTAAACGACCTCCAAAAGGCAATAGATCTGAGAACGCAGGAAAGGATTAATGCTTTCACCTCCCAGTAACTCAGGCCTAGCAACTTTTACTTAACATCCAAAATATACAGAGCTGGCAACCCAGAATTCACCACTGCCATGGAGGGAGTTTCTGGCTACACTGACTCTATCCTATTCCCATATGCCACTGGATCTACCAGCTATTTGACAGACCACAGATTTCCTAAGGAAACTAGGCTTCTTTGACAAGCTTCCAGATACCACCATATTAGCTACAATGTATGTTACACGCCTGTACACCAACATCCCCCAAGAAGATGAACTGCAAGTCATAAAGAACATTATCCTTGCTGTTTTTGACACTGTTTTTGTTTCCATGACACTCATCTGGTTCGTCTTCCCATGCAACTATTGCAGATCTGGAGACTCCTTATACCTACAAACAAATGGCACTGTCACGGGCACACGAGTGGCCCCAAAATATGCCAAAATATAGCATTCACGACAGATTTTGAAGTCTTCCTTTGCAACTACTCATCCTCCCGATATGCCTAAGCTACATCTTCATCACATGGACACAAGGGAAGAAATCTCTATAAAAATTCCACCACGACTTTAACAACTTCCACCCCTCATTAAACTGACCTTGGAATTTTTTGCCCAGCAAATTCATTTCTTAGACACCAAGGTGAAAGTTTGCCATGGCTATATAACCATCACATGGTACCAGAAAACAACTCACGGCTAGAACTACTGCCACACTGCCAGCTTTCATCCTAAGTATATCAACTAGGTCCACTGTCTACAGCTAAGCTCTATGTTACAACTATATCTGTTCTGATCCCACTGACCAGGATGCACACCTTAAGGATCTGGAACAGGGATTCTTACATTTACATAAAACAATCTGAAAACAATAGCCATACAGTCAAGAGAGCCAAATTCAGACCTTGCTCCACTCTGCTATAGTACCAGCCCCGTGACAAGGGCAATGGATTCTTTCTGGTTGTCGCATATAACCCCCAGCTGGAACACCCTGGATATATCATTAATGACAACCAACCCCTCCTGGAAAATGACAACCATCATAAGGTAGCTTGTCCTTACTTACAACCTCAAACTGTTTCTCCAGCAATAGACTACTTGCATCACTACACAGCTACTGGTGCTGTTAATCAACAGCATTAATGCCTTGGATGTAGGAAGAGAGAACTTTCTGGTCAGGTTTGCAGATGACATAAAATGGGGGCAGGGAAGGTGTCACAAATGCTAAGATTAGACTTCTAAGGAGCACTGATAGACTAGACAACTGGGCACTACACAACAATAGGGAATCAGCAAAAGACGAATATAAGTAGCTACACCTAGGGAAGAAAAACCACATATACAAATACCAAATGGAGGATAGCTGTCTTGGTGGCAGCATTGCTGCAGTGGATCTGGAGGGTTTGCTGGACAACAGACTCAACATCAACCAGCAAGGTGATGCGGTCATGAAAAAAACTCAAATGTGATTATGGGTTGCATTAACAGAAATACCGGGCATCTTTACATATGCTCCAGGGTGGTGGTGGTGGGGATGCTTTAATTAGAGCAGCAATCAGGAGCCACTTTAATTAGAATGGCCTCCAAGAGCCGCTCTAATTAAAGCGCGTGCAGTGTCTTGTGTATTCAGCACCCCATGCTTCAAAATGGCAGTGGGGGTGCTTTAACAAACTCCTTTGACAGTACTCCAGATGTGGCCCCACCAATGCTGAATAGAGGGGAATAATTACTTCTCAATCAGCTGGCTTATTGTCCACTGTAACCCCCACATCTTATTTTGCAGAGCTGCTGTTTAGCCAGGCGGTTCCCAGTCTGTACCGGTATATGGGATTGTTCCATTCTAAGTGAAGAACTTTGTAGTTGTCCTCACTGAATCTCATGAGATTGCTTTTGGTCCATGCCTCCAATTTGTCAAGGTCTCTCTGAATCCTAACCCTACCCTCTGGTGTATCTACTCCTCCCCCAACCCTGGTGTCATTAACAAACTTGTTGAAAGTGCACTCTATGCCAGCTTCCAGGTCATTGATCTTCATGAAAAAATGAAGATCAAAGAATGAACAAAAGAAGATCAAGAATGAACAAAACCCGCCCTAGGACTGCCCCCTGGGGCACTCCATTTGATGCTGGCTGCCAGCTAGACACTGAGCCTTTGATTACTACCCTTTGAACCTGAGGATCCAGCCAGTTTTCTATCCACCTTACAGTCCATTCATCCAACCTGTACTGCTTGTTTGTTTTTAGGTTTGCAAAAAATTGTGGGAAATGGTATGCTGAAGTCAAGGTACATCCCATCCACTGCTCCACCTACATCCAAAGAGACAGTCATCTCATCCTAGAAGGCAATCAGGTTTGTCAAGCATGAAGTGACACTAGGTGTAGTTACACCTTACAATTGGCATGTGCTAAGTTTAATTGGTGTTAAAGATAGCATATGCTTTGAGTAGTTGCACATTAAGGGTTAATGCCCCATGTACTGTGCACTGCTCTGACCTGCCTTTATAGGGGTGGCAAGCAGGGGCATGGCTAGGAGCCAAGTTGGCTTTATATCTGCCCAGCTCACCTGCCCTCAGGGGCAGGGTAGGTGGCCCAGATTGTGGGCAGCTGGGGGCTGGCAGGATTTCATTGGGCCTGCCAGTACCTGCCTGCCCTGACTGGGACCCCACTGCACCCCACCACCTGGATTGAGCCTCCCATCCCTCTCCCATGCCCCTGACCCAGATCAGGTCTGCCACTATCTCCCCCCTGCCCCTGCCCCTGCCCCTGGGGCTCTCCTGTCTGTGGAAACCCACCTGCTTAGCTGCTGCCACTGTCGCCAGTGGGCCTCCATTGCTCTCTGGGCTGAGCCTGATCCAGAGAGTGATGGCAGTGGTGGCAAGTGGGTTCCCCTTTCCTGCCTGGTCCCCTGGGACAGCACTGGTAGCCACAGGTGAGCTGAGGACCATGGGTATGGGTGAGCTGAGAGGGGCGGGGGGGAGCCCCAAGGTGCAGCGAAGGAGCCTTGTGGGCCAGGAAGAATCCAAAATGGGAAGGGAGGGGCAGGGCAAGGATTCTTACTTTTAGGTGCTACCCTGCTGTCACTGTGGGGGACAACTGAGTGACTGGGAGCAGTGCCTCATGGGATGCTAGAGGAGCACTCCTAACTGGTTTTGCTACTGTGGAGTGGTCACACATGACTACAATAGGAACAGCCCAAAACCAGTTAGAGATAATGCCTGGTGGAAAAGGATTACCTCTGAACCAATGGTTCCAAAACTAACAAATTGTGCACCACCAATTTAAAATGACACAACCTTAGGTACCACCAGCAAATGTTTCAGTTCAACCTTAAGTACCACCAGCAAATTTTTGTCATATAAAGTAATTATAATAAATTTGTTAATGTATACTACAGACAGGTTGTTTGCGTACCACTTGTGGTACCCATACCACAGATTGGGAACCACTGCCCTAGGTAACAGCTGCCA
>NW_017728934.1:6221789-6231809 GCF_001723895.1 Crocodylus porosus
CACAGATGTAGGGGTCACAGCAGATAAACACATAAGCACCTCAGGATAAGTCCCCAGTGATATGCTGTGGCCAGAAAATCGAGTGTAATTGAGCAGTGATGTTGCCTAAGGAAGTTATTTAATCCCTGTACTTGGCACTGCTGAAGTCAGCATGGAATAATAGATTTGATCCTGGTGTTTTGAAAAGTTTGAACAACTTGGAGAGTGCAGAGAAGAGCCACCAAAGTGATTTGAGAGCTGGAGAATATGCTTTACAGTAAGAAATTTACAAATCGCATTTTGTACAAATTGCCAAAAAAGAAATGGAGAGATGACTTGATAGCAACTCATAATACAATAGAACCCAGATCATTTTGCACCCAGGTGGTTTGCAACCTGTTTAATTTGCAACAGGTTTTTGAATGAAGAATGAGCTGCTCCTTGCTTTACTTCAAAAGGCAAGACTCAGCAACAGATGGAGCATCCCAGTGATCCCATGCAGTTGTGGAATCCCCCTATATATGTGCTCTCTATTACTATCTAAACCCTAACCCCGCAAAATATTCAGGTTCTACTGTATGTTCACAGGAAGGAAATACCAAGTAATAATGAGAAAAACATAACAAGAACCAAGGGTTGGGAGCAGAAGCCAGGTAAATTGTAATTACAAACAAGGCACATTTTAAAAGTTTTAATTAAGCATTGGAACAAACTACCATGAGAATAGATGGATTATCTATCTCTTGACATCAAAACTGGATGCCCTTTTGAAACATATGGTTAAGCAAATATGAGCTATTGGGCTTAATTTGGGGCTCAGTGAAACTGGATAGCTTTTGATTCACAGGGAGCCCAATTAGATATTCTAATGATCCTTTCTTGTCTATAAGTCTTGAATTCTAAACCAGCCAGCAGCAACCCAGCTTCACGAAAGAACAGCAAATCCTAGAACCAACATTTATTTGTCTGTCATGAGAAAAGCTCAGATAGCTGACAGAACAACGGCTGATTCTTCAGAAGAATACATGAAAGCTGCACAGTGCATTTCTGGGCCTATATCTCTGTAAAACACTATGCATGTCTACACTGCCATAGACACAATAAATTATCCAATACCAGCTCACTGAAGATCCCAAAATCTATTAGTGCTAACAACCGTATTTAAGAAGAGCTGCACCTTTAAAAGAAACTCCTGCTTTTCCACCATTCATTTCAGAAGCTTTCATAATGTACATTGTCTAAATTGTTAACAAAGTCAAAGACTAATTCCATATGCCCTTATTGCTGGATTATAAACATGTCCAGACATTAAGGACAATTAGACATTAGAACAATTTCCACCCACACATAACTAATATCATATTAAAAAACCCTCTGCATTCAAGAATTGCTGAAGTTCATTGTGCAGCTTGTTGCCTTTGTCAGATTGTCATCTGCCCAGAGCGCGCACACGTCCTGTCCCATGGCCCGGGTAGATTTCACTCCCTCCTCCTGAAGCCATTTATTGAGGACATGGCTTGTCCAATAGCTCCATTTCTCCAAACATCAGAAAGACCGATCAACCCTGACTGTACAAATGTAGCTGGTGTTTTGGAGCTGAGGTACCGTACTGCCCATGGTAAAGGAAGACAAAGGCTAGCTAGTTGGCTCTGCATGGCTACATCCTAATCCTTTTCCTTAACAGAAAACAACCAGCTAAGGTAGAGAACTGCCTTTTACAGTTTATAGTGGAAAATAACAGGCTACCATGTTACTAAGAAACTTCTAAAGGGGGATTTATCTATGGAGAAAAGGCAAAGATCTCACACAACAAACTTTAATCTACTTGTTTTTCTCTCACTCATTCCCCAGGTTATTGCTACTTCCATGGATGGATTCAGAATTGCAGCAACAGGAGTATGGCCACAGCCCCTTTGGCTGTGTGGCACAGGCACATAAAGAGAGCTCATTGTGCGAGTGGCTGTAACCCTTGCGGTCATCCTGGATGCTAGCTGCCCACCCCACCCTATTTTAGCAGCAGGGAAGCAACGGAAGGAAGAGAGGGACAAGTGGTTCTGGCATATAGCCCCTGGGATCCAGGTCAGGGGCTGCTTGAAAGCATGGGCTCTGGGTAGCCCCTGTGCAGACCAGCCAGTGAGCAAACAGAGCTCCCAGCACCTAGGGAGCTCCCAGCAGCCTGTGAACTCTGAGAGCAGTTCAATGTGCATACAGGGGACAGACAAACGTGGGGTGCAACTTCACCACCACACCCCTTTTGGATCTGCCCCTACTTTTATTATTACTACTACCACCTGTGAACAAATATACAAAAAGATATGAGACCCACCAAGCTGGGCACTGTATAAGCAAATACCAAAGAAGTCCCTGCCAAAGAGAGGTTACAGACAAGAGAGCTAAAACAGACAAGCAAAGGATTGTAATGCAAGCTGCACACACAGCACCGGTTTGCTGGTGTTATGTTGGTGCTATGATGTTTCCTGTTTGTTTTTTAATAATTTGGGGGGGGGGTTATGTTGAGTTGATTTTGCTTATATTCAATTTGATGTGTAACAAAGCAAAGGGAAGTCACATAGAGGAGGCAGGCATCAGGGGAAGGAAGAAGGGGACACAGAGTGCAGCTCGTGGGAGACTGGGAAGAAAAGAACAAGAGAGTGCAATCACCAGCCAGTCAGCAGAGAAGACGGTGCAGCGTGACAGCCACTGCAGGCAGCAGGATGGCACAACTAACCAGTGATGGTGCAGCCGGCTCACACGGGCTGGAAATTGCTCCATAGCTCCTACTGTACTGCCCCAGGCTAGGAATAGGCCCACTTCCCATCTGCCACTACCACCCCATTTCCAAATCCCCTGTTTGTTTTTTCCAAGGCACCCTCTGGTCTCATTTGTTCTCCTACCCAAATGTTTCTGCTCCTTCTCCCTTCCTTAGTTACAGTCCTATGACTTGTCAGTCCTAGTGGGAACACTTGAAGCCAGGGGACCTGACTTGTTCTATATTTATAAAATACTGTGTAGATTTCCAATGAACATTAATCATCATCACACTAACATTTCCTTACTACCTAATTCCTTCGTGTTTACGCAGGAGATTGGTCCCACACAGCCCTTCTTGCCTCTCATCTAATCCTGAAGTGAAAATATTAGTCCAACTTTGCAGGTGCCTGGAAAATGGTTTAATTTTCATCCCCACCTATGAAAAAACAAAACAATTACAAAAGCAGTTTTCACCCATACAGTTCTGAACAATGCCAGTCCAGCCTGCAACAAAGAGACAGATTGGGAGAGTGACTAAGGGTATAAGAAGCCTGTGCAGGATTTGTCGTTGGAGCATTGGGTCAGAGATCACACCCTGGCATTACAATCACATCTGTTGTCTCCTTTTATGGGTACCCACCAGGAAAAAGACGTAACATTTTGAAGAAGCTCAAGCATCAGTGACTGATTTCTACCTCATGCTGCCTTTTAGTTTGCTGGTGCATGTAAGTGCCATTAATATTGCTACTTGCAGACCTCACAATAGATATGTAGCAATCACTGGTTTCATTAAAAATTTCAAACTTAGCCCCAATGTCCAAAAATAATCGCAGATACAAACTTGTTTACAAGTCTAGATCATATTTTGAGCAAACTGGAACCGTTTAGGGTTTGAGGTTAACTCAATGCTTGATGCTAAACTGTTGATTTGTTCAAACTTGAAACTGCAAAGGAAGCTCAGAGCTGGGAGTAAACCCCGTAAATGTAAATAAAATACACCAACCTGCCTGTGAAGCAAAGCCTCCATGTTTCAAAAAACTCTAAACTTAATTATGTTCCTGGTAACAGCAAAGAAGAACAGAGTCAAAGAAAGACCCATGAAAATGCCCCCTCCCAAAGTCACAACACTGACAGTGAGGACAACAAAAACCAACATGGTTCACTGCACAGACATCTCCTAGCTACCTGGGAGTGGATCACAAGTCTACATTGATTGATGGAAATCTTAAAGATCTGCATGCAGAAGACATGACAGAGGTGCAGAGTATTTGCTCCCAATTGTTATTTTGAGTTGTCTGTCTTTCAGGGAAGAGAATGACAACTCTGCCCATCTGGAGAGACACCAAAGGTCAGGACTAGAAACACTGCATACTTAGAGGATTCGGGCTTAATATTTAGAAGGAAGACTTAACTATATAAACAATAAACAAATTATCTAAATACCAACCAGTGACTCCTCTTGCTGGGAAAGTGACTAAAACTAGATTATGACCTTTTACACACAGTCTAACAACTATCACCTGCCAAGTAAAATACTGGACAGGTGTCTGGTAAAAGCCATTTTCATGGAAGCATTCCATTTCTTCCAATAAATTTTTAGTTGATGTGTAAAAATGCAAAATAAAATGTTCTGGTTTATGTTGCTGCTTATGAGCAGTCGGGGCAGATCCAAAGTGTGTGCAATGTCATGGTCACACCACGCTTTCAGACCACAATGATACAAGCAGCAGCTGGAGACTTGCAAGGCTGCAGTTTTGCACAGCAACAACGTACATTACAGGTGATGTTCTGGGTAGAATTACCTGTATTTACTCGATTCCAAGATGATATTTTTCTCCCCACTTAACATGGGGAAAAGAATCTTCTGTCTTAGAATCAAGTAGGAGTGGTGGTGGTGGAGAGGTGTTATTTTATTGAAATCACTTCACCCACTTCACCTACAGCGCAGCATTCACTGTATAACAATAAAGATAACACACAGTTCTGAAGCCCTTACAGTACCATGTAGATAAAGTCAACCCCCTAGATCAGGGGCAAGCAATTATGTTGGGCAGAAGGCCGCTTACTGAGGTTTGGCAAGCTATCACGGGCCGCATGACAGGCAGTTGGGGGGTAGATAAATATTAATTTTCCAAACTTTTTAGGGGCTGCGCGGGCCGCATTTTGCCCACACCTGCCCTAGATGGAGAGCCCTGGAATTCTTTCATTCAGGACAGGGTGTTTGTGCATCTCCTATCCCTTCTTCCACCACATATTGTCTTGCTGGAAGTATAAGTGGATGGCAAGAATGAATCGCTGCTCATTACAGTAATCATAACCATGTAATTTATTCCATTCTTTCTCATCTGTCCATTTTAGCCACGTCATTTCTTCAGCTTAAATGAAACACGAGCAATGTCCATCTTTTCATTATCTGAGGGCAGCAGGCCTTGCACAAATATACCATGATCCTGGACTGAAGCCTCTAAGCGGTAGCTCAATACCAACATACAATACAAATACTGAGTAACTCATATTCACGCACTCCGCATAAAAACCTACACGGCAGCAAGGAAAATACAAAATTGCCTCCTATCAACAATGCAGAGCAACTTATCCCCTGGAATTACCTTTTTGCCATATTTATGTCACCAGCACTTTTCATGATTCAGTCCATGCAACCCTTTGAACAGAAGGCAATACTATAGCCTTCATTTCTAGTACAATCAAACAGACTTCTACAAAGAAACCTACATCTACTTTACTATCCAGTACCCAACACCGGTTGATCCTGGCAATAAAAGCACACAAAAAACACCATCTGCTCTGAACTCTATTTCATTCTCCTCGGCAGTTCTCCGAAGGATACTATAGCTGTCCTCACACTCTTCACAGACTGCACATGCTGTCAGAACTTTGCACAGAGTTCAAAGGGCTATCCTGAAACACATAACGCAACCATCAAAAATCTCCTTCTCTAAATGTCTCCCAAAGAAATCATTTCTGTGCCACCATGCACCAGTTCTCATTTCTGTAATAAAACAACCTTTGGCCAGTGCATATTTTAACCTGCAACTTCTAGTGAGACAACTGACTTAGAATTTGAATACTCCTACTCCTCTGTTTTTAAAAGGAGACTTCTTTCCAAGTGTAAGCAGCTCCTTTTCTGAAAACCTTTCTGCTGTGATAGAAACAGAACAAAAACGTGTAGGAACTAATAGAGAAAGTATATGCTTTGATTTTTTTAACAGCTACTTCCTGGCCTAACAACCATGAATTCTATATCATCCCAGAAGAATCAGCTGAGTCAGTGCTACACCCCATCAAGATAAGACTTTAGAGAAAATGTAAGTAACTTAACATAGTGGCTCACTTCAGCCAAAAAGAGAAGTATAACATTAAGAGCAATTTCAGCACTACATAAACAAAGCTACTAGAAAAGAACTAGAAAAAGCAATACGTTTTCATTCATCCCATTCGAGGAGTCTGCCTCTGCTTCACCTCTGACCCTTGAATTTGTGAGTGGCCTATTTGGCTTTCTGTTTATATTGTAATTTAGGCAGTTAATTAGAGAAAGAACAACTGCAATATCCTTCCAGTACTTTACTTTCGCATTCTCTCTAATGAATTCTGCAGATACAAAGCTGGCTGATCGCCTCTTCCATGCTTCTAGATATTTCACAGTGGGCTCAAGCCTTCTTGAACTTAGATGTCTCTATATCTGAAGTTTAGGCCCTACTTTCTCAATCCATTTTTGCCTGTATCATTTAAGAAGGCACTTAATTCAAGAGATTAAAAAGCAATAATCTTTTGAAGTGGAAATTAAGTCTTGAAGATAAAAACAGTGAACTCAAAATCCTTCAATGCAGCTTCTCCAAATGTAGCCCCAGCTCTTTATTATGATTTTTTAAATATTAATGTGACTCTAAACCTTTTTATGTTGCAGTGAAAAGCAAAGTAATATTTAAGGCGTCAAACCACAGACGTGGAGTGATGATGATGATTTCTTGTTTAAAAGGCATCAGGGAAGGAACTGAAAAAATATTGAAATCTCCACTTAACAGCCTTTTCAATATTTAATTATTTTTCATCCAGAGTTTCACCAGAAGCTCCTCTTTATGTGGCTGTGATTAGAGAAGCAGGGGAAGAAGCAATTTCAGCATTTTAACTACCACTTTCGGTCAGGGAAAGCAAGAGGTTTTGCGTAGGCTGCTCTAACACAGGGCTGCTCACTAGGGGTGTACGAAGCGGGTCCTATTCAATTCGGCCTGAATCAGGGACAGTGATTCAATTAATTAATTCAGATCACTGTCCCTGATTCAATTCGGCCGAATCCGAACCTGAAGATTCGATGCTAATTTGGAGAATCAATGATTCGGACACACCTTTAAAAGTTTTTTCTACATACTTCAAGGTAGCAGCATGGCTTGTGAGTGCTGCGATGCTGGGGTGCATGGAGCGTCCCACAGGTGTTGGGGGGGTGACGGGGGGGCCTCCATGTGCTCGGCAGTGAACCCACTTCCAAGACTGTTGGGGAGCATGCAGGGCTGCCCCCCCTGCAAGTAGCTGTAGGGGGACCCCAGGTGCCCACCCCCAGACTCAGGAGGCACCAGTCACTGAACCAGAATATAGGACAACCCCTTGGTAAGGGGTGGGACCACTGGCCCCCTTGGCCAATTGGTAGCAAGGGGTGGGGCCACTGGGATCCTCCCCCTCCCTCTTCCCTCCCTGGCTGGCTCCAAACCCTGCTCCGCCTGGCTGTGCACCACCCTACCTCTAGGCACAGCCGATAGAATCACAAGGACAAATGACTCTCATGTATTTCCACCAATGAACTGAAAAACAGGACTTTTTGCAGACCCCTCCTCATTCAAAAACAGACGGGGGGGATGAAGGGCTTAAAAACAGGATGTTCTGGTATAAATAGGACCAATGGCCGCCCTGTTCTGCAGGCAGCCCTGCTCCCACCTACCACCCTACTCACAGGAAGGGGGCAGGAACCAGAAGCCAGAGGCGGGAGGGGGACCCTGGCTACCCCAGCCACCACAGCAGCAGGAGTCATGCGAGGAAGGTGCAACGACTGTGCAGGAGGCCAGGTGTTGCATGCTAACCTCTCGCAGGGCAGATGTGGCCCGCAAGCTGCCAATTGGACAGTCCTGCTCTAACACCTTTGTTTCACAGGGAGCCACAGAACTGCAGTTACAGCAAGGAGAACAAGCTTCGTTAACTCCCTGTGGTAGTAACTAGGCCTGTGTGAAGCAGCTAGCATTCGCTTCGGATTCGGCTGATTTGGGGGACAGCGATTCGAATCAGGGTCCCGAATCGATTTGGCTGAATCTGATTTGGCGATTTGGCTGTTGCCAAATCTCTGAATCAGGCAGGCCCATCCCCCGCCTGCTCCCCCAGCCCAGCAATGGCTGTCCCGCCTGCCCCAGCTCCCGGCTCTTTGGGGAAAAAAAGGCCCTGGCTCACCAGGTGCTGTTGGGCGGGTGGTGATCCCCACTGCCCCATGCTGCATGGGGGGCTCTGCATGAGCACCCCAAACCACCCCACCCCACGGGTGCCCCGCCCAGGCCAGCTCTGGCCCTTTAAGAAACCCCCCCCCAAAACCCTCTGACTCACCCCTCCTGCTAGCAGGGGGCAATCCCTGCTGCCCCTCACCATGTGGGAGGGGGTCTCCACGAGCCCCCAAAGCCCCAAAGTCATTGCAGGAGTGGTGAGTCCCAGGGGTGTTCTAGGCTTTTTCTTTTTAAAGGGCCAGAGCTGGCCTGGGCGGGGCACCCATGGGGAGGCCAGGGGAATGAGGGGGAGAGACTGGGGGGCTCATGCAGAGCCTCCCATGCAGTGTGGGGCAGCAGGCATCCCCTTGCCTGGCAGCACCCAGTGAGCACTGGGGTTTTTTTTTTTTTTAAGTACCAAGCTGGGACGGATGGGGGTAGCCATGGGGGGGTTGGGGAATTGGGGGTTCAGGGGTGCTGGAAGGGGTCCCCCCAAGGTCACCTCCCCTAGCCCCTACTTCCCTACCCCTAGTACTTACTAGCTCTGAGTGCCTGCAGCTCTCTGCTGCAGCCACTGGGGACTGCCCGAATCATCAAAGCTCTCCCAATCTTTTCCAAAGATTGGGAGAGCTTTGAATTGATTCGGACCTTTAAATTGGTCCCCCGATTCGATTCAGATTTGGAGATTCGGCCACCGAATTGGGCCGAATCTCCTCCGCATCCAATCACCACCCAAAGCTTCGCACAGCCCTAGTGGGAACTATTGCACCACAAGACTTTTCTATTCTCTCAGAGAAAGTTATTGAAAAAATAAAGGAGAAACAGGCCTTGATATCATGAGTGTCTGAGATCCCTTTCAGCCTCCCTGCATTCTGACATGGCTAGGGAGACTGACTACCCCTTGTAGTTGATTATTTCTTCCTAAGTAATGGGCACAGCTCCCTAATGTGCTCACATATGGGATTCTTCCTGGGACTATCTTTGTATGGGAGGCTGCTATAGGAGACAGTAAGGACGTTGTCACAATTATAAGGAATGCTAAGATGAACATTTCCATTTGTTTAAAGAAAGATACCATGGCTTCCCCTGCTTTCCCAGCGGCTATTAAGGATATAGGAACAGATGGGAGAAATCCAGCTTAGCTTCAATCCAGACACAGCAGAAGGTATGTGGGTAAGTAAAAAACTTTTTACACAAATAGTTTATTTGCAGAATTTGCAGGAAGATTGAGTTCTTTTTTTTCCTTCGTTTTTTCTGTTCAAATATAAAACTGAAAACCCCCAAGCGTTTAAGCAGCTCTCACTGAAAGGAATACTCTAAACTAATAAATAAACAAACCAGATTTCTTATGACCTCATCTGGTAACCTGATCCCATTACCTTACTAATTCGTTTTTTGATGCAGACAATCCAATATTTTCAGTCTCCACATCATTAACTTCTCTCTGACAGTCTGGTACTAGCCCCCATCCAGTCACCACGATCCACTGATCGTTTATTACCTCTGTGTATATTTAGACTGTACTTCTTGTTATGGTAGCTAAAAAAACATGTAAAAAATAAAGAGCAATGCTGTACAATCCAACTCCTTTCCTTTGTCCAAAGAATCTGCTTTCCAATCCCTTCCCTTTATCCTTCTTAGAGTTCTCAGTGAACCTTCTTCCAATGCTTATGCTTGCAGTGGCAATACAACATTCGAGTAATTCAAAATTACAGATCGCAATTCACCATGTAGAAACCCTCACTCCAGAGTGCAATAACCATTCCACATGTTCTGACTTTGGGGCAGAGAAAAACAGTTGTTTTCTCTCTCC
>NW_017728934.1:6231909-6239568 GCF_001723895.1 Crocodylus porosus
GCTAGCATTCGCTTCGGATTCGGCTGATTTGGGGGACAGCGATTCGAATCAGGGTCCCGAATCGATTTGGCTGAATCTGATTTGGCGATTTGGCTGTTGCCAAATCTCTGAATCAGGCAGGCCCATCCCCCGCCTGCTCCCCCAGCCCAGCAATGGCTGTCCCGCCTGCCCCAGCTCCCGGCTCTTTGGGGAAAAAAAGGCCCTGGCTCACCAGGTGCTGTTGGGCGGGTGGTGATCCCCACTGCCCCATGCTGCATGGGGGGCTCTGCATGAGCACCCCAAACCACCCCACCCCACGGGTGCCCCGCCCAGGCCAGCTCTGGCCCTTTAAGAAACCCCCCCCCAAAACCCTCTGACTCACCCCTCCTGCTAGCAGGGGGCAATCCCTGCTGCCCCTCACCATGTGGGAGGGGGTCTCCACGAGCCCCCAAAGCCCCAAAGTCATTGCAGGAGTGGTGAGTCCCAGGGGTGTTCTAGGCTTTTTCTTTTTAAAGGGCCAGAGCTGGCCTGGGCGGGGCACCCATGGGGAGGCCAGGGGAATGAGGGGGAGAGACTGGGGGGCTCATGCAGAGCCTCCCATGCAGTGTGGGGCAGCAGGCATCCCCTTGCCTGGCAGCACCCAGTGAGCACTGGGGTTTTTTTTTTTTTTAAGTACCAAGCTGGGACGGATGGGGGTAGCCATGGGGGGGTTGGGGAATTGGGGGTTCAGGGGTGCTGGAAGGGGTCCCCCCAAGGTCACCTCCCCTAGCCCCTACTTCCCTACCCCTAGTACTTACTAGCTCTGAGTGCCTGCAGCTCTCTGCTGCAGCCACTGGGGACTGCCCGAATCATCAAAGCTCTCCCAATCTTTTCCAAAGATTGGGAGAGCTTTGAATTGATTCGGACCTTTAAATTGGTCCCCCGATTCGATTCAGATTTGGAGATTCGGCCACCGAATTGGGCCGAATCTCCTCCGCATCCAATCACCACCCAAAGCTTCGCACAGCCCTAGTGGGAACTATTGCACCACAAGACTTTTCTATTCTCTCAGAGAAAGTTATTGAAAAAATAAAGGAGAAACAGGCCTTGATATCATGAGTGTCTGAGATCCCTTTCAGCCTCCCTGCATTCTGACATGGCTAGGGAGACTGACTACCCCTTGTAGTTGATTATTTCTTCCTAAGTAATGGGCACAGCTCCCTAATGTGCTCACATATGGGATTCTTCCTGGGACTATCTTTGTATGGGAGGCTGCTATAGGAGACAGTAAGGACGTTGTCACAATTATAAGGAATGCTAAGATGAACATTTCCATTTGTTTAAAGAAAGATACCATGGCTTCCCCTGCTTTCCCAGCGGCTATTAAGGATATAGGAACAGATGGGAGAAATCCAGCTTAGCTTCAATCCAGACACAGCAGAAGGTATGTGGGTAAGTAAAAAACTTTTTACACAAATAGTTTATTTGCAGAATTTGCAGGAAGATTGAGTTCTTTTTTTTCCTTCGTTTTTTCTGTTCAAATATAAAACTGAAAACCCCCAAGCGTTTAAGCAGCTCTCACTGAAAGGAATACTCTAAACTAATAAATAAACAAACCAGATTTCTTATGACCTCATCTGGTAACCTGATCCCATTACCTTACTAATTCGTTTTTTGATGCAGACAATCCAATATTTTCAGTCTCCACATCATTAACTTCTCTCTGACAGTCTGGTACTAGCCCCCATCCAGTCACCACGATCCACTGATCGTTTATTACCTCTGTGTATATTTAGACTGTACTTCTTGTTATGGTAGCTAAAAAAACATGTAAAAAATAAAGAGCAATGCTGTACAATCCAACTCCTTTCCTTTGTCCAAAGAATCTGCTTTCCAATCCCTTCCCTTTATCCTTCTTAGAGTTCTCAGTGAACCTTCTTCCAATGCTTATGCTTGCAGTGGCAATACAACATTCGAGTAATTCAAAATTACAGATCGCAATTCACCATGTAGAAACCCTCACTCCAGAGTGCAATAACCATTCCACATGTTCTGACTTTGGGGCAGAGAAAAACAGTTGTTTTCTCTCTCCCCTTTCTGGCAGCTTTTTCAAATATTTGAAAACTACTGTTATGCCCCTCCTTTACCTCCTTTTCTCCAGATTAAACATAACTAGCTTTGGATCCTTCCACTTTTCCTTCATCCTTCTTAAAATGTGATACCCGGAACAGAGATGTATTTGGTAGTTGTGTTGGTCTGAGACAAAAAGAAATGCAAAACTCTAGAATACTTGGTTCACAGATGATACCTTTTATTAGACCAACTAAGAAATCACAAGTTTTTTTTAAATTTTATTTTTGCGATTTCTTAGTTGGTCTAATAAAAGGTATCGTCTCTGAACCAAGAGTTCTAGAGTTTTGCATACCGAGAACAGGACATAATATCCCAGCTAAGGCCAAACAGATGTAGTTAGTCAAACAATTCTACATCCACCTAACAGCAATTCCTTTTAATCCACATTTCTCCAGGCCACTTATGAAAATGTTATGTGGGATTGTATCAAAACCCTTACTAATGTTCACATATATTACATCCACCATATCCCTTGATCCAACAAATTAGTTACCCTTTCAAAGAAGGAAATCAAGTTGGTTTGGCATGACTTGTTCTTAACAAATCCATATGGGCTGCCAGTGATCACCCCTTCCTCCTCCAACTGTTTACAGTTTGACTGTTCTATAATTTGTAGTTGTAACTTCCCACATATTGATGTCATGATGACTGGCCCATAATTTCCAAGGTCTGTCTTTTTTCTCTTTTTTAGACAGGGGGCTATCTTAGTCCTTCTCCATAACTTTGTGCTTAACAAAGCTCATGACTTCATAAATATTACTGCCAGTGGGTAAGAGATTTTTTTTCAGCTAGCTCCTTCAACACCCTGGGATGAATTTTATCAGGCTTAAATTCACTCAAATTTGTCAAAAACTGTCTGATATGCTTTGTTAAGTATCATGATTGGCAGAGCCCTCCCCTTCTTTTTTATATTACTGTACTGTATTTACTTAAATCCAAGACAAGGTTCTCCCCACATTTGGCATAGGTATGGGGGGAAGGCCCCATCTTTGATTTGAGTATTGGTCCAGGGCAGACAGGGACTCAGCTCTGGCTTTGGCCCTAGGCTTTTTGGCCCCTTTTGGCCCCCAGCTGAGCCCTGGTCACTGCTGCTGCTGACTGCCCCTGTCTGCAGCAGAAAGTAAGAGGGGGAGTGGGTGGGCAGGAAGGGGGGCAGGCACAGAGTGGAGGGACAGGTGCCAGGGGTCATGCACAGGCACAGGGGAAAGGAGTTGGGGGGCAGGTCACACAACTATTTTCTAGGTAGAAGCAGAATGCTGAGAATGAGGAAAACTGGGATGCAACCTGACTTTGGGAGAGGAGAATGTGGTCAGAATAGTGGCAATAGCTAAAATAGGCTAATGCATGTTCATTTTGAGATGTTGAGTGGATAAAAACCTTGGATCCATTCCCAGCTCCACCAAGGAGTGAGCATATGCCATCTCTGTTAACTTATTTATAAAACAGGGAAATGATATTTAACTGTCTGCTAATGTGGACTATGAGGTTTTGCCCAATTTTAAGGGGTTTAAAATGCACAGAAATTTGAATAGCAGTCAGAGAAGCTCTGAACATGGAGCTTTACCCTCAACTCAGTGCCTTTTCCCCTCATATTCACTGTGTTCTATGGGGAAGCTCTCTCTCATCCACAGAATATTGTTGGGCAGCCCAATTCAACTTACATGCCACACACACTGGCAAATTCAGGGCCTACAAGAGATCCAAACTTATGCCTGTCCACAAAGCACATCATTCACACCAGCCCACTTTGCAGCCTGAGCTGGTATTTCTTTATGACCATATTTCACTAATCCATCACCCCTGAATCTTTCCACATAACAGACATCTACAGAATCTACCTTTCAAGAGAGCTTTACCCTTGTGGTCCAGTGAAAACAGATTCTATTCCTGGCTTTGCCCAAACTCCTTGTGACTGCTGACAAACCTCTTAGCATCTCTGCTCCTCAGTTTCCCTACCTGTAAACACGGGATAATTCTATTTACCTTTCTGCATAAATGTCTTTGACATCTACAGATGACCAGTGCTAAGTAAGTGTTGGCAGGTTGTTAGTGGCTATAGAACCCATACAGTCTAAGCAACTAGTTGAGTGAACAATATAATAATGAATTAATCAATTCAATGTACATCTATAAATAGTTTACCAAGGGTTAACATATACATATTAACAGTTTATACATGAGTAGTACCAGTATATTTTGGATTGTTATAGGTATCCAGGTTGTAGCCATATTGACCGAGGGAAAAGCAATCAGGGCTCACAGTAGGGGTGATATTTTTTATAAGACCAACAAGATTTTCACAAAAAACATTTCTTTAATTGCAAGCTTTGAGCACAAACACCCTTTATCAAGCAGTGGAGAAAAAGATTGTAAAAGTCCTCCTGGGTAGAAATGAATGTTCAGATTTCATAGGATTTCACAGAGTCATCAAAACAAGGAATGCTCACTCCTCTGGGCAGACGGTTCTTAGCTGATAAGTGTCTCTCAGCTTCTTGTAAGGCTCTATGGTGATGCAAATCGCCTTGAGCAAAGGCAGGAGCAGTATCTCAGGTTACACGTAGTCAAAAATTGCTTCCTCTTTGGGAAATATGAAGATTTCATTTTTTTTTAATTGGCTAAAATTCAATATCTTCCATGTGTCAGGTATCCAGATTTTGGATTGCTATAAGCACTCTACAAGAAGGTGTTTTTCATGTATAAGCAGACAAGGTTCTTTGGGTAAATATGATATCTTTTATTAGACCAATTCAAATAGTTGAAAAAATTCTTCTTTGCAAGCTTTCAGGTATAAGTACCCTTCATCAGGATGAGGAAGCATCTGCAGTTGGTAGATGGACAATATAGTAAAGAAGCCAGAAGTCAGATGTTATCCTCCCCTCTCATTATTTTGCTGTGAATTAGCTGCACTGGCAATAGGTACCTTCAGCTTGCCGCTAGGGAAAGCTGTATTACAGTAGTGCCCTAACCCCTGCAGCTGGGCCACTGTTTGCTGCTGAGCTCATTATTTTGACAATGAACAAAGTTAAACTCCTTTCCCCCTATCAACACAGACTCCTTTTTTTTATTATTCACTGGATATACTCATAATATAATTAAATTGGATAAATGGAATCAGGTGGATGACAGAAGTACCACAGTGACAGCACCGAGCAACAAAGTGAATTTCCCCTCCTGAATTTTTGCTTTCAGTCATTTATAATTTGTCCCCAAAATTACCTTTATTGTGATCACATAATGACAGGCAACGTAATCCACTTTGCTATTTTAATGATAACAGAGAGCCCAGAGAGGCCCCAGAAACTGTCAGGGAGAAGTGGGGGTGAGAGGGTGGGAAAGGCAACCCAAAGACCTTTACACTTCATGAAAGTAAGTTTGTTAGTGAACTACAGGAAAAGTCAATCATTCTTTACACACCAAAGAGGTCAGAATGCAGCTGTACAATGCAGGCAGGCTCTGGTGACATAGAATTTACTACAGATATCAGCTGAACAACCAGAAACTCATCCCATATCTTACTAGCATGTACAGAAAGGGCAGATCTTTACAGTGTGTCTGGCTGGAATTCCAGCAGCATATCCTGGCATCGGTGATGTAAGGAGTGGGAAGCCCTAGAAGCTGCACTAAGATTGTGAACAGAGTGTTTAGGCCTCTGTAGTACTTTATTCTGAAACGCCTGCAGCATCTTGTGTGGGGTCAGCTCAGCAGAGGACCTTAAGTGTCAGAACACATGGAGAGGATGATGTAAAAGGGGCTAGGTGAGGTGAATAAGACAATGGGAAAAAGGGGAGGTCGAGTCTTGTACACAGGGAAAAGGACCAACCCTTAGACAAAGAGAACTGATGACATTTGTGGGTTGAATGGGCCACTGATGTCTGCTCCAGTGTATTTTAATTAGAACACATTGGAGCAGACTCGACCAATCAAGTCTGCTGGAGCATTCTAATAAGAGCATCATTCAGCGTCCCCATATTTCAAAATGGTGGTGAAGGCACTATATAACTAATGCTCCTCCAACGAGCTTTAGCTTACATGCCCCTGCTGCCATTTTGAAGGGTGGGATGCTGGATACACAAGATGGTGTGGGCATTTTAATTACACAGGCTCCGGAGAGCTGCTCTGAAATGCACCCCTGCTTTCCCACTGCCTTGGGCATGTGTAAAGATGCTCAATTAGACTAGGAGTGGGGGAAGTACAGACATCTGTTAGGGATATCACTGACACAGAGGTCTCCCTGCATCCAGAAAGGGCCAGGAGAGAAGGCCAGGCTGGATGGAAGATGGTCCAGAAGGAGTCTGGGGAGGAACATTTCAGAAAAGTTATTGTGGGTCAGCTGTTGAAGAACAGACCTTGGAAAAACAGAGCAAGAGTAAAATAAAGTGTCTGGAGAGCAGCATGAGAAGCAAGTTGAACTAAAATGTCTGCCAGTGAAAGAGGAACTTGCCACAATAGACATCACAGAAATAAGATGGGATGATGAAACCCCTGCAATAAAACCCTACACTTTCTAGCGACGTGCTGCGCTGAAAGAATAAAGTAATGGTACGGGAGGAGACTCTCCATACTCCAGAGATAAAGCTGAGCCCAGGCTCCTCTGTGCTGCATTAACAGTGTATATACTGCTTATTGCCATTTACCTGCCTTGACTCTTTATTGTCTTTTATTCAACCTTGTTAGGTTTTCTCATTAGCTTATTTCATTTCCTTTATTTTTTTTATGATAAATTGTTGGTTGGGATTAGGTTTCATTAAGCCTTGTGTTGAGAATTGTAATCAGACGCTACTGGGAAGCATCATGTGGGCACGCTGGGCCTGGTTCAAAGCCTGCTGAGGTCAGTCACAAACAATGAATGTAAGAAGAGACCCCAAAACTGGAAGCTACAGAAGAGACAGTCTGCCTATTTCCGCTCCCAGTAGGAAAAACATATTTCTGATGTGAATATGATCCCTGAGCCTTTTGAAGGGATATATGCAGGAAGACTTCCATAGGAAAATAGTACCTATATGTTTCCTGATTTACGAAGATGAAAAACGGACAGTCAAGCCCATGGCCATTGACCTTCTGGTGCATGTGATAGTATCCCAATTAGCAGAGGAGAACATACAGAGTTCAGCCCTTATTACTGCAACTAGGCTGGGGTGGAAAAGAAAAAAAAAGAGTGAAAGCACATTTTCCAAAGTACCAGACACACAGCATAAGGTCCAGACTGTATCCATCAAACCAAGTTCTCTCTGCAGAAGTAACAGCTGCATGTTAAAATTGCTATCCGAATAAAAAAACTTCATATTCTTTTGCTTTCTGACTTAAATTCACATCCTTTTGTGGGCCTTTGGCAAAGTTTATGCTTCTTAACTCATGGTATTGTTACTATTACTGTTTGTCAGAGCCTAGTACTACCTGCTGTACAAACATAAGACAAGATGCTCCTTGTCCCAAAGCATGGGCAACTGGTGCCTCCCAAGTCTGGGGGGGCACCAGCAGGGCACTACTGGGAGGAGGAAGAGGGGTTCCCCAGTGGCCAGCTGTCGACTGGAGGTGGGGTGCCCCAGCAGCTGGTTGCCAAGCGGAGCC
>NW_017728934.1:6239903-6289643 GCF_001723895.1 Crocodylus porosus
CACATGCCCCCGCGATCTGTGCGCAGGGTGAGCTGGCTGTCACTGTGTGCTGGGCTTTGCACCCCAAGCCCTGAGCTGCACTCACCTAGTGGCAGGGAGCACAGAGGGGGATCGCCCCACTCACCCAGCCCAGCCCAGCCCAGCCCCAGCAGCAGGGGACACAGCTCAGCCCAGCCACGTACATCCTGCTGCTCAACTTCTCATCACTCCCAGACTGTGTGCTAGCCCCCCCAGACTGAGATCAACTGTCAGGGACTCCTTGATTGACTAGTCAATAGGGATCACCCAGTTGGTGACCACTTATCTAAGGGCATTTTTACATGTACTCTGGGGGTAGGGAGGGCACTTAAATTAGTGAGGCTCTCAGGAGCTGCTTTAATTAAAGCACCCACAGTATCTCATGTATTCAGTGTCCTGAGCGTCAAAAGGGTGGCAGGGGCACTTTAACTAAAGCTCGTTCAATGAGTTTTAGTTAAAGCACTCCCCACCACCATTTTGAAGTGTAGGGATACTGATACACAAGATGCTGAGGCTGCTGGGGCGTTCTAATTCGCACACTCCAGCAGACTTGATTAATCATGTCTGCTTCAGCACACTGTAATTACAGCACATTAGGGCAGATGTCCTGCATTTCTACAGGCACCCTATGTTTAATACAAAAGAGAATTGGTGGATACAGGGAAATGGGGGAGTACAAGGAAAAAACCCAACAGTGCTGATCAGCACTGATCATGATAGAATCTAGCTGTTTGACTCCGCAACCAAAGTGTTGCCTACTTCTGTTATTAGTGCTTTGATAATTATCTGTTAGGCTGTGTCATATCAAACTCCTACTATGACCAAATGATATACAGGGAAGAGTAGGGAATAACCCAGCTTTTAAGAAATCCGTTGGGGAAAAATTCATACTAATGTCACAAGACTAATTTCCTTAGGAACATTCATCCTGGCTGAGGTGTAACAAGCAACTTCTGCAACCTGGGCATTAATGGAGGCTGGGGAGGCAGTGACAGTAGCAGCTGCCATTGTTGCAGAAGCTACATCCACTTCTAGTTATGCTACTGCATCCTGAAGCCATTGAAACATCAGAGCGGAATGGAAAACAGAGTGAGCGTCCTAATGAAAAAGAGGAGTGAGCATTTGGAGGAAAAGGGAGAGAGAGTGTATATAAAACCTCCCAGCTGAGGTCTAAACTAAATGTCACCTACAAGAAAATACAGACCAAAATGTGAACTGCAAGTGTAGTTCACTGCTAGTACTGAAGCATGGGCGAAGAGCCCTGGAAAAAAAAAAACTATTAATAAAGGACTATAAGCAGACAACATATATAAAACAACAATTTAGTTGGCACGCATCTTGCTGTAGCTAGGGACTTTCCTATTAAACCACTGGACATCTCCGTGAAACATGGATAACCTGGGAAATATCAAATGACTAAAGTAGTGTTAAAGTCGTGATGGTCTAGGAAATATGCAAGAAGCAGGAATTCTTGTGGATAACATCTTTTATTTGACCAACCGTATGGCTGAGATACTCAGATAAACTTTCAGGCATTAATACCCTTCGTTGGGTCTCTGGAAGAGAAGCAGACAAAGCAGAGCTAAGTAACAGATGGGAAAAAAAACCTTGTGTTAAGCTCCATCTGGAAATAAAAACAGGATAAGAGAAATTATCAGGTAGCCAACAGACAAGAGAAACACAATAAAAACCTGGCAATGGACATACAAGACCACTTAGGAGGGTCGTTATCCCCTGTGGAGTGCAGAGATTAGCAAGTATCAGGTAGATTATTTATAATGGACTAATGAGTCATTGTTCATGTTCAACTTCTCATTCTTAGTCTCCAATAGGCTCATGCATTTTTGTTCCCAGGCTCATGTTTGGAAGGTGTTTTATAGATTTCCTTCGAGCACAAGAACTATGAGGTCAGATAGGGAGTGATTTTTCCATGCAGAAAGTTTCTCCTATCTGTGTTCTAGTGTCTTTCCTTTATCTTTTTTCAGTGATCATTCATTCTGGTACATACTTTTTGTCTAGTTTCTATGAGGGCATTTAGTAAACTGGACAAAGTATACCACATTCTGGGACAGACTTGTTTATGATCCATGGATTCTGATGGTTTTGCTGTGGGGAGTGTTGATTGTTTTGGTGGTAGAGGTGAATTGACAGGTCTCGCATTTATTAAGCAAGGAGTCCCATTAGGTGACTGTTGATCAATGGGGAGTTTACTTATGATGATTTGGGCCAGGGTAGGGTTTGAAAGCCAGAAGTGGGGATCTAGGAATATTTCTCTCAAGGTTTAGTCCTTTTCATGTTTAGGGTGGTCTTGTTTGATGATCCTTCTCATTGATTCAAGTGCGAGATGCTGGTTGACAACCAGGTGCATGCAGTCAATGGGGGTTTTCTTCTTGTATGACAGTAGATGGTTGTGGGGTATTTGGTTGTTGCTGCATCATTGCTTTTTTTAGTATGCTTCAGATGATTGCTGGTTTTGTTGATGTAATTGTAGTGGTCTACGAGTTTCTGTATATAGCAGTTTGTATCCTGGATGTAGACTGTGATATCTAAAACATTGATGTTAGTGCAGGAGTAATCCAGAGAGAACTTGGCTGAAGGGTGAGAGTTGTTAAACCTGTGGTGGAAGTCAATATGCAACTGCACACATTCAGTCCAGACAATGAAAACATCATCTATGTAATGCAAGTATAGTGCAGAATTGGTGGCACAATTTTCTAAAAACTCCTCTTCCCGGTGGCTCACTAAGACGTTGGCATATTGGAGGTCTATCTTTGTGCCCGCTGCTGTACCCATTGCTTGGAGGAAGTGTTGACTGTTGAAAGTGAAGTCCTGGGTGAAGATGAAATGGATTATTGGCATGACGTGTTGTGGGTGCAAATCTGAGCGGAGTCCATTTTCCTGCAGGTATTTCAGGCAGGCAGCTGTGCCTTCATCGTGTGAGATATCAGTGTACAGGTTGGTGACATCCATGGTTGCAAATATGGCCCTCTCAGAAAGGTGGTCAATGTTCTCGATCTTGTTGAGAAAGCCTGTTGGGTTTTGTAGAAAACCTGCTCTTTGAGTATTAAGGGATTTCAGGATGGTCTCTGTGAATCCTGATGGCTAGTGGATATGACTCGTCTGCCAGGGAGTCGTGTGAATCTGTGGGAGCATACAAAATGTTCCTGGGATGGGAGAGTAGAGGAAGTAGTGGAGTATATGGAGACATATAGAAGTAAGTTCTCTTGGCAAATATCAGCCTGCAAACCTAACTTTATTCTTAGGTCAGTACTGTCATAATAAGTGAGAAAACCATTTGCTAGTATCTAGGGAAGAACGGAATCATGAAGAGGAGGCAGCACAGAAGATCTATGAGGAATAAATCTTGTCAGACAGACTTAATTGCTTCCTTTGACAAAATTCCAAAATTAACATATGAAAGGAAGTCAGAGGATAGAGTATATCGATTTCTGTTCAGCATTGGATCTCTCTCTCAGAACCTTAATTGAAACATTAATTTAAATTGGTTTAGAAAGGCATCCATATATGCACTGAAAATCAGTGACAAGATTAATATATAAATAAAAGAATAACAAAGGGGATCGATATCAGAGAGATGCCAAACACAGCAGCTTCATTCTGGATCTGGAAGACAGAATAAACATTGTTTCACGGAAGTGGAAGGTAATGATGCAAACACTAGAGAAGATGAACACAAGTAGAGAGGGACCAAAAGGGCCCAGAAACACAGGCAGGAAAACCATGAGATTTCACTTAGAAAAATAAATGAAAATATACGGAAAATATAGCTGTTCCAATGGTTCTCACTCTCATAATACTGGGACCCTGGGTTCAAATACCTGGGAAGTCTGGTGGCAGAAGTGAAGATGATGGAAGGGATACTCAACCTTACATTTCAGTACTTAATCAAATCCCTGTTAGAGATTGGGATGAGACCTAGCATGGAGAGATAGACTATGGGGTTCTGAAGTACTTGGTTCTGGCCACTGTTGTAGGCAGAACCCTGGTCTGAATAGACTTCCAGCCTAACTGTTCTTGGGTCCTACTACATGGTCCTCCAAACAAGAACAGGGCCGGGGGAGAGGGGAATAGGGTGGAGTTAACACAGTTTTTCTCTCCGATTTCTATGGTACCCAAGGATGACCAACAGCTATGCATCTGTCTGAAGCAACAGAGATGCTTCTAATGGGGTAGACAGACTGACTGATGATTTTTTTTTTGTAAGCCAGAATCTGGAGATGGTATGTATTCATTTATTGTGGGCTTCTTAATGACCAGGAAAAAACTCAGCTTAATTTTTACT
Source organism: Crocodylus porosus (assembly GCF_001723895.1). NCBI lineage: Eukaryota > Metazoa > Chordata > Crocodylia > Crocodylidae > Crocodylus > Crocodylus porosus. The sequence goes on from NW_017728934.1 coordinate 6,244,225, forward strand.
GCTGACCTCTACATCATCAGGTTTTATGATGAAATTTCAGTAGTTCAAGTGTCCTTTCGAGTTAGTCTTCAAATGTGATTGGTTCATTCACTGCGAGGCGCTGATAACAGAAAAGAAATTATAATATGCTACTTTTATCACAGGTCACACTGACAGTTCAGTCCAACAGTGGACAGAGATGATATTGCAGTGGGGTGGCCTTGTTTGGTATAATTCCTCCACCATGGAGAAATTATATGTCCGATTATTGGACTTTCACCTATTCAACTGTCAAAGGATATGCCACAGCAAATAGCATCAAACAGCCAAATCCATGTAGGGCAGCAAGAGAGTTCGGGGAGTAGTAAAATAAAATTCTAGTGGGCTGGACTGGTCAAGGAGGTAGAGAGTAGGGTGTCCAGGATTACTCTATACACATTTGGATCAAATCACTCCAAATAAGCAGCTTTAAGGACTCACTCCTATTCTCAGATGCGCAGAAAGCAGCTGAAGTTATAAGGCATGCAGCCATGAACACCCCTGTGTCAAAAGGCAGGATCAAGCCCTTATAATTAAACAGCAAATTATAGAGTAGCATACTGAGTGACAGGTCAATAGGCATCCTTCCCATTCTTTCAGAATAATCTCTAGCTCAGAGCCACCTGCGGTCCTGAATTACGGCAGTGTTTTCCCTTGATTTTTGGCTTTCCTATTGCTCATTTAATCCACATGGCCTTAATTCGGGAATTTCATGCCTTTGCTAAGGACATTGTCTTTCTGTGCTTTTTTGAGGACTTAATGTGGAAATGCACAGGGTCACTTTTCTCAGGTGCCACTGGCTGAAGAAACAGCTGCAGAGATTGGCCACACGCACAGAAATATCCAGCCTCAGAAACAAAGGCTGCCACAATCTGGAAACCACAGCCAAGAGCTGCACCAATGCCAGTACACATGGCCATGCCACATCTTTCCTACATACCCCAGGCAGGTCTCAACCTCACACAACTTTGCTCATGCTCCGAGGCACTCCACACTGGCTACGGAGGCATTTAACTCCTGCCTAACAGCAGGTACCCAACATTCACCTAACTCTCAGATTGCTTGGGCAGCCACACAGCACACCTAATGACTGTTTGATGCTGAGAGTATCCATAAGGTTCACTATAAAATACAGCCAAAGGTAGAGCTGGAAGAACCTACCTTTTTCCCCAGTAACTCAATGCAGGACTGAACAATTTGAAAGTGAACTGCATGCTGCACCCCAACCATCAGCTCTGGAGCTGCAAACTGCCACAGCCCTGCATGCCACGCTGCACTGAACCTTAGCAGCATGTAGGTCTAGGAGAGAGGTGGATTCAGACACAACCCTCAAGTCAAAAGTTCCTGTTGCCTAGCTTAGAAGTCCCCACATCAGCACACAGAATCCCAGTCTTAGATCCCAAACTGTCTCCACTGGACAGTACAGGGATCCCAGGCACCTAATTCAGGTTTGTGAATTCCACTCCAGCTGCCTAAAACTCTGTCATGACAACACTGTACAGCATCACCATGCCTAAGTTGCTTGTAGATCTGAGCCTCTGTGATTTGCCCAAGGTCAAATAGCATGCTCCTTGCTGTGGTGGAGGCAGAGAAGTGGTGGCTGGTGAGACGACTTCTGAACAACTGAGAGCTGTATTGCATAGTCCTCACCCACCTGCTGCTGAGGGCCATTTCCACCAGAGCTAAGGGCTCTGGACTGTGCAGCAGGTCACATCCACTGACGACCATGCCCTCAGCTTCAGGTAGCCTACTGTTAGCTGGGCAGGCCAGATGGAGTGGCTCCACAGGCTGGATCTGACCTACTAGCCATATGCTTGACACCCTGCTGTATCAAATGTGAATCTTCAAGGTTAGATGTTTTTCAGCATCAGTAGCCACCTGGAAGTCAGTAACGGCCTTGAAGAAGTCCAAGTGCCTGCACTCTTGCGTTACAAAGTCCTAGCGCTTGAAGTCATTTTCGCAACATATGTTTAAAATCTCTCTAGGCACAAAAGTTTGAGTTGATTCCTATGCTGGGGAGTGCAAGGGTCTGCTACGCTCATGTTGTGGCCTCCTACATAACTAGTCCAAGGATTAGTGTTATTAGAGCATTAGAGACTAGGGCCATGCAAAGCTTCAGTCCCTGTTTCGATTCGATGGAGATTCAACCCGATTCAGTGGCTGAATCTCTGAATCCAAATCGATTCAGAGGGATTAAAGGATCCTATGATTCAAAGTGGAACCCTCCAAATCAATTCAGAAAGATTCGGCAATTCAGATATAGACTCAGCTTTGAATCTTTTTTCTGAACACCGTGACGCTGGGTGCATGGAGTGTCCCACAGGGGTGCGGGGGGCTCCCCAGCATGCTCAGCAGCAGACCCGGAAGTGGACCAGAAGCACTTCCGGGTCTGCCAGGAGCATGAAGGGGGGCCCCTGTGTGCCCCCCAGCTTCATGACTGGTGCCTCCTGGGTCTGGAAGGACACCTGGGGTCCCCCTGCAGCTGATCGCCAAGCCTGGGGAGCATGGGGGGGACCCCTGCATGTTACTTGAAATTGCCAATAGCTCAAATTAATAACGAGACCTTAAAAAGGGGCAAAATGCCGTGTTTAGTGATTACATGAAGCAGATACGTAAGCTTGGATACACTAGTCATACAGACAGACATACAGACAAAATCACTCCAGTAAGATGTTACAGTTACCAGCAGATGTTATTCAGTATTAGCAATGGATGGCCAGGTCCAGGCTTACTGAGGGTGATAGGAGCGGGGGAAGAACAGACATGCATGCCTGTGTGCCATGAGGTTGCAGAGAGTGGATTCCCCATCTTGGCTTGCCTGCATCTCACTTTTATAGGTATTTCAAGTCTTTGCTCAGCAGTGGGGTTTTTCCATGCTCAGTTTTTTAAATAGAGGTTGTTTCTTCTTGTTATCTCAACTGGAGGTCATTCCAGTAAAGTTGGTTATCTCCACTGAAGCATTATGTCCTTGATCTTGAAGCACTGTATAATTCAAATGGCGGGATATGCAAAATTCCTTCTTCTTACTATCTTCTTTGCACCTGATCACAGATGAGTTCTTCAGCCATCCATTAATTATTGTCTGGTAACTTATACATTAGCACCTTGCTGCTTACCCAATCAATTAAATCTTCTGTTTTCATGCAAATTCTTTCACCATTCACCCTCTCACACAGACACTCATGTACACAGGGCATAAGAAGTTCATCTACTCATGTCAAGCAAGCACAAAATGGAATTTTAGTTGCTCATAAAATCATAAGAGGTTTATCCAGTCAATACTATTATCATTTAAGCATAATAACAAATATGCAAAAATTCATACTACATGTGCGCTTCCCAGCAGATCTGGAAGTGGACTGGAAGTACTTCCAGTCCACTTCCAGGTTTGCCACCAAGCATGTGGAGGGCCCCCCCGCACTCCTGTCAGATGCTCCACGTGCCCAAGCACTGCAGTGATCACGAGCCATGCTGGTACCTCGAGGTATATAGAAAAAAAATATTTAAAGCTGTGTCTCTGTCTGAATCACTGATTCTCCAAACCGGCATCAAATCTTCAGATTTGGATTCGGCAGAATCGAATCGGGGACAGTGATCCGAATCAACGAATCAATTCACTGTCCCTGATTCAGACAGAATCTGAATTGAATAGGGCTCGCTTTGCACACCCCTATTAGAGACATTGTGAACCTGTCACTCCACATACATACCAGAACCCAGGGACTTCCCATATCCAGGTACATTTAAAAAAAAAAAAAGAAAAAAAAGAATAGGCTACAAGAGCCTAAAGAATCCCAGCTAATTATCCAGGCAAATCCAGGATAAGGAGATGGTTTGTTAGGATTGTGCCAGTCCAGAGGATAGAAGAAGGGAGAGTCTGTCTGTTAGGATGCTATCGTGAATCCAGCCCAGATGAGTTTGACACCCCTGTGCTATAAAATCCAAACAAGAAATGCATCCCAGCCAACGCTACGAAATCATCACACTGATGTGAGCTGAAAGTAAAGCTGTCCTCTCCAGATGAAAACTAGGGTGGTTTGCTCATCCAAGTACATGGAAATAGACATCCACAAGGCCATAAGGATAAATACTGGTAAGAAGGTTGACTGTTTACACAAGGGAAATCCAGACAGTCCAGCTGATCCAGCATCCTAAGTATGCTTATTAGCTTTTGTTTCAATCAATAATATGTATTTATGTATCAACAATTTTCATATACTTATATCTATGTACTTGACTACGTTTAAGTCAAGCTCCCATGATACTTTTGCTTATGCTAAAATTGCACCAACACCTCTTAAGAGCCTGCAGGAAGGCATGGCAAAAAGCGGAACTAAATGGATGATCCAGTTGATGTCCAGTAAGCATGTTCTCCCAGCTAGGAATTGACTGGGGCACCACAGCTGTAGACTTGCCGCATTTCTGAAGTGCTTTGCTCAAAACTAGCTCAGAAATGGGCAAAAACTAGTGTGCATGATGTTGATATATTGTATAGAATATTCTGAGAAAGCCAGATGATGAGGTAATGCATGCTGTATTACTTAATTTGTTGTTAACCAGTGAACTGTAACTCTTGAACAATAGATAGGTGTGGTGGGCTTATTTCATGAATACCAGCACTGCACAGACCTGGCAAGTTACCTAGATTGCTGCTGTTGAATATATTCTTCATTGTTATAATAAAATAACCATGCTAAATCAGTCTGTTCTTTTGACCTTTCCTTTAACAAACAGCCAAAAGTCAAATGCACCAACTGAAATGAGGAAGAAGGACTGATCAGGGACCAAGGCCCACAGCTCAGCTCACCTCACTGAGTAAGAGAACAATGGAGCCCTGCCAGAACCCAGCCAAGACATTCCTAGAGGTGCCAAATGTATCTACCTTTTCTGGAGGTCACCTCTACCTAAGGATTTCCCACCTCCCTGAGCAACAAGAACCCTGAGGATTATGGATGAAAGAAGCTAGCAGAGAAAAAAATTTCTCTTGCTTTCCCATTTGAGGCACTTAGCATTTTAATCATTTTCTATTCCCCCGCATAGACAGTGGCTTCTCCACTGAGAAAACCCTTACAAACATCATCTGGAAGTAAAAATCCTTTATAATACTTCTTGCAATAGGATAATTTTAATGTCAGGACAAACTCTGTAAAGAAGCTCTAGCAGAACTAGGCAATTCTAAAGCAAAAAAAAAAAAAAAAGCAAGATGGGAGCATGGCTTCAAAATCTAGCTCCAGAATTTGCCTTAGCAAGCTCCCAGCAGTGATTTCCATGAGCTGATATTTCCCTGCACTCAAGGGGAAGGCATCTTCTCCCTGCTTCCTTCTGAAAGGCTGCAGCAAATGCCAATGCTCCTATTCCTGCCCGGTGAGCCTTTCAGGGCAGCTCAAAAGCCCATTACATCCAAGTAGCTTCTCTTGGGCTGCTCCTGGCCTCATTTTTGATGGAGGCCCCTGTCCCAGACAGGCCTTCTTGTACCCCTCCCGGGAGCTCTGTTTTCTTGGGTGGTGACTATTCCCCTTCCGGACTGGTTTGTCTCTGTGGGTGTTCTTCTCCCGCGTCACCAAACCCCGCTTTCACCTGCCACGACTTGGTGTTTCCTTAGTGGGGTGGGGATAGTTAACGGGTCCCTCGGTGGCCCGGGCTTGGCCCACCGGTTGCACACGGGGCTCCGCCACCCCTACACCCCGGCCTCATGCCACCTCTGGGCTCCACTTTCCTGAGCCAGCTCCGCTGCTTCCGCCGGCCTCTACCACGGCGCTCTCACTCGATCCCACAGTCCATGGGATACCACTAGACCGCTACCTTAGGGTCGACCTCCTCACAGTAGCCTGTACAGGAGCTTCAAGCTGCATCCTCTATGGACCCCACGCCACAAGCCCTTCACCCGATGCTACTCTCCCCCTGTGTAGTTACTAACTATATTGCTATCCCTCCACCAGATCCTTATTAGCCTGGAATGGGACGGGAAGGGATTCCCCCTTAGTGGCTATCTGGTTGCCCCACTCCTGTTCCTTTACCCGACGTCCACAGGTCTTGGCGGCGATCCTGCCCCAATCTCTCTTCATCCCGTTGATTCTCGGTCTTTCACTCCTCTTCGTCGTGTCCCGCACCCACCATCTCGGAACTTACTTCTGGACCCCCGAACTCCTCCTGGATCGCCCCGATCTTCTGTCACTCACCTGATCTGTCGCTTCTGGCACGATCTGCCATCGTCCCCGTCGTCGGGCTTCCTTTCGGGGTCGCTTCTCCCTCCTGCACTCCCGCTTGGCGTGTCCTGTCCCAGGGATCCGTCACCGTCGCTTTCCCGGCCCGCCGCTTGATCTCTGGGCCATCCGCCCCCTCTGAACCTGCAGCTGCCATTTTTAAATCGGTGTCTGATGTCATCGTCAGCTGCCGGCCGCAGCTGTACATAGACGCAGCTAACGAGCCGCGCGGGTTCTCTCTCCGCCGCGGCGTTCCTCTCGTCCCACCTTTCAAGTAAGTCTTCCCAGCTTCTTCAAGTCCCGGAACAGCCCCCATTTTGCTTTTCAAATCCTATTGTCCAAAGTGAACACCCCTGCTTGTTCGGCAATGGGAAGATTTACACCTTAGCAGTAAAAATCAGTTTCAACCCCAACAATCCTAATGAGACCCACCAGGCTCCAGCCTATATACCATGCACTAAGCTGCCAGTTAGAAACAGGTTCAAAGGCACAGGAAGCATTTATACCATCCCAACACATGGGTCTGGTTAAGAGACATCCCAGCAGCTCTTCAATTTGTGTGTCTTGGGCAGAGGTGGAAGGGACAGGAGTGTTGTGCCAAGTACCAGGGAGGAGAGGGAGAAAAGACAGGCAGAAGAGGGGTGGGAATGGAGGCAAGCACCAGAGTGTCTTTCCTGTGAGTGGCTGTCAAAACAAGTGCTCTACTCCCAGCTTAGCTGTGTCCTGAGCTCTCATGGCAGCTAGAGGAAACACTACAAGGACACATTGAAGGCATCCCTCAAGAAAACAGCTGACATCAAGAGCTGGGAGAAGCTCCACTGGTGCCACAATCTAAACCAAGGAGCAGCCTACTCCGAAGTAAAGTGTCTTGCCCTTAAAGCAGAAGAGAGAGAGTGGAGGAAGGAAAAAGAGAAATCCCAGCCTACGGCCTACTCTACCCTGCAGAAAGATATGCAACCTCTGCAGATGCATCTGCAGCTCAGGGATTGGACTCAAGTCACCTCAAGACTCAAAGAGCCATGGCAGAGATCATCCTCAAACTGAGGGACTGCCAATGACACATGCTGTGGCTGCTGGAACCAGCTCCTGAATGCTGCCTCACTGGCGCCAGGCCCAGCGCCATCTCCCTACAGCTGCTGAGGTGCGGTCTCCTTAGGGGCTGCCATTCTGGCAACCCCTCTCAATCAGTGCCTGGGGCTGGTACCTCCTTTGCGCTGCCCGAGTAATGCTGTTGCTCTCCAAAATGTGTGTGGACACAGGGCTCTCACTGCCACATTCATCTCAAAAGAAATAATACTGACCTTTCACTGCATCAAATCATAATAGCCTTAAACGTGCCCATGCCTGTTTTGCCTTTACTAAACTTTACGTAAGTAACTCAGAGCTTCCCACCTCTCCTCTGTCAGGCTGCCCTCTAAAATGATGCCCACAGAAAGAAGCCACACAGCAGCTGGGACAGCTGAGTCCGAATCAACAGAAACCAAGAAGCGTTGTTTCCTGTCACCCGATGGAATTGCATGATCTTGTTGCCATACCCCAGGCCTTCCTCTTCACTTTCTTTTATTTCACTCCCTTGTTGCTGCTCTGTTCAGCCTTAAGTTAAGCTGTAAACACTTTATGGCAGAAACTGTATCTTCTTAAGCGTCTGTACAGCATGCAGCATAATGCTACCCTAAGGGCATCAGCTGGAACTGAATGAAGAGCTTGCACATAACAAAATCTGAGGCAAAAAGGATGAAGAGCACTGATTTTCCATCCACTCAGGCCCAAAACATACTGGCTACTCAAAACTGAAACACAATATAATTGAACTTTCAGCATTCTGCTGCCTTCTCCTCCCCAAATTTACAAAGAAACAAAATTCTCCACTATTCAATACAGCTTTCCTGGGTAAAAGGTTCATTTTCATCATGAATAAATTCAGCCAAAGACAAGACAAGAATCTCTTCTAACTGTGGTGGTGGAGTGGAGTGGGGACCAGGTACGAGGCAAAGGTGGGGAGATGTCATATCCATATCAAACATTCACAGCCATCTTAAGTTAGTTAGATATGGACTAGCTCCCATTGAGCTTAGGAAGGGGGTGGGGTTATGGAGATCCTTCAAATATACATTAGATAAGGCCTAAATCTCTTTTCACAGTAGTAACCTAGAGATCCCTGCTCCCTACAAAAACAGGTGCTGGTTATGCTATCCCAAAGACTGCACATGCTTTTTTTCAGAGAAAGCTTGTCACACTGTGGTTAAGATACTAATCCAAGGCTGCAAGTGGCCTGTCCTATATAACCCACTGGAGATGGGTTAGATCTGCAAAGCAGGTCAAAGTAAAAACAATTAATAAAAAGAAATAAAATAAAATGAAGGGTCAGATTCAGGGCAGGTTTATCAGCTCATCAGGTGCTGTCCTCAACCACAAATGACACCAGCCCCAGCAATCCAAGGCTGCAGTTACACTTGTGAAGTTCACAACACTGGCTTGACAAAAGATGCACAGCTAGTACACTGGTGGAGGCATCCAACAGAACCAGTGCTTGTGTCCAGAAACTGGGTATGCCCCATCACAAGCAATGTTCTTGATCCGCCACTGTGGATATTCATACATATAACTCTCTTGCCTTTGTTAAATGTTCTGTTACCCTTTGCTGAAGGTCACATCATCTTCCCCTCTGGCACTGAACCTCTTCATATGATAATTGCTGGGGTTGAATTTAACACTTTTGCAAGGCAGCAGCACTCTGCACTGTAATGAGCAGGTCTGACCGCTATTTCAGGGAGGGACTGCTCTGAATTCCTTGCCAGGAGTCTGGTGCACACCATTACACACAGCTTACACTTTCCAATTAACAACAAATGGAGAGTAATATCTCAGGCCACTGTAGTGACTGCCCATCTTTCTGGATTCTTACTTCCAATTAGCATTTATGCTGTTATGGATGAGCCACCATTCAAAAGCAGACTGTGTCTCTAGAATGCAACAGAATGCCCGGGGGCGGGATGGGCCAGGCATGTCAGCAAGCAGCACAATCCAGGGGAGAGTGGGCAAATGGGTGGGCAGCAAGATGGCAAATGCTTGTGTTGCCAGATGTAACACTAGGCGCAAGATCTGGAGATGCTAGATGGGGTGGATGTGAAATAGGCAGGCATTCAGCACAGGTGGTACCCGGTTATGTGTCAACAGACAACAGGATTTGAGTGGACAAACCCACTAGGCATTAGGAAGGGGTGGCCAGGCAGCAAGACTGTGGGCAGGTATGCCAGCAGGCAGAGGCACTGCACACACTGGGCAGACACCAAGACTTCCCATGTCCCTGAATGATATGACATTTCATTTCAAGTCTCCACACACTGCTGGGCACCAAGCAGGACTGGCAATGAAAGTGGAAGCAACAAGCACAAATCTAAGCTACATCTGCAGTGTGTGCTGGGGGGCGGGCAGGGGCAGGTAGTGGAATTTTCCCAACTGCTCAGTATGACCATGCGAAGCTTTGGGTGGTGATTTGATTTGGAGGAGATACAGCCCGATTTGGTGGCGGAATCTCCGAATCCGAATCGAATCATGGGACCAATTTAAAAGTCTGAATCGATTCAAAGTTCTCTGAATCTTCGGAAAAGATGCGGAGAGCTTTGATGATTTGGGCAGGCTCCGACTCCAAGCTGGTAAGTACTAGGGGCAAGGGAGGGGACCATGGGGGGACCCCTGCCAGCCCCTTCCTGCTCTCCCAGCCCCACCACGGATGCCCCTCCCAGGCCAGCTCCAGCCCTTTTAGAAAAAAAAGAAACCAAGGAAATTCCTGGGACTCGCCACTCCTGCAGTGGCCTTGGGGCTTCGGGGGGGGAGGGGGGCTTGTGTAGAGCCCCCCATGTGGCGTGGGGGGCAGCAGGGCAGATGAAGCCTGCCAAGTTTCAAGAATGTGTGTGTAGGGGTTTGGGGGGAACTGCACCCCAAATTCTTGAAACTTGGCAGGCTTCATCCTCTCTGCAGAGTTTACCACCCCTGAAAATTTCATCCGAATCTGACAAAAAACAAAGTTATAGATATTGTATTGTTTCCCCATTATACCCTATGGTTGGATTTCCAAGGCAGCTCCGAACCGCTTCAGAAAGCTGAATGGGGCCAGCACTTTGACCTGGACGTGCTGCTTCGGACCCCGAAGCTTCTCCAGATGTGAAGCTCTGTCTGAAGCCTCACACAGCCCTAATGTGTAACCTCTAAAAAGATCCCAAAATACTAGGTTAGTTTGACAAGCCGTACTTTCCCTAAACCTCTGTTTACTGGCTTTAATTAGATTAGCCTCCCTTAATTCTTTTAATTAGAGTCCTGAGTCCTCTAATCCATTATTCTGTTTGGGATTGATGACAGGCTCCTAAACACCAAGGTCATCCTTTCCCAAAAACTGAACAGCTAGCTCCTTTCCAGTCTTCTGAAAGTCTCCCTGACCCATAACTTATTGCAAGTCAAATTTAACTCCTCAGATGGTTCATTTTAACACTACTGAATGCAAGCTATTCAAACATACGGATTAAAAATGATTTAAAAATCCTAGTGGCAACACTATTTTAGGATCCCTTTCATTTCTACTATATTTTAATATGCCTTCTTATTGTCCTTAGATGTGGTGCTCATTTTGTTATTTGTCTCCTTGTGCCCTTTTGTTATTGCCCTTATTTTTCCCCACAGTTCCTAGCTTTTAATGTATATTCATTATCAACTTGCCCTTTTTCATAAACCATTATCATGATAAACTTTTATAACTGCTTTCAGTTTTACTGTAATCCTTGTCCTTTGTTTAACTAGAGTCTCCTTCCTTGGGTGTGGAATTGTAGATTTTCTTACACAATTTCCAATTTTTTGTTCAAATTCTCTCTTAGGTGATTATTCACAGGTCTGAGAAATTAGCCCTTTTCAAAGACCAAGAAGGAGCCACTATTTCTTCACACACCCACAGTGTCCACCTCAGCTTCCCCTAGTGACCCTGCAGAAAGGAGACAGTTCCTCTAAGTCCTGAAGAGCATCACTGCATGGCTTTGCTGAGCAATATGAAGGGCAGAGCAAGGGTCCATTTCCCTAGCTGAGAAGCACCGGAGCCTTGTAGCTTGTTCACTTTATTTTCTACAGCTCACATGTGTAAGAGCTCTGGCAGCCCATCTGTCACAGGGAGGGAGATCTGTCTATTAGGCTGCTGGAGCATGTCAGTCAATGCATAATGCAGCATCTCCTCCCCTTCAACACACCTTTAAGCAACTGGTCAAGGACAGAACAAACAGCTCTGTAAGACATGCTTTCAAACCTCATTTCCTGAATGAAGATGGGCTACAGGCTTCCAGCCCTCACTTCCTCTTACTGAATAAGGCCACTTGCCTCAGATTTCTATGCAGCAGGATGCTTTCCCCAGGTTGGCAGCAAGTAGCAGAACCACAGTAATCCTAGTTCACCACAGTAAAAGGATTTGGGGCTTACTTTCATCTCAGCCCTTCTAAATGAATTTCAGCAAATGGATTATCCCCATTTGTCACTGTCAAGACAATCAAAAATTGCAGGGTTAAAATGAGATCCAAGAGCAAAAGTGCATGACATGGGATTTATATGTGAAGTAAAGGAGAACACTCTCCCTTCCTCCCACAGGACTCTACTCCCTTGTCAGAAGAATCAGCCATAAACAGCAAACACTTGCAAGAACCTCTGTAAGGTAGCAGCAGCAGGATGAAAGGAGGCAGTTTAAGCACCGTTCTGTGGCTCCATGCACTGCATCACTAAGAGTGAGAGGGACAGTGACTCTGTCCTTGGTTTGCTTGAGCCAGAACGTTGCCACGTGTTTGACAGAAAAGTTTCAGCCTGCGTCAGAGTTCTTGCCTCTTCCAAAGAGGATATAACCTTGGGTATAAACAAAGTGGCATTTCTCCTGGGAGAAAGCTTTCTGTCCTAGAAAGTACCCGAGATAAAATGTGGTAACACATCTCCTTCCCCCCACCACAATGCAGTATGTCTATGAGTTAATAGCAACTCATTCAAGTAAATTCCCAGTCCTTCCAGGGCCAAGCCTGTCTGGCTGTGAGCTCTTCCTGGGCACCTACTGGTAGAAGAGCAGCAATGCTGCTTGGAAGGGCTATCTGCATAAAGAGCTGTGCCACTCCTCTTTTGCTCCAGGTTTTGACTTGGGTCAATCAGGGCAGCCTTAAAGGTGACATCTGTTTACAGCCCTGGATTTCCAATGAGATATACACTGCCTTTCTTCTGGCTTAGCTTGTTATGTAATGATCACAGAGCCCATGCTGGCCCGTCTTCACTATAAGCCCACCAATGACTCCGATTACTTATTCAGGCAGCTGGCCCATACCGAAGTCCATGTTTGTCTCGATAACATCCTGCACTTCCTCTCCTAGCCTTCCCCGCAAAATGCAATCCCACACTTTCCATGTTTCCAAAATGGCTGAGACAATGATTCTTGTGGACATATCCCAAAAAGCTGACATTCTAGGATTACACACAAAAGGTTATGCTTGTGGTTTGTCAGGAATATTCAGCTTTGAAAGACCACTCTGACACCCTGTTTGAGACTCCCTGCACGACCTGGGCCAGAGAACAGCTTCCAGAGAATCCTGCCAAGAGCCCAATAACTCGTGCCTGAAATCAAGTAGATATTTTTGAAAACTCAGAGTTATCTCCATCAAGAAACACTAACCAAGCTGCTCAGAACTCTCAGATGCCTCCTTTTTCCAGCAATGAAGTAGGAAAGCTCGAAGTTCCTGATCATATACCAACCACCTCCTCTGGCCAGCTCTGTTTATATTGACACATAAGGGCAAACAGTAATAAAGCTTAACACAGGAAATAATAATGATCTTCACCCTGGCTTGGGGCTGTAGGATGAAAGGAACTGAGCAGAGGTGGAGAGGGGACCCGGGCTGTCTGCTGATGCAAGGAAGTGAGCCAGGTAGCAGGAGCCAGAGAATCAGCTGAGAGCTGCCATTATCAGCCCTAGCCCCTTTACCTCCCCCCACCCTTTTCTGTGGCCTCTGCCCTGAAGCAAGAAAGGACTCCTCTTAGAGTTAGCTCAACCCCAATGGGATACAGCTTACCTTCATGAGTTTCCTAGAGATTGTCATAGCCAAACTGCAGTAAGCAACAGAGGAAGCAGCTGCTTGATATGCATATCTGGTAATCTTAGCTGTGGTCTCTCCCTGCTTCCCCCTGTATATCCCAGTCCTCATACCAAAAAGGTAGAGAGAGGGAGGGGTGCATTTTCAGCTGAGAGCTGCAAGGAAACAACCTGGCCTTCTGGGCTGGTTTCTGTAGTTTGCCAGGGGGAGTCCTGACCTGGCAGATCTAAGTAGCTCTTTTGGACAGGGAGGACTAAGTCTAGGAAGCACTGCATGCATGCGATTTCCCCATATTCCACATCTTGGCTCCGTCCCATGTCAGCTTCTTTGTTCACTCCTTACTGGTGCTATACTCCAGCCAAAGGACAACAGCTGGATTTACACCTGCCAGCACTGTGCAGCATGGAGGGGATGTGTTGCGCAACATCACCATGCATCCTCCATCAAGCCAGTAACAGAAGGGCTGCTGCTGCCCTAAAAGCAAAAAACAAACAAAACAAACAAAAAACCCAACCAAACAAAAAAACCCCCATCCCCCTGAGATCCCTGCCATCCATCCTGAGATGATCCATCCCTTTCCCCAGTCTGAATGAGAGTTGTGAAAGCAGAGCTCAGCACTGGATAGTTCCAGGGAGGTATAAAGGAAAGGTGTGGGACAGGACTAATCAACATACAAGCAGCAGGTGTTTTAATCCATTCAGCAGAGATAAATGTTTAATGAGGGAGAGCCAGTATAATAGCTGGAAGCTCTTTCAGAGAGGAATCCATGGCAGGCCCCATATCCCAGGTGCCCCAGGCTCTGCCTCCACCTTCCTGGAGCCAAGCTGGAAATTAAAATGTTCAGCCCTTGCTGGAAGTCACTTTGCTCTAGAGCCTTCTCCCTTTTCACTCGTCTCTCCTTTGTTAACTCAATCTATAGTGCAGTGGGAGCAAGAGGAAACATTTTCTTCAGAGCAGAGGAACAGCCTGTGCTAGAACAACCCGCAGCTCATGGCAGCTGAATACACTGCCTATTTTGCTTCACCAGGAGAGAGAGAGAGTTTAAGGGTCCTGCCAAGGTGCAGAAAAGTCAGAGCTCTTGTAATTCAAGGGGTTAAAGAAAATTTAATAAGGAGAACTCCCAGCCAGGAAATTTGCTAGACTTCTGTGAGACCTGCCACGCATCTCTCCCAGCATAAACACTCTTGCTAGTCACTACCAAGAAAGATCCAATTTTGGCAAGTGATAACACTTCCTTTGTACTGCAGATAACAGAGATTAGCTGTTGATCTAAGACCTACTGAGGCCAGTCTACTGAAAACTGGAATAATCTGGAGGACTGTAGAGAGCCACCACCTTCAGTTGCGTTCCTCCGCAGAACCTGGAGGCTGCTCCTAGGCAGAGCCTGAAAAACTCTGGAACCAGCCCTCGAAGGAAACCAGTGGCACAAAAAGATGGTCCAGCATTTATTCATCACCAGGGTGCTGTGCCTCTGTAAGTAACATTAACCCCACATGAGGCACAGCAGCTGCCTCCTACTAGCATAAAAGCAGCAATACCTCCAACAGTTACCAAATGAGCTCTGATCAGGAATACAGCAGCCTACAGAAAATCCCCAAGTGCACATTGCCAGGGAAATGTTCCACTGGGAGATGAGGTACAGCCTCTGGGCTACAGCGGGGCGCCCTTAGCAAAGAGAACATACATTACTTCCTCACAGTGAAAACCATGCCACGAACGCTCCCCAACTCTCCTGCCAGCAGCTTGCTGCAACCAGAAACATGCCTTGGAGGGGTACTGCTAACTATGTGGTCTAAATTAAGACAGAAATAATTATGGAGCAGCTTCTTTTTTTATGTTCTCATGAATAGGGTTAAAGTTAATTGATATTTACTACACAGACACTTGGTATTTCAAACAATATGGTATTGTTTTGGATGAAAGAATAGACAATAGGCATCTGTAACCACAGAACTTAAACACATAGAAAGATTTGTGTCAGCTGCCTGGAAAAAGAGAATTCCACCTGCAATAATGCAGGACCTGTCAAAGGGCCATCAAATGGGAAGACTGTAGAAATACAGGAAACACTGTGTTGTTCCTGCTGCAGCATGACTGCTCTCCTTATGGAACAAGACACATTTCTATTATTTGCTTAGCTGACATAGTGAGACAGCTCAATGTTGCTGCTTCTCTGACAGGCAGTAACTAGATTACTCACAAGTAATTGGAACTCTTACTGTTTATCCCAATGATTCTCAACCTCCTTAGACTCAAGACTCCCTTTGTTACGTGCAAGGCACCTTTCTGCAAATGCCAAATCTTAGCTTTCACTTGTTTTTTGGACTACAGAAAAATAAGAGCAATTCTTCTGCTGCAAAGAACTCAAAAGCTATGAGTCAGAATGTTTTGGACACAGTTTATTGGACCAAATATGTAGTTTAAACAGAATTAGAGAAACTTCTGAATGCACAATGTTCTTAATCATAAGTAAACAGTCTCACCCTAAGAAGCTCTTGCCTCTCACATTTATTTCTTAAATTTATATCCTGCCCTATCCAAAAGGCTCAGAGCAGTTTACAACAACCAACCAACCAAAAAGACATGATTCCTCAACAACATCCTAAGTGCAAGAACTCCAACTCCCCAACTTCATGCAAGCAAACCTCTTCACCAACCCCAGCCAGGTCTGCCAAATGCCAATCAAACCCATAGACAAGAAACTTTCCATACCCCACCTCACCCAACACTCACCACCTATCCACCCACTGCCACTACCCCACCTAAAGCCAGGGAAGATCCCCACACTCTCACCTACAATACCCTGCACACCCAACTCCTTCCCCTCCTCACAATAAACACAATGCTAAGTTCCAGGAACTTTAACAAAAAACAAAAGAAAGACCTTCTATCTCTGCCTTGGTCACTGCTAAAGGGCACCTCCAGAAGGCAAAACACAAGCAACTGACCTGGGAGAAACAAGGACCCCTGCAGCACAGGCCTGAGCTCACCTGTCTTCTGTCCTATGGCCTATTAGGAGATTCTTGGAAGAACACTCCCATCCCCAGGATATGCAAACCTAGTGCCTGGGAAATGAGGAGGATGTGGGGAGGAAGGGGAGGTGAGATTTGGCAGAAGATAATCCATATCAATCACTAATATGGATTCTTATTTGAAATCTCTGGGGTCATCTTGCAAATCACGTTTGGGTGTTTGCATATTTAACTGCTAATATTTTGTGGCACCCCGCACCATCCACAAAAGGAACTCATGGTACACAAGATGCTGCAGCACAAGGGCCGGAGATTATGGCATGCTGGGGCCTTAAGATATGTCAAGCTTAAGAGGCCCCCATAGTATTACCAAAAAAAGTGAAACACTCACAAAAACTGGTGAATGCCCTGCTGCTTTGGGACCGGCCACTGCTCCCCCACCCTGCCGGCCTGGAAGTGGTGGGGGGAAGCTTGCACGTGGCTGCTGCCACCTCCATTAAACACCCTGTGCCATTGCTCTGCATGCGGCTGGTGCTCTGGGATCAGCTGCCGCAACCCCCCTACCCCCACTCCTCCCAAGCTCCATGACTGGCTGCAGTGCTGGTTTAAAAAAAACAGCATTTTCAGATTTCCGGCATGTGCATGGTCCCAAGCATGCTAGATCTGTGAGGTTTTACTGTATTCTTTTTCCTATTTAGAGGCCCCTTGTAATGTGAGGCCCTAAGTTGGGGCAGGCAATTACTTTGGGCAGAGGGCTGCTTACTGAGTTTTGCCAAGCCATCAAGGGCCGCATGACAAGCAGCCCAGAGCAGATTAATATTAATTTTCTAAATTTTTTAGGCGCCCCGAGGACTGGATAAATGGCCTGGCAGCCTACATCTGGCCTCCAGGCCGCATTTTGCCCACCCCTGCCCTAAACTGTATCTTACTTAGCTTGTGCCTAAATCTGACACCGTGTAGCACCCTTGTTGGGAGTCACTGATTTAACTGGTTTACTTTGGTAATGCCTAAGAGCCAAATGATAGTTGGGTTCCACTGTGAAAACAGCAGAGTTTTTAATCTTAACAGAGCAGACAGACACAGAACAGGGGAAGCGACAGCATGTGGCAGTCGAGTGAACACTGTGATGACGACAAACATCACGTGAGTGTCACTGTGCTTGCTTGTCTGTTGTTTAATCCATTTACCGGGGTTTCTATTAAGGGAGTTTAACTAGCTGGAAAGACAAAGAGAGTGAGGAGCGGGAGGGGTTGGAGCAAACAGCCAGTCAATACCAGGGAGAGGCTGGGCAGAGTGAAACGGGCAGAAAGCTGACTGATAACGTCATCTGTGTTCTTTAGTCCCTGCTTAAACAGCTGCTGCGCCAGCTTCTGCCTCTGGCTGTCTCCCCCCTGCAGCTACTTTCCCAAAGACCTTGTGGGAAGAGGAGAGGAAGCGCTGCATGGATTCGACTGCCCCATGTTCATTCTCCGCACCCTGGCAGAGGAGTGGCTGCCACTGCTTCCCCCCCACCCACACAAATACACACCAACGCAGTTGGGCAGTTCACCCTGAATTATTCAACTCCCCCTTGGAAAACACAAAGCCATTTAGATAGCTGAATGAATTCAGCTAAGTGAGCCTGTAACAAGGTCCATGAAGACTGCAGCAGATTCTCTTCATTTGTCTTTATATCTGTGAGGGCTGCTTTCCCTATGCTGTATCAGTCACTTATGATGTACATTAAGTTCCAGACTTAAATCGGTAGTTTTCAGCTTCCCCCACTCATGTTAATACTTTTCTCTTGCACCTTCCCACCATCTCACTCTTTGTTGCTAGTGACCAAGACACGTGTAATAGCATCACATTGCAAAGGTGGGCACAGGTTCGCCACTCGGATAATTGATGAGCCAAATAGCCAAGGTGTGGAAATTGCAGTTGCACTGTCATTCCTCAGTTACACAAATGTACTGCCTCCAGGGCGACTGTGCTGACAATCAGGATCCTTGTTTTTTTCATTTTGTTTTTTTAAGGTTTGTCCAAGGAGCTCTTACAGACTGGAGAGCCCTGAAAGAGCCACAAACTGGCCTAGCCAGTGAATGGATAGCATTAAGACTGACTGCAAGGACCACGTCTGAGAACTTGTCACGCTCCCAGAAATCCCTTGATCGTCTCCCACATAGAGCTGCCAAAACCCTCCCTGATGTCCACCAGGACTGTTCCCTGCACCTCTTCTTTCCTTACAGCAGTCTCTATTTTTTTTCTTTGAAATGCTTGTCAGTCTTCACCAACCCACACTTTCTCAATGCTGTTGACACTCCAAGAAAGTGACAGTTAATGATTTGCTTGGGACACCTGCCAGGAGGGTTTCAACTGAACCCCAGTTTACCCAGGAATGCCTACAATGGCTTCTTTCTGGTATAAACAGGAATGCAGCATCTTCACCGGTTCAGCCCGTTAGCCTTCTAAACTCGTTACCCAACAATCTTTGATCTCATCAACAATGCTGAAGAGGGCAAAAGAGGTTTCCAAGGAGTGCTAGAAGGCAATGGGTATAATTACTGCCATAACCAAGGCTGTGTGCACAGATGGGTTGGGCAAATAGTTTGTGATCCCACGCATTTCAAGACAGTGCTTCCAGCCTGAGTCTCCATGTCAACATTCAAAATTCTTTAGAGACTCTCTCTTCCCCAACACATTGTTCTGAACAAAACAAAGAATGGGTTCACACAAATGGGCTGAAAACAGCTCTCACGTGGGTGTGCTACAGAAGTTGTCAGAGCAGAATTACTAGCCAGCTGCAATAAAAACCACTACTTGCAATCAAATGGCCAGATTGTATTCCAATTTATTAAGCCTCTAAGTGAACCTGTGCACCTAACTGCGATTCTGTTCTACCCTGTTAAAGTCCCTGAAAATCCATATTGCATCTACTTTTGTAACACACCATCATTTTACCCTTGAGAATGAGTCACAGAAAAGCAGCAAAGAGGAGGAGGACCATCAGCCTTTTGTATTTTACCTGTTTTTAAGGATTCCAGCAGGATGAAATAGAATTACTTTTATGTGCCCAAGCCCACTTACATGCTGAATAGGTGGGCTAGAATCTGGGCTCACATGCTTTGCTTCTTGGATAGCTAGGTACCACAGTACTGTCAGCCTAAACACTCCTCCCTTGATCACCTGTCCTGAATCTGCAAAGACCTGAAGAGACAGGAGGAAAGTGAATCTGAAAAAAAACATGTTCAAAAGTTTCCATGAGGGTCAACAGACTGCAACTACAAGTATGGAATCTTGTTTTCTCCCAAGAGCAAACTGCCTGCAGAAAGCTCCACTCCTGGAAATTAGTAAGCAGAACAGGCCCCTTCAGCCTCCTCCGTTAAAGAAAGAAATCCAAGTAGGGACGCTTCACAGCCACTTCAACAGAGCCACATTGAACCTCTACATCTAGATGATAATCCTGTGCAAATGCATGTACCCACACAGTTCCAAGTGCACTCAGGCCCTTCAGCGAAACAACGCAGATGTGGGCATATGCAGGAGGAAGGAATTTGATTGTGAATCTCCTAGTAACAGCTAGTCCAAGTAGGATGCATTTTCATTATTAAGATCTGGTTGCTAATTTATTATGCATTTCTTTCCTATAGTTCTGAGCAAGACTGGCTTTTTAATCTTGTGTCTGTAGGTTGTGGTGCTCCTGAAGCATCTTTCCTCTGCACTGTGCTGACAGTGGTCCTGAAACCTTCAGGCCTCTGTGGAAGGACATGCTTGAAAGAGCAAGTGGATTTGCACTGTGCATATTATTTTGAAGTTCACACAGGGAGTCTGAGCTGCTAAATGCATCCAGGTTTCAAGACCTAGTCCAGTGACTTAAAACCAACCTTCCTATTCCACCAAGGCAATGCATATTCTGCCAAGGCAACTGCAGGCTATCGAGTGGAAACTCCTCAGGACAGAAGCTGCCTCTGTGTGCTCACATCCCCCAAGATAGAAAAATATTATTGACATTGAATAATGCATTGGAGAGACCTCATATGAAATACTGTGAATAATTCTAGTCACCTGTCTGCAAGAAAGATGAGTTCACACTGAATTACATACAGTGAAGGGCTACTAGAGTGATCAAGAGAATGAAACCTATCATGCCAAGAGAAGATTAAAAGAGCTGGCTTGTTTAGCTTACCAAAACCAGCAGAGGCGGGCTCTGATTGCTGTCTATAAAAACTTCAAGGGGTAAGCACCAGGGAGGGGGAAGCTATGGAAACTAAAGAATTCAGTGTTGGCACAAAAAACAAAGCAATATAAACTGTCCAAAGGGAAGGGAAAAAAAAAAAATCAGACCGGAAGTGAAAAGAGGATTTCTGACTTCCAGAGGAAAAACCTCTAAAACAGCCTCCCAGGAGAAACTATAGAGGCAAGAAACTTACCTGGAGTTAAGATGGAACGTGGCAGGCTTATAAACAGGCGTCTGAGGTGTATTTGTCTAGGATAGCAAGGAAATGGACTTGGTGATCCAGAGGGTCCTTTCCAGTCTAATGTTCATGCGGTCCTGTGACTATGGGGGACCATTTCTTTGTTGCTCCCTGAGTAATACAATAATCATCATCTCTTGCTGTTGACAATATTAGCACAGCTCTGGTCAGGTGGCTGCAACTAACTTTAGAGGAAGCTTAAAACAGGACATCACTTCAAACACTGGGACTGTTCTGAAGCAGCCATGCATCTGGAGTGGGAACAAACAGCTGACTGATATGTGCGTGGAGAAATTTTACCTAACCAGGGAAAGGCGATTACTCTCACCCACTGGGATTTTTTACAACCGAGCAGACCTAAACAGTGATGGCTCCAAACAAACAGCTTTCCACAGTGGGTCATTGAACATGAATAGAACAGACTCAAACAACAGCCAGATGGAGTTTGTGTCTGGAGAAATGCTAGGTGAAAGGCACTTGATAAAAGAATTGCCCAAACTGAAAACATTTTCTGATCCTTGAGACAAATGCAATTGTTTGCACAATGCTAGTCACCCAGAGAACGATCTCAGCAGGAATTCACCTTGTGTAACCTTCTCGCTTCATTTATTCTGACATGAAGTGTGTCACTGGATATTACTGCAGAACAGACTTTTCTTGTTTGTGCCTTCCAGGTCAGAGTCTCATTGAGTAGCCATGGCAATTTCAGTTCTTTCCAGTGCTAATACAGTCCATGGATGTTCATGGGAGATATATAAGCAAGAATGTGTTGCATATACATACACATTCCCCAGCAGTTCTTTGCCAGGCCTTTGACATATGGACTGGAAACCAGATCACCCAGGACCCCTTGCCTCCAATTCTAGACCCAGCTTCCTAATGCCTTCAAGGGAACAGAGATGTTTGTTAGATTCCTAACATGGAATGATAGAGCATCCTGAGACGTTGTAACTTTGCCCTGCTCCTTCTCATGGGCAGCCGGCCTGGCAACAATCAGAGGCCAGTTTCTGGAACGTGACATGTCATGGCCCTTGTACCAAAATATAGTACACCGCCAATTTGCATCTCTGTCTGCAATGGAAAACAACCTGGCACTGCCAATCCTAAGATTTTGCGGTCTCTCCTCCAGCCACTGAATGGAACAGGACCCAACTTCCCCTGGTCTTAGAGGAGCAGGGCCCTGAGACGCAGCTGGTGTGCAAGAAGGTTTCAGCGAGGTTAGGAGATTACGGGATACCAAAATATGCCTCTCTTGAAAACCACTGTGAGCCTTCTGTCTCACTTCTCTGCTCCAAGCTCTGTATCCCCAGCTCTGGCTATTCAGAAACATTCATGAACCTTTTGAAGCTTTCCAAGGAGCAGGATTTCATAAATTAATCAAACCACTGCTTCAGCTTTACTCTGTATTTTATATGCCATTTGCTGCTCTGGGCATCTTGAGCCGAGCTGCCGATTCTTCTGCCCAGCAGATCGTTCCTTCCATGAGGCCTTCTGCAGAAGCAGCTTTTAATGAATACACAGGGGAAATCTAAATCAAAATTTCATTTCTGGTGCCTTAAGCTGGGAAGTATAATGATCTTCTTCCCATGCTTTTCCAGTACAGAAGCTGAAACTCAATACTGTGTCCTGCAATGTATATAGGCCCAGTTATCAGGATTGGAAGGCACAAGAGGGTTGTTTTGGAAACATATCAGTGCTTCAAAATCAGACTCCATTTGACAGGGACAAATTGCTGTTGCTAAATCCCCACCTAAGAAGACAATGAGCTCACTCTTTCCTAGGACCAACAGCTAACAAGTTCCTCCCTTCTCCCTCAGAAAATACCTTTACTAAGTGCAGTACAGCCTTTAGCTTTCCATGAGAGACAGATTTCCATGTAAACCACTGGCCTCGGAGGGTGGTTAGACTACAACCTATTTGCATCCAGGACAGGCTCCCTAGTGTTGGAGCTCTGTCCACATACTAATCAGTAGGCACTGACAGAAGTTACATTTGTCATGTGATCGAGCACTTGAAAGCGCTCTACAGCCATGCTTTGACATGTGCATGGCTGCAGAGCACTTTAAAAGTGGCCAGTTAGGCAACAAATGTCACCCTCATCCAATGACGGACCAGATGAAGGCACTCCAAAGCAGAGTGTTTCTCTGCTGTGTTTTTACATTGTCCCAGCATTGAAAGCTCCCAGCAGTGAGACTATGGGGACACTCAGATCTTATCAGGAAAGTTTTAATGGATAAGGAAATGGTCTTGCCCTACAATGGAATCAGAATAAGAAATATGAGTCACCTAAAGGCTTCAGTAAATTTTAGTGGAACCAAGTTGAGTTTCCCAGTATCCTTTGCTGTGGTTCAAGCATCATGGAAATCAACTAGGAAGAAGAAGGGGGCTTCAGACCAACAATCAGGCAAGGCCATGGTCTTCATGCCTTTTAGAAAACGTTACCTCTTGTCACGGAGTCACATAGGTGCCCCGTGACTGTGAGTGAGATTGGCAGAGCTGCCAATCACCAGGGCAGCTCAGGTGCCGGTTGCCAGGGCGATCAGGCAGGTCAGGTGGCCAGAAAGGGGCAGGGCCAGGCCTTTATAAACAGCTTAGGCCGGAGCCTGACCAGCAATTCCCTTCCGACTGCTGCAGAAGCTCGAGCTCTGCGGCTGAGCTGAGCGGCCTGAGTTAGGAGTTGCAGCCTTACCACGCTGACTGGCTGCGATGATGCTGGGAACAAGAACGCCCTAAAGGGAGGTAGGCTGGAGAGCCTTGGTGAGGGGCTTGGAGTTTATGTTTGGAGCACGGAGACTCTGTGTGGTTTATGGTACAGCCGGGTGGCTTGAGTTTTGGTTACAGTTATCCGGAGGACCGGGTGAGGCTATAGGGGAGTGAGGAGGCCTCACGGGGGCTCCCCAGCAGTTTGGGGGTTCCCAGTGCCTAGGAGGGGCGGGGTGCCAGTGGGGCACTATTGTTGGCGCCAGAGAGGCACGGTGTTTATGCCGGCGAGGCGCAGTGTTGTGCCGGAGAGGCGCGGGGTGCGGGGTCAGGGACCCCAACCCATAAGGGCGGTGTTTGCCCAGTGGGGGCAACAGACCCAGCGAAGGGTCAAGGGGACAGGCAAGGCGGTGGCCGCCTGTGCCCCAGCGTGCGGAGCGCGGTAGTGGCCCCAGAGAGAGCAAAGCCCCAGAGCAGGGCAGAGAGAGAGAGCACGTGCGAGGAACGCAGGTGTAGGCCCAGAAAGGGTGGGCAATGGCCGCGGAGAGCGCGGGCGCGGTTGAGGCCCAGAGAAGGGCGGCAGTGTCAAGCCAGGCCCAGTGGCGCCGGTAACAGGGCAGCGGTATCGAGCCAGGCCCAGGGGCGCCAGGCGGGCAAGGAGCCCAGGGTGCCCGAGAGAGAGAGAGCACCAGAGGGGCGAGGGACCGCACAACGTCCCACGGAACAGCTGCGAGGCTTGGGGCGTGCTAAAGGGGAGGTTTGGAGGCACGCATACCCCTTAAGGGAGGGGCGCACCGAGGCACCCAATTTGGAGTAGGGGCAAGAACACATGCCGTTCACTAGGGGAATAAAGGCAGCCTCCTATTTAACCATTTAAGATCAAAGTCGTGGCGGGCAAGATTCTGAGGGTGCTGAGTCCACCGTGAGTGACGGTAGGGGGCGCTAGGGAGTTCACGGCTACTCCTAGGCCCCGCTCCCTCTCACCCCTCCACAGAACCTGCTGGAGGTTTCAGGACCACTGTTGGCACAGTGCAGAGGGAAGATGCATCAGGAACATCCCCTTTCCCCCCACTTTCAGAAGACTACAGCTTAGGACTGTAGACAAGAGAAGTATACTAAACCTTAGTCATTTAGACCCTGACGCTTTGAAAATGTGCTCCTCCCACTTGGACTAGTTGTTATTAGGAAATTCACAATATAATCCCTTCCTCCCACAACTGCACAACACAGGAATCTGGAAATAATCCACAGAAAATGAGAAATGAGGCATGAAATACAGAAACTCATTCTTCCCACACAGTCAATTGCAAAAGCAAATCTGCTCCTCTCCTGCACACAGTCCCATTACCAGGAAATCCTAAGTAGAGGACAGCTACACAGAGAACTAAGCAGGTCAATCTAAGTTTTAGCAACCTCTTCCCTACCTTTCCCCTTGCAAACATATCCCAAAGAGGAAAATGCCAAATACAGGAAACAAGGGCACTAGGAAACAGAGGCAGCAGATGGCAGCTGCTGGACTCCACCCCTTTCCACGGGAGTGATATGGTCCCTCTTCATTGCTCAGTGGTGTTGGTGCTGATTGCAAAGTAAAACACACCTTTATAATGACACAGCTTCTCTCTATTCTTGGAATCTGTGCGCCTGTCTGAGATGCAAAAGGCAGGGCTTTTGCATCCAAGAAGGAAGTGTGAGTAGCAGTACAGGAGGGTTTATTTTAAGGGGCCTTTCCTCTGAATTTCTGTAATGCTATAGGTGTGTAGAGTCCTGGCAAATTCTTTATTTTACATGGAAACTCTTCTGGGCTACAGCAGTCCTTGTTACACATTTGGATATGAATAGCATGGTAAGGCTGAGGTCTGTAAAAGCTGTTGGCATATAGGTAACCCATGCCCCAAGCATACAACATAATTCCTGCAGATATAGTGGGTAAAGATAGCAGCAACAAGCAAAGCTCCCATCACATTGCCATGGAACTGATATGACAAAGAGAAAAAAGGCAGGTACCATCTTGCTTTCTGTGCTACATAACTAATTACCGTTAACAAAAAAGCTGGTTTGTTTCGCCAACTGATTTTGGGCTGTCCCTGCTTAACTTATTGTCCTCCAGTCCTTTGCTCACATTTTAACTGAAGCATGCTTTGCTTTGTTTTGTGTTAGCAGGTGTCTTGTAGCAAAGGGCAGCCCTGACAACAGGCAAGATGACTGCGGGAGATTTGCTAGGGGGCTGAAGGAGAAGAGGGTGAATTTACCTCCCACAAAAAGGCTCATTTTCATTGTTACTTTTGCAACGATCTTTGGAAAAAAAAGATCAGCATGTCCAGAACCACGCACAGCAGCAAGGGGAATGCAGCCTTGAACGTAACACAGCAGAGTAGCGCAACCTGCAGCTTCGGAAAAAAACCTTTCTTGTGTTCTGTTTAGTCTGGGAGCCCCAGTCACAGTCTCTGCTTTTTAAAAAACATTTCAACATTCACCCTTGTTGAGAGCACTGCTTTCAGAATGCATTAAACCCCAAAGGGAAATCCAACAGTGAACCCAGTAATAGAGCTCTGGCTTTACGCTTCAAACCTGTATGTTCTCATGCCAGCAGCTCCAGCCATTAAAATGGGCTGCCTTGTTTCACAGCACTTAATTGACAAGAACACAGGGACTTTTCTGCCTGGACTTAAGAGCACTTATTAAGTTCATTGCATCATGGGCCCACAATGCGTGTTATTTGTGACTACTAACAGACAGCTCTATGTTCGTGCCTAAGTGACACGCAGGAATATATTCACTTAGCCACAAATCACTCCTGCTCTGTTTAGCTTTCCTCCTCTTGGCACACAGATGCAGTGCTTCATGTGACTGAACACCAACAATGAATGAGTACCATCGAGATACAAATATTACAGCATGTAGTGAACAAATGAGCCATGGAAATGGGAGCAGAGAGGAGAAGGAAGCGAGAGTCTCTGGAACAAAGAGAAGCAAACTGCTCATTTTCACTGTATCAACCCTGATTCAGTTTGGTGGTGCCTGCGTGAGTGACCATTGCTCCAAGCTCCCCGGGGTGGCATTTCCATCTGTGCCCCACTGCCTAGGCAGGCTGCTGAATGCCACAGGTCACGGTTAAAAGGAGCACACAGCAATTAGTTTACTCTTTAAGCGAAGTGGTATTGGAAGAATCTGCTCAGAAGTGTTATATTTACAGCCCACGCACAAACGATGCAAAACAGCATCTCACAGTTTCAGCACCAGCTTTGCATAAAAAAGAGGTAAGTACCTACAGATTCTTGCACTCTGGAAGCGAACTCTATTCATGGCCCCACTACTTTGGAGAGCTCAAGATGACCCTTTTGATCAGGAACAGAGAATCCTATCCACATCATATTCTTTAGACAAGGAACCCAAAGAATTTTTTTGCCTTTTAGAAGCCACCATCTCAGTCTCATGTCTTGTGGGTCTCCCTCATATCTAGAAACTTGGGGGTGTGGTTCGAGTTTAAATTTATGTGCATCTGAAATATCTCTTGCTTTCTGTTACACTGTAATAATGGGCCCACTTAGAGGTTTTAAATATTTATCAAGGCTTCTGAAGTCCACTTGAGATGGATTGAACTGACAGATAGAAGGAAACTGGCTACAGATTTAAAGATTTATGCTCCCTGGAGTAATTCATTCAAGGAGCACAATCCATTACACAAGTCGGTAAAAAAGAAGCATTAATGTGAGCGGGGAGGAAAACAGATGCAGAGGAAGGGCTACCAGAAATCACTAAGCGCCTGTACCAGGTGCTCCAAAATCCAATGAACGCTTCCCATTAAAACATGGAACTTGAAGAGAATGAACTGGAGGCCAAAAACATTACGTACCATTTTGAGCGCCAAGAGTGATGACGGATGGGCAGTCAGAGTTTATGGGTATGTCTGTGTCACGCTGGCAGTGTACCAAAACCAGAATTTCCTAATCACACCTCACTCACCTGCTCCCGTGGACATCATCCAAATGACACTCCAGGGTCATTCTCTTAGCTCCGCTCAAGCTCATCAGAGACCAACATTTCAAGAACAGGCACAGAAGGACTCCTGAAGAGGCTCCACCAGTACATGTCTCAGTCTGGAGCGGAAGCAGGTGGGTGGGACCTTCTGGGAAATGTTCTGACTGAGGCAGGTTGCCACCACAGTGCAGACAGATCTTCCCCAGAACAATTTTAAGAACAGACTTACCACAGTGCCTGTGATTCAGATCAGGATTCTGAACAACATTGAAAATGCCTATTAAATTTTAAATATGTCCCTTTTAACCAGCTAAAAATAATATGCTTTCACTGTGCTGCCCCCCCTTGAGGAAGACTATACTTTGCAAGAAAACTACCATCTTGTGGATCTCTCTACCCATCTCTGTAGATCACAGGTATCATAAACACAGCCCATGGGCTGGATCCAGTCCACAAAGCCCTATCAGCTGGCCTGTGGTGCTTCCTGTGGACCCTGCATGCCACATGCAATATGTGCCAGCCCTGGCCTGTACAGGGCTGAATGCAGCACATTCACAGGACCTGTGACACACAGGGCCTGCTGAGACACCTGCTGAATGTATGTACAGGACCAGCTCGGGGTATATGCTGCATGTGGTACATAGGGCTGGTCCAGAGCATGCCCTACATGTGGCATGAGGGACCAGTCTGGGATGCACACTGCATGCAGCGTCTGTACCAGACTGGTTCTGTGTACAGGAACCAGAGTCGCTTTGGATTGAGCCCACAGACCAGCCCTGTGCACCAGATCCAGCACTTAGGGCTGGTCTGGCATGGGTGCCAAACACAGCGTGCACCCTGGATTGGCCCTGCAATATGTGGGGCTGGAGCTGACACATACTACACACTGCATCAAGCCCAGAGAAGCAGATCAGGGACATGCTGCCTGCAGCACGCAGGGCCAGTCCATAGTCCCAGTCTAGCCCACAGATTGGCCCTGTGCACTACATTTGGCTCTAGCCTATGCATCAGTCATCAATTATGTGCCAGTGACAAAGACACCCTCATTCTTGCACTACAAGAGTCATTACAATCTAGAGTTCCAATCACTGAAAAACGCCACATACTGGGCACGTCTACATGTGCATATTAATATGACACAAACTCCAGCACTTATCATGCCAGAGTTTATTGCTCCTGGGCATTGTGTTTACATGTGCACCCAAGACTGCAGGATGTTGAGCTGGGTCGGAGCAGCCCTGGCGGGCAGAGAGCCCAGAGGGTCAGCCTGCCAGCCCAGGGCTGCTCTGACCTAGCCCAACATGCTGTGGAGGGGCTGGCTAGGGCACAAGGGTGCCCTGTGTGGGACTAGCCAGCAGGCAGTCCCCACACTAAAGCACCCTCCCGCCCCAGCCAGCCAGGGCAGTGTCTACACGTGCCCTGCTGCAAAGTAAAAAACTCCACAGCAGAACAGTACTTGTATTTACAAGTACTAATCTCTTGCAGAGTTTATTGGTTTCCTGAAGCCTAATGGGGCCGCATGTGTAGATGCCAAGATGTTTACTGTGGAGCTAATTCAGCAACTCCTCAGTACATGTCTCATGTAGATGCACCCACTACAAATTAAATAAAGTGCTATCTAACAGACAGATTTCACATGCATTATAGCTGGGCCACATGCCCAGCACAAGAAGCCAGAATCTAAATAATACAAGCAACAATATCAAACTTTAGAGCAGTGGTTTTCCACTAATTTAGAGTCAAGGCACCCCTCCATAACTTTTTTGAATTCAGCAGCACCCCATTTCAAATGTTAAAAAAATAAGTACTGACATGTTTTTGAGTGGGCATTAAAACTGTTTTCTGAAGTCCGTTTACCTTAGATTAAGTCTGTTTAAAAAAGATGTAATCTTTTTTAGATTAGAAAAGATCTTTTTGAAAAAACTGTATAGATTAAAACAATTAAGAAGATGGTAATAAAGCAGAATCACTGTTATTAAGACAGTATCACAGTTGAGAAGATGTGGGTATGCAAGAAGTCAAAAACCAAAACACTTCAGCGTTGCAAACTTACATGGTTACAATGGTTTGACTACAGGATAGGGACCAAGGTTCCCAGTACACTTGTGAGAAATGAAAACTTCATTTCCTTACCCACAGGAGCCAGCTGGCATGTATGGTGGGCTGAGCTCAGTGGTGGCCACCAAGTGTAAGAAGGCGCAACCTCATGCCCCAGCAAGGACAAGACCCTAAGCCCCAGCTCCATGCCTGCTGTCAGCCTGGCCTTGCTGCATCCTCCTGGGCCTGCCATTCTGGTCTCTGTGCCTGACCTGGAGCTCCTGCTTCTTCCTGAGCTGCTTCCTCATGAGCAGCTGCAGCTGCAGGTCATTCTCCACTGGCTCATCCCCCCCAGACTCTCTGACGGGCACTGGAGGCCACCAGCACTATCCAGCCTAGCCCAGGCCAGCTCAGCTGCCCTCTTCCCACCATGAGCAGCTCCACGCAACCCTTGCATGAGGCAGGGACAGGCCACACCATGACACTTCTGGGAGACAGCCTGTGCCCTACGACACCCTTACTAGTATGTCACAGCACCACAGGGTACCACTGCATCCCAGTTGAGAATCATTTCTCTAGTGCAAGGTATAGAGCCAGAAGAGAGATCCTTGGTAGGCAGTGATGAACCTCTTCACAGTAAAGACACTCTAATCCAATGGCTCCAACCTAAAAGATGGCAGAAATACTAAGCAAAGCCCCAGGCAGTCCCATGCCTTTTCCTTCTCCTTGGAATGGTGTTGCTTGAACATATACAGCAGAAGGAAATCAAGGATTATACAGCTTTCTTAAGTATTCTGGTTTGACAAACAATGCTTACCATTTCACAGATTAAACATTAGTGAGATTTTACCTTTTGAGTTTCTCTTACCTCCATTCATTCCCCTAAATAAACAATGATTTGGATCAGAGGTGTTCAACCCTAGACCAAGGAGCTGTGTTATCTGGCCCATGCGACTCCACACCAGTCTGGAAGTTTGATAGCGTTATTTTCAGTTTTCCTGCTAAATTTTTGAACCCATGGGAGCCTGGCAGGCTGGATAACATGGTCCTGCATGTCGGATCGTGCTGCTGCATGACCTGATGTGGGTGCATGGGATCAAGCTGGTGTGCAATTGGGTGGGTACATAGCTGCTTTTAACCAGTGTGCGGGATCTAGAATCATAGAAAATTAGAGTTGGCAGGGACCTCAGGAAGTTATCTAGTCCAACCCCCTGCTCAAAGCAGAACCAGCTCCAACTAGATCATCCCAGCTAGGGATTTGTCAAGCCAGGCCTTAAAACCCTCCAAGGATGGAGATTCTACCATCTCTTTGGGTAACCTGTTCCAGTGATTCACCACCCTCCTAGTGAGAAAGTTTTTCCTAATATCCAACTTAAACTTCCCTTGCTGCAACTTGAGACCATCGCTCCTTATTCTGCCATCTGCCACCACTGAGAACAGTCCAGCTCTGTCTTCTTTCAAACCCTCTTCAGGTAGTTAAAGGCTGCTATCAAATCCCCTGCCAGTCTTCTCTTCTGCAGACTCAAAAAAAAATTCCCTCAGCCTCTTCTCAGAAGTCATGTGCCCCAGCCCCTGAACCATTTTCGTTGCCCTCCGCTAGACTCTTGTCAACTTGTCCACATCCTTTCTATAGTGGGGGCCCCAAAACTGGATAAATCTAGCCAATGGCCTGCACCTACATCACTCCTCTAGCCTGCGGGGCCAGAAATAAATTGGGTGCCACTGGTTTAGATGGTAGATGCCATGCAAAACTTCCTCTGCTGGTAATGCTGATATGTATAATCATCATGAATATGATGATTCATCTGATAATTAATATCATACCATCAATATCTTCATTAATATGATGTTGACACAAAAAATAATCATTCATATGATCCCACATGTTCACCTCCCAGTTCTGCCAATGCACCTCAGGCTTACATCCACGGTTTCCCAGTTCTGGGGATCTGCTTAAATAAAACCTACCTTTTAATGTCAGAGCTACAAAGCACAAATAAGTTGTACTTGCTTGTTCACAGCTAAATCTCCACACAAACATGAGTCAACCTTCAGTTATTTTCTCTTGTGCAGATTTGTAGCTTGACTTCCCTAGTGGGGGCTTTAAAATGCCTCCTCAAAGGAGGGTTTTCACGTGATCGTATACTGATTAGTTCCAGTTAATGCAACATCCCTATGGAGGGCACCCCTGGCTTCCTGTTTTAGGTTCTGCAGAGACAGGTTCTCTCACATTGGCTATGATTATTAACATGGCTCAACAAACATGCTTGATAAAAATGAAAGGTTAATGTTTTATTCAGTCTAATCTTTTATCATGGCGATTTAGATGCCCTCCCCATGTTTTATGAAAAGCAAGTATGTCAATCTCAAAGCCAGTTTAAATAAAGTGACTAACCTGTATCCAAATAAAAAGTCCTTCACAAAGTCACTAATGCATGAGTACAAGAAAGTCTGATATAAGCAGGTTTTACTGTATCTACTAAGCTACAAAGCATTTGAGGAAGGCTCAGGTGGTCCCATGGGGAAATTCACTGGGCATTTCACCATTGGGGTTTTAAATACTGAAGTGAATTGAGAGTAGATAGGGTAAGGAGAAAGGAGACGCTTATATGACCAGGCAGTTAGGTATGACTATTAGCCCTTGGCATGAGATACACTGGCACAGCTGTGTACTGAACACAGGGCCTGTCTATCCAGGTTATCATCACTATTGGTCCTTTATTGCACAAGCACAAAATTCATCTACTTCAGTCAGGTCAGAATAAAGTAGTGACCTGGCAGCTTCTGGACTCCCCTGTTAAATATTTCAGTTCAGTAGAAAATAATCCTTGGTTGCAGAACAATTTACTGTCTGGAAAAGCAATTTCTGTAATTACTTCCAAACTCCAGCATTTTGAAGAATACAGACTTGTGTTTCTGCTTCCTGATCATTAGCTAGCAAAAGAATCCCTTTTGGAACCCTCTTCCCACTGACACAAATAATTAGCCCATTTCCTTTCTTTCATCTAATCTGTCCAGCAAATTCTGCTGTTCTTCCAGTACCTGTTTATAAAACTCGAGGCAGCAGCAATCTGGTGAATTAAAATGCTTGGTGCAATGTTGGAAAGCAGAAGGCACTAACGAAATGCTGCTCAGCTAGTACCAGCTGCCACGCTGCAGTATGTCATGCTTACCAAATGGAAACTATCCGGCTCCCTGCTAGCTTTTGAAAGTTAGTTATTAGAATGTCCTCCTGACTGCCCAGCATGATGCCCTATGACTTTGGCCTGGGTTGAATGGTAAGTCTTTGGTCACTAAGCCAGCAGTGTTGCTACCAAGAATACATAGGACTGAACCTTGCTCCTCCAGCTCCATTTCAAAGCCCCATTTTTAAGCAATTTTGAAATTTCTGAGGGCACAAAATCTACCAATTGGCACATAAGCAAGCAGATGTGTCCACAACAGCACAGAGGAGCAGGACAAAAGCAGCAGTAGGAGACATCTCCTGACCACAAAGGCACTACTGGGACAGTATGGCATTGGTTTTTCAGATATGTCACTCTTCGATTCATGAGCAGAGAGAGGTACTTAGCCATGTTAGTCTGAAGTCAGGCAGAAGGCAGGGTAGAGATGGACCTTCTAGACTAGCTAGATAAGAGTCCAGGATGCCTTTAAAAAGTTGTGGACATTTAGGACATTTTACAGAAGCGCCATGGTCCCCCCGCTTTAAGTTTGGCAGGCAGGTTAGGATACTATGTCTTGTGTTATGCCAGGGATGATGGTATGGATTTATATAGGATGGTTTGGATAGGGATGATCCTGCCACAGGCCTGGGGTTGCACTAGGTGACATATGGAGGAACCCTCCAGCCCTACTCTGTGATTTCTATGAGAACATCAGTGCTGAGACTTGCCACCACTGTGGTGTGGATTAGCCCTCAGCTGCATTCAACATCCTACACACAAGGAGTTTGTGTTCTGTTTCTACAGTCCTGTTATAAATCTCCTAGACAGTAGCTGGCATACACACCTCCTATACTTTATGATTATCTACAGCAACAGAGTTTGTCAGCTGAAGCACTGGCTTACCAGGAGTGAATGCAGCACTTAACCTGCTAGGTTTGAGTCTGTTACAGTTCAATAGGTTTTTGTTACTAGCATGCTGTGATTTGCTGCAAGCTCTTAACATTCAGCATCTAATCAGCCCCCTTTTGGGCAGGCTATTTGACATCAAATCAGTGTAGTAATATATGGAGAAAAAAATGTCAGCTCTACCTTTACTGCCACCCTGGCCACACAGGGCAAGATTCTGAAAAGTACCACAGGTAGTTAGGAATCATTCAGCAATCCCCATTGAAAACACATGTGTTGTGCTCCCAGCTTCCTTACACACTTTAGAAAACCCCATCCCCCAACTCCAGAATGCCATAAACTGCCCACAATATCCTGAGACCAAATGGATCATTTGGATTACTCCTGCCACACTAGAGCCAGAGAAGCATCACCCATGGGTCCTACACTGAGCCTGAGAATTTGTGGTAGGACAAAACTGATCATTTAGAAAGATATCTATATCTTTATCTATATCTATAATTACTGAAAACACAAAATCCAAAGTGGATGGTGAAGAACAGCCTAAAAAACATGAAGATACAGAGGAACTGTATTTCCAGGCTGCTGTTTAGTGAAGATAATAGACAGGCCATTCTAGATGGAAGGGGTAATACCCTTATTCAATTAGAGACAGAACACCACCCTTTAAGAGGTCTTGAGTTGTAGTTTGTAGGAAGTATCAGTAGGGGTGCACTAACAAAGATTTTCTTGGCTGATACTGATGGCCCATTACAAACCAGTCATATCAGCCAATACCAATTTGATAGCCAACTTATAGGAGTGCAACCAGGCAGCATGGAGAGCAGCATCCTGCCGGTAAGTCGGGGGGGGGGAGGGAAGGGGCATGGGAGCAGATCTTGGCCCCCATAGTGAGGGAGGGAGTGGGGCAGGGGTGCCCAGCCAGGATGGTGAATGCGACCCCAGGGCTGGGAGAGGGATGGAGCTCTGGGCTGCCCATCCAGGGAGTGTGGGGGTATGGGGGTAGTTCCCTGCCACTGCATGCAGCCCTGGGGGAGGCATGGGGGCCATATGCCCCCCCCCCCCCAGATGTGTGTGCCCCTTCGCCTCTACAAACTTACTGGCCAGACGCAGCTCTCCAAGTTGCCAGGCTGAACTCTTGGCTGTGTGCATGCAGCATTTATCATTGACATTATCAGATACACCAGCCAAAAAAAGTCCACTGCTGATAATGTTACATTTCCTTTTAATTGGTGCCGATCCAATATGCGACTAATATATCAGTGCACCTCTAAATATCAGATTACTTGTTTAATCTAGACACACTCAAGGAGAAAGTCTTGTGTAGCCAGCAGGGAAGCAGAGGGGTCAGTATAAATGGCTGTCGGAGGTGGTCCAAGTAGACCAACATTGCAGCCATCTGGAGCAGGTGTTTCAACCTACCAACTCCAGAAGGCCTTCACATGCCTGTGCTATGCATCAGCTGACAGAAAAGTTTGCAAGTCTTTCTCAAAGTGATCTTAGAGCACTGGGAACTCTGTGAGGACCATACCTCCCTTGTTTATTTTTATCTAGCAGCCCGTTTGGCCAGGAACTATTGTGAGGAGCATACAAACAGTATATTGCTAATTGTATCAAACCTCCTGCAGTTCTCTCTGCAGAGCCAGAGGACCATGCACTTTCCTTGTCATGCCACAGAGTAGAGGAGGTTAGTAAGCCTGTAATTAATTGGGAGGCAAGTATTTCCTGGATGATATCTTTTATAGGACCAACTATGTCATTGGGATAGAGTTAGACAAACTTTTGAATGCAAGACATTCTTCCTCAGGTTTGTAATTAAGTGTATTGGACCAGTGCCATAGCAAGAGGGGGGCAAGTGGGGCAACAGCCCTGGGAACTGAAGCGAAGGGGCATCAACAGGTGCTGCTCCGCCAGGGTGGGACAGAGCCAAGAGTGGCTCATTTGGGGGGGGTCGCAGGGATGAGGGGAGGGCAGCTCCCACCACTGCATGCACTCCCAGGCAAGCATGGGGGGGCATGTGCCCCCTGGATCTGTGTGCAGGGTGAGAGTGGGCTGCTGCTGTGAGCTTTGCCCCAGGCATCAAATTTCATTGCTATGGTACTGTATTTGATAGAGAAGTAGCAGAAAGGGAAGTCTGTAGCCACTGCTGCAATAACTGTCATTTTTTTTTCCAGCTGAACAGAATGGGAAATGGATTCACCTGAGTTAAAGGGGCTGTCTGCTCTTTAGAGCCTCATGATGTCCCCAACCACACAGGCACAGAATCGTTCTTCACCAGCTTCAAGAGCTCAGTGCTCCCCACTGCCTTCCCCAGTAGCTTGAAGGAGCCCCAATAAATCCCTCTGGCCTTTTTCCCTATCAGTCCAGCCTGTCTTCTGTGGGTCTTTCATTTGACCACTGTAAGCTCCACAGTTATTATGCATCTCACTAGCCTCTTCCTTTACAGCCTGTCCTGGTTAAGTGACAGCCAGTAGGACCATCTGGGTGACACATCAGCATATCATTCTTAGCCCAATAGGACCTTGCACAGGCTCCATCCATCCACCCAAGGAATCAGATCCACTCTCATAAACCACAAGAGGCAGTCACATGCCACCATTTCCCAGAGCCTGCTGAAGAAGAAAACTGAGAACGTCTCACTCACTCTCATCTGGGTTGGGCGCAGCAAGAATGGCACTATGCTTCCTCTTCACTT
This sequence comes from Crocodylus porosus, assembly GCF_001723895.1. Taxonomy (NCBI): domain Eukaryota; kingdom Metazoa; phylum Chordata; order Crocodylia; family Crocodylidae; genus Crocodylus; species Crocodylus porosus. The sequence continues at coordinate 6,280,446 of NW_017728934.1, forward strand.
CCTCCACATTCTCCGAAATTTTATCAATAAACCCTCGAATTTCCTCTACCTAAGGAGACACAGGAAAAAAGAACATGTATGTCAAAGATGTTAAGAGTGCTTGAGAAGTGAGTTTACCATGCTGTAGTACTCCCCAATTCAAACACAGTCGTGGGACACCCACGCTGGTACGATCCAGTTTTTGTTGAAACTTCTCAATGGATACCAATCAGACTCTCAAATGACAGGAATGATTTGAAAAGACATCCCTTTAAAGTCTAGAAAATAGGGTTGAGGAGGTGCTGAGGTTTCCATGCAATGGCCCTAGAGGTTGTTAGCCATGTTAGTTGAAATCAGGCAAAACATAGTCTCCAGTGTGCCACCCTGACCTCCCTTGTTCAGAGAGACATAAGCTTTTGTAGGCCACAACCTAATTTCATCAGATGCTAGGAAAGGATGGGCCTAAAATACTTTTAATTAGGGAAAACATTTTCCATCGTATCTACTAAGTACCAGTCTAGCAAACCCCTGGGACCTGGAAGACCCCAAACATCCTGGCTTTTGCATCAGTACTAGGAATACAAACTTTGCAGCAACAAAAGTACAGCAAATGATATGTTCCAGATGCACAAGTCTAGAACCCAGTTCATTTTCCCAGTAACTGCTGGCTGCAGAGGGTTAACCAGAATAAAAGCTGAAAAGTGCAGATCTGACTCCATCCTACAGGGAGAATGGACAGACAGACAGGGAACAGAAGTGCCACTTGACACCAGCATTTTCCCAACTGCATCTGCACTCCAAGGAAATCTGCCGATGCCTTGGTAAGAAGCCATGTTTGTGCCCTACTGTATTCCTGGGCTGCATGTCCTCCAGATTGTCCTTTACTCTGGATTCAGTTTGATTTCACTCATAGAAAAACAGGGCCCAAAGGACTCCTGGAGGTCATCCCTGCTCATGGCAGGATCTTCCCATTTTGTGTTTATCTAAACTGCATGTGTACAAGCTTCAAATGGCAAATTCCACAACCTCTCTAGGTCATGTGTTTCAGTATTTAATCACCCTTAACATTATAGTTAGAAAATTCATCCTAATGTCCAACCTTGTTCCAATTTAAGGCTTATACTTCTTGTCCCGTCTTTTGTAGACACAGCAAAAAAAAATGATCACCACCTCCTTATCAACAACTTTGTGTTATCTGAAGTGTTATCAAATCATCTAAATCCCTCCCCCCTCAATCGGCCCTCCTCCAAACTAAACAACCCCAGTTCTTTCAGCCTTTCCTTGCCTTCAGCTGACTGTGTATTTATTCATTCCATTTTCCACTTGCAATAAGACATCTCTCTGCAGGCTCATCCCTTCCCTTCCCCACATTCTGATAAGGGTGTTCTAGAAATGTGCATGCACATCTTACAGCCACCCACATGCCAGAAGAATACCTCATCCATAAACCAGACATATACAGAAAATTAAAGCAGTTCCATACAGAAGCTGTTGTTCTGCAAAGAAGTACTTCCAGGGATTCTTACAGTTTTATTGCTGGAATCAGAGCACTGAGGCATGCATTTTGCAACAAAGAAATGTGAGGCTTTTTGCTTCCACAGAAGACAGTAACTCTACTCCACAACTGACACAGGGGCGCTTGCGCTCATTTACCAAACAATTTGCCTCTTACACCACCTTTGGTTTCTATGGAAGCTAGCTGAAAACTGAATGGGCCTTTGGGGCACGTAATTGCACATTACCGCCTAGCTTTTGCTGTGATTCATTCTAATCAATGCCTACACCTTTATGTTCGTGCTTTAGGTGTAACCAAGGAGGGACTAGCTAATGCTGAACTCTAAGCCTTGACAGAGCTTGTCAAGGCAAACGAATTCCATTTTCTCACTGCTAAGTCCCTAACACATGCCTATGGTTTCTAATAATGGGCATCACCCAGGGACAGGAATCGATAAAGACTGGGTTGTTCAACACCTAGCATCCAGCAGTGGGGTCAGTGACAATCACCACTTGGTTTCTGTTCCACCACACATCTAAGCATGGCAAAAGAAATCAACTTCTTACCTGTTCAAAGAACTCATCCATGAAGCGATCCCGGTCCACGCTAACAGTGACTTCATCATCGTCGTCACTGTCCTTAGCCTGTACATACACAAAAAAAGGATATGAGTAAGCTGCTCCTACAAACCCCATTGCTCCATTCCATGCTCTGAACTCAAGTGGATTCTTCCATTACTCAGGAGAAGGTAGACATCCTTTCAGGTCTGTTCATGAGTGATAAGTTCTCCTGTGACCTGAAACATAAATGCTGACCCTCTGGAAGGTGTATGGATTAATCCAGCTGACCCATGGATGGCGTAGAAAAAGACAGGGAGATATTAATTAATTTAATGCAGGGGTGGGCAAAGTGCGGCCCGCAGGCCGGATGTGGCCTGCCAGGCCATTCTATCCGGCCCATAGGGCCCCTAAAAATTTAGAAAATTAGCATTTATCTGCCCGGGCTGCCTGTCATGAGGCTCTTGATGGCTTGCCAAAACTCAGTAAGCGGCCCTCTGCCCAAAATAATTGTCCGCCCCTGTTTTAATGCATCTCTGAAAGGCTTCAGGAATTAACAAGTTCAGGCTCACACACCGAGACATAGTGAAAATCACCAGTGCAACTCACTGTCCAGCCATGTAACCCGTCTGTGCCTAGGTTTACCCAAGTGTAAAATGAGAACTGCGATATTTTACAACTTTATACAGTGCCATGGAAGGAGGAACTGGATATTTTCCCTGCGCTGCTCTCAGCTGTGCATGTTCCCATCTGCCCCAGCTGTGGCAGTGGTCAAACAAGCGGAAGAATGTTAGATACCACAGTAGAAACAGACTAGGACATTTAAAAAAATAACCACAATGCTCCAACAGGTGGGATACACACCTCTGGCATGCTATATTCAGTTCTGGTGGCCTTAATACCAACCCTGCCCCCCCCTCCAAAGAAAAAACAAACAAACAAAAAAACCCACCAAAAAAACCAACCCCTCCCCCTACAGAAATAAAAGGAGTCACAGACAGGCAGCTAAAAATAAAAAGTTTTCAATATATAGAGATTTAACAGCTCTCATCTAGACAGGAAAGCCTCTGTTCACATTTTATTAAGTTGAGAACAGGAGAGATTTAATGAAAGGGAACACATTTATGATTTCAGACTCTCTTTTATTCAGCTAATTATTTTTACACTTTTTACATAATTAACCCATGAACTCTCAACCACAAGGTATCCAAGACCAAGAGCTTAGCAGGATCAAAGAAGTGTTTGATATTTATGTGAAGGAGATGAACATCCACAAATATTTTAGGGAGGCTATATAAACAGACATCTAATCTACAGTATGTCCATCTATAACCCAGACTTTTTCCCTAGGCAACCCCAGATTATCTATCAGGGGTTCTTGCACTCCCTTCTGTAGTAGTACGTGCCAGGAACAGTTAGCCCACAACCACCCTAGAAAAAAAGTGAGTTTGTATGATAAGATGACTGAAAACAGTAGAAATACCGGTGGAAGGCAGGCCACGTTATAATGTTATTGCAGTGGAGCTGGTTGAGGGAGGAGATTCAGGTTTATTTCAATCAGCAACTACTGCCCGCCCTGTCTACATTTGGATTGTATATCATGTCAGCCATTTCATTATAAACACAAGGAGGGTTTTTTTTGTTTTTTAGTGTGTACATAGGCCACAACATAAAACCAGATAGGCCTCCAATTAGATCTGGCCCAGGTATTCCCATATTTCTACTGTAGGGATGAGGTTTAATCCATCTGTATTTGTAAAGCACTTTGAGATCTAATTCATGCACTCTGTACAAACACAAATTCTCACTGTTGGTATTAAGAGAAAAGGCACTCTAGCTGTCACTTGGCAGCAACTGCTTCATTTTAGCAATTTTGCTGAAGGGCAGGGGATAGATATTTCAGAATTGGACAGGTGTGCATGTCACCCAGAGGAAGAACCCAATCCCTCTCTCAAAAGCATGGAAGCAGAGCCCTTCCCCAGGCAGTCCTGCTTTCAAGGCCACAGCTCCAGAGAGCAGCCTGTGACAAGAAGTCAGAATACAAGTTAGGATTACCATGCAGGCAGACACGTAGGACACAGACAGAAGTGCAGCTCCCTGCTATAACTGAGAATGCTTTGCAGGAAGCAGGGAGCTGCTCCGGGGCTGGGCTTTCGCAGCTGTGACAATTTGGTCCAGAGCTAGGGCAGAGCTGCTATCCACTGCCCGCATGCCGGGCAAGGGCTGGGATTTTGTGGTGGTGACAGTGTGGTCTGGAGCTGGGGCAGAGCTGGGATCCGCTGCCTACGTGCCTTGGGCAGAGGCATGCAGACAGCGGATCACAGCTCTGCCGCGGCTTTGGACCACACCGTCACCACCGCAGAATCCCAGCTCCAGCCCCAGCCCCGCCATGCGCCCTACCAGTGCTGCTTGGGCCAATCTCTATGGAAACCCAAGCCCCACACTCAAAGACCTGTCATTCCTGGGGTCTCCATGGAAACTGGCCACAGTGATGCAGGCAGGGGCTGCTGGGAAATGGAGTCCAGCCACCAGCTACATCAGCCATTTTATCCACCTATGTTCTAGGGGTTCCTGAGGGCTCCCATACACCCACCCCACCTGTGGAGGCTGTTAAAAACCCAGACCAGACTCCCTCCACTCCTTTTCCCTTCTCTCAATCTGAAAACAGAGACAGGCTGGCAGGCAGAAGTTGCAGAAGATGCCCTGTTTTGAAATGTCTTCATCTGACACGTCATGCAATGAAGGTTCAGATTTTTGCCCAATCGGTCATTTTTGAAGCAGTCTGCAGCTGTGTACTTGTGTTTGGTTATGGCTATAGGCAGCTTTCTGTGGCCAGATTGAGCAAAAGTTGTCACTTCTGTCTGTGCCCATAGTCTAATCTGCATGACCACAAGGGTGTTCCATATGCAGCATCAGATTTACATGATTATGATAAAAGGGGATGTCAAAAAAGCAGTACACATTCCTCTGATGTCCTACACATGGGCAGCCTGAGGCACTTTGGTATCACTCAAAGATGTAGTTGCACAGAAGTACATAAAACTACTATAAAAATAATACAAATGATTCCTTCAAGCAAAGCAAATATTGATCATATCCAAGAATGGTATCTCCTTCTTTCACACAGTCCAAGTATCCCATATACTCCCCTGTGTCCCAACTTGATCTTTAAACTTCTTCCCCCAAAGCTACCAGCCCAAACAGGAACCCCACCTCTCCCCCCAACAAACATAGTCCATTACCAGTACTCTGTCCCTGTCAGAAAGGGATTGCTGTTCACTGACAGCCCTAAGAGCTGACAATGTTCCCTATACAGCACTACCATCGCTCAGCAATCATGAGGCCTGGCTGACTCTGGACTGCCCCACATGGTGCTGTAGAGTATGCCACAGGCATGCCCAGCTCCTATATGTAGGCACATAACACAGAATCAGACACAGGCGGTTCCTGGGAACACAATTTCAGGACTGGCTGGAAGGCCAAAGCTCCCTTACATACACAGGTGACATTTCCAGGGGATGGTTCTGCTCATGACTGCCAATACCACATGCTCAGAAAAGATAGAAACTCATGGTGTTAACTTAAAAATCATGTGATTTGATAAACACTGGGTTCTTTGGTTCTTTTAATTTCCTCTCTAGTTGGTGACCCTTGGACATTGCTTTTTAAAGTGTTGCTCAGCAATTCTGAAGGATATGAACTTACTTTTCTCTTTAAAAGAATGCCCCTTGAAAGTCTGAACTGTTCACAGGATCTGGGGCTTTGAGAACACTGCAAGATAATAAAAATCACAGGAGCTGGCAATGCTGCATCCTCCATGTCAAACTGAACAACAGTTAATAGCAAAAGCCATCTGACACAGATGCTAAATTTGGGGGCATGGATGCTATCTGAGATTCAGATTTAGAAGAAGAAATAAAGAGCATCCTGAATTTGATGGGAGCCCCCAGATATATGAACACAAGGTGAGAATTTTTTAGTTTGCTTTCACTGCAGCAGGCAGCATGTTCTATTCACTATTGAAGCCATGTGTTTATTCACACATTCACCCCCCTGATCTACACTAGCTCCTCTGTCTGAGTCATGGCAGGTTTGATTTAGATCATTTCTTTCCATTTAGAAGCTCCGCTTCCTCCAGTCCCTTCATAGCATCTGATGAGGTAAACTACTGCTTACAAAAGCTTATTCAACTCTAATTCAGTTTATAACAGGGGTGGCCAACCTGCTTCCTAAGTGGCATAGGTAGCCTCTGTGTGTGGCATGCAGCAGTCCAGAAAGGAGCCAGGCAACACGGCAGCAGATAGGGCAGGAAGCAGAAAGCAGAGCATCAGATCAGGCAGGGGAAAGGGTTCAGAGTGGCACTCAGAAGGGGTGTGGGGGTAATCTGTGGTATGCCTACCAAAAAAGTTCACCCCCACTAGTCTATAAGGTGCCATGCCTTCGGCCTGACTTCAGGCTAACTACCTGGTCACCCACAGATACAGGCGTGATTCCTGTTCTTATGCATCTCCAGTGATTAGCAACCCACCAGCTTGCTCAGTACCTTGTCCTATTACCTAGACAGTCCACATACCTGAAATTTCTTTTAAAATTTCACCAAAGTTTTCTCTGTGCAGGTATCACTTCCAAGCATGGAGGAAGTTTTTGAAGTTTCTACACACCTACCAATATCATTCGCTTGTGTCCTGCAATGCTCTTCCAGTTCTACAGCAAAGGTCTTCCCTCTAGGCCAGGGGTGGGCAATTATTTTGGATGGAAAGCCACTTACTGAGTTTTGGCAAGCCATCGAGAGCCACATGACAGGCAGCCAGGGGCAGATAAATATTAATTTTCTAAAATTTTTAGAGACCCCATAGACCAGATAGAATGGCCTGGTGGGCCACATCCAGCCCGCAGGCCATATTTTGCTCACCCCTGCTCTAAGCCTCAGCTAAGTTGCCCAAGATCTGTTCTGTTGCTCTCCTCACTTAGAAATTCCAGTATTGGGCTACAAAGCTGCTCTGCCAATGAACACGAACCTCCCTTACAGTCTTCTGTGTTCTTTATTATTGCAATTCTGCCCCACATCACATTTTCTTTTATACAGTATATTTATGTCTAGCTGCTGTTGTCTGAATCCCCTTCCCCCTACACAATGACCTTTTTCATTGAGGAAGTTATATATTCTTCATCTCCTAGAAGCAGGAGACCTGTCTGAGGCCATTTTTGCCATTTGGTTTGCTTAACTGGTAACTTACTTGTTTAGCTTTCAGAAAAGAGCTGCCTTCATTTAACAAAGATGCACTCCATTCATACTGTCAAATGATTGGGAAGAATCAGAGCCCACCTGGAAGGCAGGTCAGACAGACAGGTAACATGCTCTGTGCCTGTATACCCCAGGGAAGATTTCATCAGAAAATTCTTTGCCCAACACATCCAGCCAACTACATCTTCTACCTTATCTTACAGGATGAATTGTTACAAGCCTCCATCTATTCTTTCCCTTAGGACCCTTGAAACAAAAAATGGAAACAGATCCTGGAGATACAACTAATGCTCAATGGAAAATGCATCCATTCATATGGGACTTCTATCAACCTATTTTTCTCTTTTCTAATGTGACGTGAACATCTAACTCAGGTGCCAACATCACTATGGTTCCCAGCACCAAGGTATCTAAGCCTCATGAGCTTGATCAAGTTCAATGCAGGCAGCTGGACTGCACATGGGAGAGTGTGTGTATATGAACAGGGGGATAATTAACCTAAAACTTGCTGTTTCTTTAACAAGTTTTGAACCTCTCAGAGCACTCAATGCTCATTGCTGAAAACAGACTTTGCAATTGGAAGGCCTATACCAGATTTAAAAAAAAACCACTGGCTCAGGGAAGGGGAAGATTTTTAAGAACTTTCTAATTCTGCAAGCACGATCCATAAAATCTGAGGAGCCGTGGCACTTCTGTCAAGTGCAATCTATCCCCTTGTGGGAAGCCCCTGCACTGGAACATTCCCACTGTGATATCAGATAATCTAGCTGAAAAGGGGAATGCATCAGAGATGGGAAGCCACAAAAGTGAGAAACCACAAAAGACAGCCTGCTTTGCGAGCTCCCTTTATGTATCCCTTAGCTACATGACTATATTTTACATTAGCACAAATCATATAGGCTGCCATGCTGCACTGTGCAGGTCCCTCAGGCCAGCAAATGCACTTCACTTGACTAGAAGAGACAGCAAACTGTGCTTCAGCTCCTCCTTCCCATGCTAAAAATTTTAAGGGGTGACACAGAGCAATATCAGGTAGGGGTCCCTCACTCAGCAAAAGCATCACAGATAGTACATGTTCTCTGGGACCGACTCCCAGCTTGACCTACACATGTCATCAGGTATAGTTATGTCAAAGCATAGGCACAGAACATGACAAGTACCAGTGTTGGGAAAAAAAACCCTGCCCTCTACAGTAGCAGGAAACTGGAAAGATTAAGGAGGCATGGTTTTCTCACAACCAAACAAACCTTACTCACTGCTGTAGAGGAAGGGGAAAAATCCAAGGTGCTAGCCCCTATAACAAGAATCACATTCCTAGCAAAAAACAGGGGGATGTAGTTAGCTGTGTTAGTCTTAAGTCAAATAGAAGGCAGGGTAGATGTGCATCTCATAGACTAACCAAGGTGCATCTGTATGTGTATATATGTGTGTGTACATGTACGTACATTATTTTTATACATACACACACACACACACAATCTCTCATACTTTCTCTCTCTCTATATACAAGGCCTGTGCGAGTCGGCAGCAATCCAGTCTCGCTTTTGGATCCGGCCACTTCAAATGGTTGTGATCTGATCCGGAGCTCTGGACTGGGTTTCTGTCTCAATTCAGCCACAGCGGCTCCCTTTATGCCACTTTGGAGCTGCCTCAGAGATCTGGCCATAGGGTATAATGGGGAATCAATGAAATATCTATAACTTTGTTGGTTTTTGTCTGATTTTGATGAAACTTGCAGGGATGGTAGCCTCTTCTGAGAGCATGAAACCTGCCAAGTTTCAAGGAGATCGGTGCAGGGGTCTGGGGGGAACTGCCCCTCAAGCTGCAGACAAGCAAAACTCATGCCATGGGTGACACTGCGTGTGCTAAGGCGCAGCGGGCTGACAGCTGCAGGGATGGTGGCCCCTGCTGAGGCCACGACA
>NW_017728934.1:6289743-6292908 GCF_001723895.1 Crocodylus porosus
GACAAAACTCATGCCAAGACTGTGTCTGTCTTGGGGCAGTTGATTGTCTGAATTGATTCTTTCCTCTCCTTAGCCTGGTTTTGTAGGTGCTAATTGATGCTCGTTAAGTCATGATGTAGTAGCTAGGTCCTGTGCATTGAGCTGTCCCCAAGCCCCTGGTCCCTGAGTGAATCATGAGTGATTGACTGGTAACTGGGAACACAGCAGCTCAGCAGCCAGGCCTGCAGCAGGGTCTCCCCCCCGCCCCAGGACAGACACGGTCAGTCCCACAGCACCCATGGCACCAATTGTGCTTGTCTGCAGCTTGAGGGGCAGTTCCCCCCCAAACCCCCGCATCAATCTTTTTGAAACTTGGCAGGCTTTGTGGCCTCAGTAAGAGCTACCATCCCTGCAGTTTTGACCCCCCTGCATTGTAACACAAAGACAGGACAGGACAGGAGTTGTGCTTTCAAGAATTTGGGGTGCCATCCCCCCCAAACCCCTGCACTGTTTTTCTTGAAACTGCAGAGTCTACCATCCCTGCAATTGTCATCCAAATCGGACAACCCCCCCCCACAAAGTTATAGATATTTTATTGTTTCCCCATTATACCCTACGGCCGGATCTCCGAGGTGGCTCTGAACTGCTTCAGGAAGCCGAACGAGGCAGAGCTTCGACCTGGATGTGCTGCTTCGCGCCACCAAATCATCCAAAGCTTCTCCGGATCCGAAGCTCTGTCCGAAGCCTCACACAGCTCTAATATATATATGAGTACAAGCTTTCCATGGGCTGCAGCTCACTTCATCGCAGCATCTGATTATATCTGATTATACATATAATCTCATTGGTTAGTCTATAAGCTGCAAATCTACCTTGCCTTCTACAAAACAGGGACTCAGTCTAGCTCCTCACTGACTTCAGCAGGCTCATACCCTCCACAATCAGTTTAACTCTGAGTCTGTGTGCTGCTTTCCCTTTGTACCACCTAATTCTATGTGAGCGAACAGCTACTGGATAAAATTTCAAAAGCTCCTATTGTGATTTAAGAGCCTACCACCCATTTTCAAAGTGATCTAGGAATTTAGAAACTTGAAGTCATTGAGACTTAAGCATCTACATCACTTAAGCATTTTTGAGAATTCTACCTGGTATCACTGACATCTGATAGCTAGCCATTTTTTTCCTATTAGTAAAGCCAATGCAGTTATCATACTAATATTGGGAGTGCCTTTTATTTTTTGGTCAGTCTTTTACACTCTGCAAAACCACCTGCAACAACCTAGACTACATCTGTTTCACAACCCCTTCAAACTGCAATGCTCCCTCACAGCTGCCATTGCAATAGGCTGATTTGCCCAACACAGCCTTTCATGGGACAGCACTGTGTACACATGGGACAGCAAATAATTAATCAGGAAAGTCACTTGCAGAAATTCAAAAGACATATCAAACTATTTCAGAACAAAGTAGCTAGAAGAACATGCTCCCAAACATCCCTGCACTGAGATCCTGCCCGATCTCACAATGTGGGACTTGTCCTCATAGAGACTTCTAGGGAACAGCTATAAGTTTGGCAAGCAATAGTACAACTGCTAGAGCTCTTTTGCTTTCTAAATACGGAACTGCCCCACGTTGTACAGGGGAAGGGGGGGTACTAATGGCAACGGTGCTACTTCATGAAAAAAACCCAACAACAACAAAAAACCCAATTGCACAGAGGGTCTTGCCAATCCTGCTAGTGTGATGCTTATCAAAACACAAAGTCAAAGTTTCCAGAGATCTGAGCAGGCTCAGATGTGCCATGCCCCCTTCACTCCTACAGTGCAGAAATCTCAGGATTCACCCTTGCATCCCTGCAGTTGTGCCGTGTTACACAATTTCTCACAAATTAGAGAACACGATAATCAAATTTAGGTGAGAACCTGGGGCTTTAAATAAACCCAAGTTCTGTTGTTCCTGGTTTTTGCTTAGAAGCTAGCATTTAGGGGTTTTGCAACTTTTTAAATTCTGTGGCAGTTTTCTTCTACTGGCTCTCACCGCACACCTAAACCAGAAGGTTGCTTTAAATTTCAGTTTTAAAACATATTATTACTCCGCTGAGTTAGACCTTCCTCACAAGTTATCTGTTCTCTTACTATAATTTTTGATTCAGTAGTTTACCTTACAAGGATGATACTTCTTCAGGTGCTATATAAATTAATATGCAACAAAGACAGATATGCTTGAACTACCAGCCCTTTGTACCATTCAGACTGTAAGGAGTAAATTTACAATTTCTCCCATGTGGTCGCTTTACATATGCCAACGCAGAGAAAAAGCTAAGGGAAGTTATGTCAGAGAACCACCCAATAAGTTTTGATAGGATCTGGAAAATAAGCAGAAGGCACAACAATCCAGAATACAAACAGTAAAGTCTCCTCCCTGCCCCCCAGTCCATACTAAGGCCTCACTGAGTAGGTGCCACCCCTGCCCCTGTTAGATTCAGCTGGGGTAAAACAGCACTGCTCCAGATTCCCATGCCAATTTCCCCACCTGGGGACAGGGGCTATGACCTTCTCCCAGTGTGCTGGGTGATATGTGCCCCCAGGTGCCAGCTGGCCTGCCTGGCAGAAATGACAAGGAGGCATTTGCCCTAGGAAACAGAGGAGCCTGTCTGGGCTCTCCTTGGAGTAGTGGGCACTGGCCAAGGGTGTGACATGACCCCTATTTTCTCCCTTGTCCAGCTCTGCAGCTCACCTGTGCCAAAGCTATCTCCAGTTGGCCACACCATCTCTTGGGAACCGCATGAGACTTACAAAGTCAAAACTATGTGAACTGGAGCAGGTTAGGTAAAAAATGATATCTGTACTCACAGTGAACTAGGCAGGGGCTGTCTATGGCTACATCTACAGCTGACATAATGGACTAGTTTCTTTATATATATACGTGTGTGTGTGCGTGCGTGCATGTAAACCTATGGAGAGTTATCTAGAGCCTGAAATGGTTGGAAACCACTGTCTTGCAGGTAAAAAAAACAGGGGTGCTGACAGATGTGCAGGCCTCCACCCTAACTCATGGTACTTTACATAAAGCACCATGAGTTAAAGTGCCCTCTGTCCACCCCAACTCAACAGATGTTCACCTGTTGGGTCGGGGGGTAGGGATTGAGCCTGTGTGTGGTTAGCAGCCAACTGAAGAGCTGCCCCT
>NW_017728934.1:6293008-6300867 GCF_001723895.1 Crocodylus porosus
CAGCCCCAGCTCTAGGGCTGTTTTCAGGAAGGGAGTGGGGAGGGGGAAGCTAGCAGCAGCAAGCTGATGACTAGGTTTGCAGGGGAGTGGGGGCAAAGCTAGGCTGCATCAGCTCAGCCCTGATCACTTGAAAAATTAACCCTAGGGAATACAAGTTCCCTAAGGCGCTCTGAAGTAGAGTGCCTTCATCTGAGCCCTCATTTGAGGAGGGTTAATTTATCACGCAATCGGCCACTTTTAAAGCATTTTGCAGCTGTGTACACGTCTCAGCAGGATTGCAGAGTGCTTTCAGGGAGCCGACCACACAAAAAATATAATTTCTGTCTGTGCCCCATAGCCCTAATTTTAATAGTCATTTAAGCATAGAATTCTAGAATTGAGCAAAGCCCTTCAGAAGAATACCACCAAGTGAGATGGATTCAGAAGTCAAGATATGTCACCTCATAAGCGAAAGAGGCCTCCAGATCATACCAATGTGTTGGACAAGCACTCCACCTCTTTTAGAGCTTCTGCTATGAATTCTTGGATTTACATGAGAGGTAAATCAGCTTAAAAACACCCTTCCCAGTGGGTCTGTCTACATGTGCATTAATGCTCTTTTTCTAATGTGCATTTAGTGCCTCCAATGTGAGGTACTAAATGAATACACATTAGGCTGTGCTAATATTTGCATGCTTTTTAAATGATGTTTAATGTGCAGTAAAATAGTCGACTGTGCATTAAAGCGCAGGTGTAGGTGAGCCCAGTATCATGGATCTTCAGTGCTATGTCAATGCTAGTACAGCCTTCCAACCCAAAGTACCCAAAACAGTACAAGCTCACTGGAGTGAAGCATATATAGCTGACACACCATAATGAAAAAAGAGGGTGTTTTATCAGTGATTCTGAGTCAGGCACAGATAAGCCTGCTTATAAAAGCTTATGTTATATATTTCTGTTTTAGTTAGTTTATAAAGGTGCAAATCTTGCCTTCTACCTGACTTCAGACTTTTCACAGATAAAGCCAACATCATCTTTACCAGGCTCTGTTTAAAGCATCAATCTAGCTGGGGATGAAAGGAACTGGTGAAACTTCTATTCCCTCTCGCAGGCACCCCTGATATCAGCTTCTGGCTCAGAGGGAAAGCTCCATATCTTCATACAGAGAACAGAACTTCTAAATTGAGCAAAAAAGTGAAAAAAATAATGCCACAAACCAATTCCAGGGATTTCACACAGGAGCTACCAGACTCATTCAGGGCAAAGATCCATTATTAGTATTAAGCCATTAAACCTTAAGCATGACAAGCTTGCTGGGTCTGGCAGTGAGGGCTCTCAAGCACACTGCACCATTTAGAAGGCAGGCTGCCTTCTAAGACGGAAACCATATTTTCTTGCATAAAGCATGCCCTGGAAAAAAATATTCATTTTGTTTTTGAAAGGCAGAATAACGGGAAAAAAAAAGATCTTTTCTTATAGTCAGTAACTGAGTAGTGGCAGCTAGGGAGCCAAGCCTGCTCATTGTTCGGTGCCCTGCGAGTTCCTGAGCAGATTTTGTTTTCATTTTTACAAGGTAACCAGCAGAAACTGCTTTTACCATATTTCTTGCACATAACACGCACTTAATTCCCAGCAGCTGGTGTTCAGTAAAATGTATGTGGTGTATGTGAGAAAACATAGTAATCGTGGACATGCAGATCGTTCTGGGCCCAGAGTGGCCATGGACCTGGGGCAGCATTGGCTGCTGCCACATCAGCTGTGGCAGTGCAGTCAGTCACTGCTGTAGTGGTGAATACCTTTACGTACCCCCCCAAAAGGCAGCGACCAGGGCTGATGCCTCAGTCACCCCTCTCAGTTACGGTACAGCATATGATGCTTCAGATAAGCTGCTTAGGAACAGTGTCCATTAGTCCTTCCCAAAGCCTATCTACAGAGCCACATGGATGTGACAACACTACTGCTGGGTTAGGAGGCAGCCTGAGCACAGATGGTTCTGGTGCCAGGCATAGCAAGTTTATTGTACAAGCATCACTTTCTGAACTCCAGTAACTCCAGAATCTGTACTGACTTCCAGTAGTTTTCCAGATGCAATTCAAAGTGCTGGTTTTGGTCTATAAGGGCCTGAATCATCCAGGCCCAACATATCTAAGGAACTGCATTCTCCCTTGTGGCCCACGGTGATCCCTAATGGTAGCCAAGAGCAACCGCCTGGAACTATCACCAATGCAGCAAGTTCACTTAGCAAAAACATTTGGAGATCTGAGCTCTAGAGCTCCCTTCCCTTTGTGACCTGCCAGAGCTTGGACATATATCAGAAGTGTTGTAAGACCTTCCTATCTGGGCAGGGATTATGAAATATTGTTAAGAATTTTTTGTTTTACATTTTATTTGAAAATGTATTACATTTACTTGCTTTTATAAATGATTTTGTTCTCTTACTGTAAGCTACCCTCAGCCTTTGCTGGGATGGGTAGTATACAAAAGTGTTAAACAAATAGCTAAAAATCATTGTTTGATAAGCAATAGTACACAAAGATGGAGACATAAGAGGGTAGCTGGGTGCCCAGAGCAGCAGCTACACAGGGAGCCAGAAGCAACTTCCAGCTGCTGCCATGCCACTTGTGTGGCCAAGTACTTTTGGTGACAACTGTTATTTTTCTCCCAGTTACTGCCCCAGTCATCCTGCCTTACACATCTGCACAGAGGCACCAGTCAGAATCACACTGTATCCCCAAGGTGTTAAGGCAGAGACCCTCCATCCGAAGGCTCAATCTAAACTACTGTATTTACTCAATTAAAAGATTATGTTTTTCCCCATTTAACACAGGGAGGAAAGCCCCTCATCTTAGAATTGAGTATGAGCTGGTGCGGGGCGGGGGCAGGCAACTGCTGAGGCTCCAGCTTTAGCCCCCAACCCCAGGTCAGGGCTAGAGCCAGAGCTGCAGCTACTGTCTGTTTCCCACTTCCTCTGCAACCCCCACTGCTCCTCCCCTGGAGCCACGGGCCTCTGCTGCACCCAGTCTCCTTCCTGTGCTGCTTCTCCCCACCCCTGCCCCTCACTGCACTCCCCCCTACCTTTGCTTCTGTATCAGCAGGTTCTGTCCTCACTGCAGCCTGGAGCACAGAGCATAAAGCATGGTCCCAGCTAGGGCTGTATGAAGCTTCAGTCCCTGATTCAATTTGGTGAAGATTCGGCCTGATTCAGTGGCCAAATCTCTGAATCGAATCAGAGGACCTTTTAATATCTCCAGATCGAATCAGAACCCTCCGAATCGATTCGGAAAGATTCAGACATAGAGACAACTTTAAGTGTTTTTTCTACATACCTCTAGGTAGCAGGTGGCTTGTGAGTGCTGCAATGCTGGGGCACATGGAGTGTCTCACAGAAGCACTTCTGGATCTGCTAGGGAGTGTGCTGGGGGGGCCCCTCTGTGCCCCCCTGGCTCAGTGACTGGTGCCTCCTGGGTCAGAAAGAGGCACCCGGGGTCCCTCTGCTGCCAATTACTGACTGGCGGGGGGCACGGGGAGGCCCCCAGCGTACTCGCCGGCAGACCTGGAAGTGGACCCAAAGTACTTCCAGTCCACTTCTGGGTTTGCTGCTGAGCATGTGGAGGGTCCCCCACACTCCTGTGGGATGCTTCATGCACCCCAGCATCACAATGATCGTGACCAGTGCCTGCTACCTTAAGGTACATAGAAAATTTTTTTATAGCTATGTCTGAATTGCTGATTCTCCAAATCAGCAGAAAATCTTCAGATTTGGACAAATCAAATCAGGGACAGTGATCTGAATCAACGAATGGAATCACTGCACCTGATTCAGGCCAAATCCAAATCTGAATCAAATAGGGCCCACTTTGCACACCCCTAGTCCCAGCCCAGCCCTGTAGCAGCAATGTTGGCTGCACGCCATTGCTATGGGTTCAGACTGGAAATGTACTCGGTGTCCCAGGCTGCAGCAGGGATGGAGCCTATTGGCACTGTGGAAAAGGTAAGTGGGGTGGAGGGGCAGGTGGTGAGTAGAGATGGAGGGGAATGAAGAGGTGGGTACCCAAGGCCACAGGAAGCAGAGGCAGTACAGAGAAGAGAAGAAGGGATGGGGGAAGGGAGGAGGGGCCTGAGAATGGTGGGAGGAGGGGGTAGGCACAAGAGGAGGGTAAGCGGTGGGGGCAGGCAGCAGGGGACAAACTGGATGCCTCCCCACACCCTCCACGCTGCCTTCCCCCTACTGTCTATCCCTTACTGTGTATCCTATTACTGGCCCCTAACCACCTGCCTTACCACTTGCCCCCAGCCCTGCCTCCCTCATTACTGCCCACCACATTGCCTGTTCCCGAACAGTGACTGGGCCAAAAAGCACAAAGGAAGAGGTGGGTGGGGTGTGTCCATGGTGGGAAGGAAAGGGAAGAGAGTAGTAGTGATTGCCTTTATTAGCACTCCTGATATCTGAAACAAGGTCTTCCACATGCACCGTCAGATACTATAGACACAACCCTACTAGACAGCAGGCTCCACCGAACCAGTTCAACCTAAGCCAGGGGCAGGCAATTATTTCAGCTGCTTCCTGAGTTTTGGCACGCTGTCAAGGGCTGCATGGGTAGCCCCGCCCCTTGAAAGGTGCCCCACCTCCTGGTCACCATCTTGTGACTGGAAGTCCCATCCCCAAACCCCTGACCTTGATAACCTATCACAGAACCCTCTGGGTTAAAATCCGTGGGGAACACGGCACAGGGGACACAGTGGTGGAAGTCTATTACAGACCTCCCACCCAAAGTCAAGAGCTTGACCAGGAGTTCACCAGGGAATTAGTTGAGGCTGCATGCTCGTGGTCCATTGTTGTCATGGGAGACATCTCGTGCAAAGAGTGTTCGGCTAAATCCAAGCAGTCACAAAGCTTCCTCTCATGCGTAGATAACCTCTATCTGACTCAAGAAGTCTAAAGGCCAACAAGAGGTAAAGCGCTACTCGACCTGGTACTGGCAACTGGGGATGACCTAATCAATAACCTAACAATCAATGGAAAACTGGGCGACAGTGACCATGAGCTGATCACTTTCACCATCTGCTGTAAAGCTGGTAAGTCAGTCAGCAATACAGAAGTCCTTGACTTCAGGAAAGCTGACTTTGACAAGCTCAGGAGGCTTGTTGGTAAGGCCCTAAGGGACCATGACCCCAAGGGGAGGGGAGTTCAGGAAGAGAGGTTGCTCCTTAAGGGAGCAATCCTCAGTACACAAGCTCAGGCTATTCTGTCTTCGAGGACAGGCAGCAAAATGGCACAGCAGCCCCCTTGGTTCTCCAGGGAACTAGCAGACCTCCTGCAGCTAAAAAGAAAGGCCTACAAAGGATGGAGGATTGGATCCACCTCCAAGGAGGAAAATTCTGCACTCGTCTGGTCCTGCAGGGAGCAAACCAGAAAAGCCAAGGCTGCAATGGAACTCCAATTAGCTACAAGTATCAAGGACATAAAAAGTTCTTTTTCTGATATGTGGGGAGCCGGAGGAAAAGCAAGGGCAACGTTGAGCCCCTGCTAAACCAGATGGGGCAACTGACAACTGACGCCCAGGAAAAAGCCAACCTATTAAATGGGCACTTTGCATCCATCTTTCATCAGTCTCATGGGACGCTCATGCCCATTACAGGACAGGGGGGCCCAGGTGAGGGAGATTCCCTGCCCTCCATCAGTGCTGAACTTGTGAAGGAACACCTTGAGAGGCTGGACACCTTTAAGTCAGCCAGCCCTGACAATCTACACCCCAGAGTACTCAGGGAGCTGGCTAGTATCATAGCCCAGCCCCTGGCACAGATCTTCAAGGACTCCTGGCACTCTGGTGAAGTGCCAGAAGACTGGAAGAAGGCCAATGTGATGCCTATCTTCAAGAAAGGGAGGAAAGTGGATCTGGCAAACTACAGGCCCATCCTGGGCAAGGTCTTGGAAAAGATTATCAAAGAGGCCATTCTTAACAGACTGGCTGATGGCAATATCCTGAGGGATACCCACCACAGGTTTGTTGTGGGTAGGTCTTGCTTGACCAACCTCATTTCCTTCTATGACCAGGTGACCTATCACCTGGACAAGGAAGAGGAGATTGATGTCATATATCTTGACTTCAAAAAAGCCTTTGATCTGGTATCCCATGATCACCTCTGGGCAAAACTGGCCAACTGTGGCCTCAGGTCCACCACTATCCACTGGCTGGGAAATTGGCTCTGTGGTCAGAGCCAGAGCATGGTGGTTGATAGAAGTCAATCATCATGGTGCCCTGTGACCAGTGGGGTCCCCCAAGGCTCTGTCCTTGGACCTGTATTGTTCAACATCTTCATTAATGATGTGGACATGGGAGTCAGAAGCGGACTGGCCAAGACCACCGACAATACCAAACTCTGGGGTAAAACATCCACACCTGAGGACAGGAGGGTGATCCAGGCTGATTTTGAGAGGTTCAGGAAATGGGTGGATGAGAACCTGATGGTGTTCAACACCAAAAACTGCAAGGTTCTTGGGAGGAAAAACCTGCAGCATCCTTATAGGCTCAGTAGTGCTACGCTGGCTAGCACTATGGATGAAAAGGACTTGGGAGTCATGATTGACCACAAGATGAACATGAACCTTCAATGTAATGCAGCAGCTAGTAAAGCGAGCAAAACACTGGCTTGCATCCATAGATGCTTCTCAAGCAAATCCTGGGATGTCATTCTCCTATTATATTCAGCCTTAGTGAGGCCGCAGCTGGAGTACTGCGTCCAGTTTTGGGTTCCACAATTCAAAAAGGATGTGGAGGAGCTTGACAGAGCGCAGAGAAGAGCCACGCACGTGATCAGAGGTCAGGAAAACAGACTCTTATGATGACAGGCTGAGAACTATGGGGCTCTTTAACTTGGAAAGCGCAGGCTCAAGGGTGATCTGATGGCCACCTGTAAGTTTATCAGGGGTGTTCAGCAGGATCTGGGGGAACAATTGTTCACCAGAGCACCCCAAGGGATGACAAGGTCAAATGGTTATAAACTCCAGCAAGACCGTTTCAGGCTGGACATAAGGTAGAATTTCTTTACTGTCCGAGCCCCCAAGGTCTGGAATAGCCTGCCATTGGAGGTGGTTCAAGCACCCACATTGAACGCCTTCAAGAGAAATTTGGATGCTTATCTTGCTGGGAGCCTATGACCCCAGCTGACTTACTGCCCCTTGGGCAGGGGGCTAGACTTGATGATTTTCCAAGGTCCCTTCCAGCCCTAATATCTATGAAGTCTATGAAATCTATGAAACCAGAAAAATACTAAATTATACTCTAAAACCAAACATTTACAACATTGATTAATTTGATTTAAAAAACTATTTTTGTCTTGATTTACATGTGTTTGTGTTGTGTACATAGAGGTGATTGCACAATAGCTTAAAATAAAGTCTTATGCTTGTATATTGTGTGGAAGGGTTGGGTACAGGTTTGTGGGGGGCTGTGGTGTATCTGTTGGGGTGGATAGGTGTGGGGGGGTGTGGGGTAAGGGAGCATGTGGATGTGTATGTGGCTATGTGGGGTGTGAGTGGGTATGGAGTTTGTGGGGGACTGTGTGTTGGGGAGGGTGGCTGGGGTGTGTGAGTGGGTGTGGGGGTCTTCATGTATAGCAGTGTGAGGGGGTGTGGGTGCATGTGTACAGTGTAGGGGATGTGGGGGACTCTCCCTACGAACACACATACACACATTTGGTCCTTCCCTCCCTCCCTGCACATGCAGACACACACACACACACCTTCTGCTCCTGGCCCCAGGATACTGGCATAGTCCCCATGCTCCTGTGGTCTGATGATGCAGCTGGGAGCCACGTAGTGCTGGAGCACTGTCCAGGTAGGAAAGCAGGGCAATGGCTAGGGTGGGGCAGGGTAGGGA
>NW_017728934.1:6300967-6305526 GCF_001723895.1 Crocodylus porosus
GGGGTGGGGTGGGGTGGGGCAGGGCTGTTGGGTCCTGCTGTCCCTGGTTTCCGTCATCATTGACAGGCAGCCAGGAGCAGATAAATATTAATTTATCCGCAGGCCATATTTTGCACACCCCCTCACCCCCGCATCTTAAGCCCTCCTATTGATTCACTCAGGTCATTTAGCCCCTCATTGGGAACCTCTTGGCAGCTGGCCATGGTGCTTAATCTGCTGCTAGGTGGTGCTTTGCCCTGGGCTTTTCCCAGTGGGTGCAGAAGTCCTGGGTTCAAATCCCAGGGGTCCTGACAGCCCTAAAGCAGGAAAGTTCCTGTTTTAGTTTAATAACTGAAAAATACATGTTTAATTTTTTTTCATGCTTAACAGCAAACCATCTCCTTTTAGCAGCTTCTTAAATACATGTCTTAGTTTTACTGGTGCCCCTCTCCTAGTGGTAGAAGAGAGATAAAGGGAGCAGCTGATTTGCTTCTGTCATTCATTATGGCATCCCTCCTCCCCCTACACCATTCACCTTTTACCCCAAAGAACAAATCTAACCCCTTTTAATCTCTCCTAATACCAGGGATATGCCATGTCTCTAATAATTTCTGTTGCTTGTTTTGTGGACCATTCTCATTTCTGTCCAGCTGTTGGGTAATCAAAGATGAACTCAGCATGAGTCTCAATGACGGTGTGTCTAAAATAGCCAAGACCAGCCTTTTAAAGCACATTGCTACTTCAAAGCCAATTCACTACTTTACAGACAGCTAATGTAAAGAAAGCCTGATTGTGGTTATTTAGGCCAGTAAGTAAACATATTGCTGCATGCTGAGCATGCTGAAAGCAGTACAAAAGCCCCACTGGGAACCCTGCTAAGAGAAAATTACAAGACTGGAACCTCACGGTCATAAGGGCATGTGTTGCTATTGCAGAGTCATTGCAGGTTGAGTAAGGGTGCCATCTGTGCAATCTACACTGCTAAAAAAACCCTGTGCTTCACAACCTCCAACACCAACAGCTTTCACTAAAAGTTTGGAATAGAAGTAAAATCAGGCTGATTGCCTGACTCCCTGCCTCTGATAAAAGAGCTTCATTATGCACAGAAACAAAGGAGAGAACCATTTCCTAACTGCTTATACCTGGCTAACAATATCTTTTTTTCCTCAGTTGAAAGAAGACACCTCCACTGGCCACTATGCCCAGAGATTCCCACAGAGGCAAATTAGACTTGAAAGGACAACTGATTCTATGGCAGCCTGCACTAGACAAGAATATTAACACAAGCCTCATGTGGAGGCTACGCATGGGAAATAGGACAGAGCCTTCAGAAATGCTGCACACTAACTCCTTGGCAATCGTGCACTTCTCAATCAGAATTCTTGTTCAGGATGGTAGGTGCCGCTGAAATACCAAAAATACAAGCCTGTCTACCCAAGAGATTTTGCTAGTGGTACTGGTAAAATTACCTTATAGGGACACATGTTATTGAGTAGGGGAGGATTTTTCTGGCTAAGTTTAAAGTACTTGTAAAAAAACACAAACTAAAAAATGGTTCCTTTTTTCCACAAAAATGTGTACACATACCAGTATGATGATAGTGCTTTAAACTCACACCCTAACTCAACACTCACCAGGCCTCAGCAGAGCAAGAAGAGTGAACAGAAGGCCACGTAAGACACAGACAGAAGTGACAATTTTCACCCAATCTGACCTATGAAAGTGCTCTACAGCCATGACCAAACACAAGTGTATGGCTACAAAGCACTTTAAAAAGGGCCTAAGGATTGAATGAATGTTCAGATGAAGATGCTCCAAAAAGAAGTGTCTTCATTAATGTCTGTCTGCATGTGCTGGGAGCAAGGCTGGGCTGATGCAGATCAGCCTGCTCCCAGTATTGTTTTCAGAATGGGAGAGGGGGAAGGGAGCGGAGGGAGGTCAGTCTAGGATTTTTTCAGCCAGTGCTGGAGGGTGGGGCAGGTGTATTGGAGCCCCCACACCTTGGTTCTGAAGACAGGGTGGTGGGAGGGGCATGGCTAGGGGAGAGTGGCTACAGACTCATTCCAAACTGCAGCTGAATTCCCCAACCCCTGGGATGAAACAGTGAACACCTGTGTTGGGTCTGGGGGACCACTGTAACTCGGGTCCTTGTCATCGGAGACTCCATCCTACGAGGACTGGAAGGTCCCATCTGCTGGCCTGACCCCTTGGCACGAGAGGTCTGCTTCATGCCTCGGGCTTGGATTAGGGACATCACGGAGAGGATCCCAGCCTACATTCAACCTGCAGACCAGTACCCCATGGTTGTTATCCATGTGGGAACGAATGACGTGGCCAGGAGCAACCCTGATCGCATTATGAAGGAATTTGAGGCTCTGGGGGACAAGCTTAAGGAGACGGGGGCATAGGTGGTATTCTCCTCTCTTCTTCCAGTGAGTAGGCAGGGCCGGAGACATGAGGCCTGCATTGGCGAGGTCAACCAATGCTTATGCAGCTGGTGCCACCAGGCAGGCCTTGGGTTCCTTGATAATGATCCATGCTTTCAGGTGGGGGACTTGCTGGGGTGGGATTGGCTTCACCTCTCTCCTAAAGGCAAGCATGTCTTCTCTTCCAGGTTGGCTGATCTTGCATGGCAAGCTTTAAACTAGCTTTGCTGGGGGAGGGGGCCGCAGGAAGACGAGGAGACACCACCCGAGCAAGACAGGTGACAAATGCAAGGAGTGCCCAGGTAAGAAACAGGGGTCCAGACAGTCTCCCAAATCAGGGGGTGGCACATGCAGCTATGCAAGGCCTTAAATGCCTATATCCCAATGCTCATAATATGGGGAACAAACAGGAGGAACTTGCCCTCAGAATAGCCAATTCAAACCCAGACATAACAGGGCTTACAGAAACACGGTGGGATTTATCCCATGACTGGACAGTTAGCATTAGAGGCTATAGGCTTTACAGACGGGACAGAGAAGGAAGGAAAGGTGGGGTGTGGCGCTCTATGTCAAGGAGCAATACACATCCTCTGCCAGCAGAATGGAGTCAGAGGAGGGGCAAGCTGAAGTGCTCTGGATCAAGATACAAGGGGGCCGTGGGGAGAGGGATTTAATGGTGGGGGTCTACTACAGACCCCCCAGCCAAGGGGAGGAGATGGACCGGGAATTTTTGGGCCAGCTTGCAGAGGCACTTAAGGCAATGGATGTAGTTGTCATGGGTGATTTATATTACCCAGACATCTGCTGGGAGGAAGTCAGCCAGGTCGGACCTTTCCAGGAGGTTCCTGGTCAAGATACAGGACCTCCACTTAATTCAGGAAGTGCACAGTCCCACCGGAGGAAATGCGCTGTTGGACCTGGTCCTGGCCACAGGCGACAACCTAGTAAGGGGCCTCCAGGTTCTTGACCACCTGGGTGATAGCGATCATCACTTGCTGGAATTCATCATCCAGTGCAGGGTGTCAAGGGCCTGCAGCAAAGCGGTAGCCCTAGACTTCACGAGGGCCAACTTCAACAAGTTGAGATTAGTGGGAGAGGCGCTGGGGTTCTCAAGAGCAGGGGAACTCAGTGCCCAAGATGAGTGGTCGTTCCTTAAGGAGACAATACTCAGGGCCCAAGGGGTGACCATCCCAACAAGAAGCAAGGGGGGCAAGAGTGCCCGAAAGCCCCCCTGGCTCACCATGGGCATCCGGGAATGCCTGACTGCCAAAAAGGCAGCGTACACCTGGTGGAAAGGGCGTGCTATCACCAAAGAGGAGTATACCTCCTCTGCTCGGGCCTACAGGGGGGCTGTTAGGAAAGCTAAGGCGGACATAGAGCTAGGACTAGCATCCAAGATCAAAGATAATAAGAAGTCCTTTTTCAAACACATAGGGAGGATGAAAAAAGCACCAGGAAACGCGGGGCCCCTGCAAGATACTCTGGGCAATCTGGTGGTTGCGCCAGAGGAGAAAGCAGACCTCTTTAACCAATTCTTTGTCTCTGTTTTCTTGGGCAGGGACCGGGACTTCCCCACCATGATGCAAGACGGACTCGAGGGGAACGCCTCCAGACCTCAGATTGGGGAGGACTGGGTTAGAGAGCTTCTGAAGGGGCTGGACGTGTTCAAATCAGCAGGTCCAGATGCTCTCCACCCCAGGGTGTGGAGGGAGCTAGCAGGGGTTATTGCAGAGCCCTTGGCACAGCTTTATGAGCGCTCATGGTGCTCGGGCCAGGTGCCACATGATTGGAAGATAGCCAACACGGTCCCCATCTTTAAAAAATCGAGGAGGGAGGACCCGGCCAACTATAGGCCCATCAGTTTTACCTCAATCCTAGGGAAACTCTTTGAGAAGATCATCAAGGAGCACATCTGCAATGGGCCGGCTTCAGGGATGATGCTCAAGGGCAACCAGCACAATTTCATTAGGGGCAGGTCATGTCAGACCAATCTGTTTGCCTTTTATGATCAGGTCACAAAAGCACTGGATGTAGTTGTGGCCGTGGATGTAGTCTTTCTGGACTTCAGCAAAGCCTTTGACACCGTCTCCCACCCCATCCTCATTAAAAAACTAGGCAACTGTGGCACTGATGCCTACACAGTCAGATGGATTG
>NW_017728934.1:6306126-6327305 GCF_001723895.1 Crocodylus porosus
CTGAGGGGGGACCTGGTAACTGTCTATAAACTCACTAGGGGGGACCAGAAGGGTTTGGGAGAGACCTTCTTTCCCCTAGCGCCCCCTGGCAAAACAAGGAATAACGGCCACAAGTTGCTGGAGAGTAGGTTTAGATTACACATCCGTAAGAACTACTTCACTGTCAGGGCGGCTAGGAGCTGGAACCAATTTCCTAGGGAAGTGGTGCTGGCTCCTACCCTGGGGGTTTTTAAGAAGAGGCTTGATGCCTACCTGGCTGGAGTCATCTGAGCCCAGTTTTTCTCTTGCTCGGGCGAGGGGTCGGACTTGAAGATCTACAGGGTCCCTCCCGACCCGACTTCTATGATTCTATGAACTCATAGTGCTTCTTGCAAAGAGCTATGAGTTCTAGCAGGAAGCTGTACTTCTGTCTGCACCTATAGTTCTCTGGTTTGTCTGCTGTCAGCTAGGCCTGTGCAAAGCAGCTAGTATTTGCTTTGAATTCAGATTTAGACGATTTGGAGGACAGTGATTTGATTTGGTGATTTGGGGCGGGGGTCGAAGGAGCTCATACAGTGCTCCGATGCAGCATAGGACGGTGGGGTTTTTTGATTTGGACCTTTAAATTGGTACCTTGATTCGATTCATATTTGGAGATTTGGCCACCAAATCAGGCCAAAT
Organism: Crocodylus porosus; assembly: GCF_001723895.1. Taxonomy (NCBI): domain Eukaryota; kingdom Metazoa; phylum Chordata; order Crocodylia; family Crocodylidae; genus Crocodylus; species Crocodylus porosus. The sequence continues at coordinate 6,306,787 of NW_017728934.1, forward strand.
CTCCTCTGAATCGAATCACCACCCTAAGCTTTGCACAGCCCTACTGTCAGCCTTTTCCACGCTCTCCTGACAAGAGATAGGAAGTGTGATACTTTTGTAGGATCCCTTCTCTCAGGTTTCTCACATACTGCAAGCAGCCAGCCAACAAAAACTTTCAAGTCTAGCCCTGGTTTACTGAGAAGAGAGGCAAGGAGATGCAATGAAACAGTTTAAATGCGACTAGCTCTAGAATCAGTTTTTAGCAATGAATGAAGGCAGGTTAATGAATATCATTAGGCAGCCATGTAACTCAGCTGCCCTGTGCCTGCAGTCCCTGGTACCTTAACTTCTTTTGCAAACAGACACCAATTAAAAGTTTTGGTGCCTCATCCCACTGCACACATAGCTCACTAGGAAGTATCAGAAGCAGAGTATTCCTCCAGCCAGGAATCCCAGCAGATACTTGCTGAGATCTTCCAGGTGATCTGGGGATCATAAAAAGGGATTCAAAGAACTTTTTAATAGTTCTTTTTCTGTGTCTCAGACATCCTCAGGTAGTAGCAATTAACTTTGGCTTTCAGGTCACCTACAACCACCAATCACTTGGGCAAGAATTGGGGAGGTGGGCAGAAGGAAGGGGGAATTTCCCAGGCTATCCTGGCTTTACTAATTTTTTTAAGGTACAGTAGCTCTGATTTCTCAAGCCTGCTAGAATGAGTCTTCACATTGCTGTCCTGAGATGAAAAGTGTCTTCAGAGTTGTGTACTAATCATGTACAAAAACACCCAATCTCCTCTAGCCTGGGGCATAGTTTACGCTGACAAATGCATCAAACCAGAGAGAAAGGACAGGAATTCTAGAGCTGCACAATGAGAACAGCTACAGAGTCTCCCATTTCAAGGCAGCTGAAATCTCAAGGGAAAGGAGAAAAGAGCTGAAGACATCCATCCTTTGCAGTGAAACAGAGCCTGGGCTCCACAAGTAATTTATGCAGAAAGACAATTTGAAAAGCCCCAGGCATCCTGGCTTTGTGGTTTCCTAATAAGCACATTGCTAATAAATTAATTATCTGGCAGATTATATCCCTTTGGTTCAATATAAATCTCATTCCTTCACCAGAGGCTTTCCAAAAGAATGCAGAGCAGCATAAACTAGCTGAACAGACTTGAAACCTGCTCTGCTGAAAATCAGTGGGACCAAAGGCAACAGAGGAGGGCTCTCCAGCATAACAGCAACCAGCTCTGTTACCTAGAGCTAATTAGGCAAATGATTCCTCTCATTTGGTATTTTATTTTCATTTTAAATTTGTCTATGCCAAGATGCATTTATGGATATAACACAAGTACAACTCGACATGGATATGCGCCAGAGTAAACCATCCAGCAAGGGATGCAGAACGTTGCTGGTGTGTCACCCCAGGAAAGAATAATGCCAGGTTTAAAATCTGTTCAGGCCCTTCCTTCACACACAGTTGGATTCTTCACATATAAAATTCACAGTGGAAGCATCTACCTATGTCTATTAATGCATAGAAATAAGACCCAGAGATTACCGCTCCAGAAATTGTTGTTGCTGGGTTCACATCTGCATGCACGCCCAGGATCACAGGACGCTTAGCTGGGGCACAGCAGTCCCGGCTGGCAGGGGGCCCCGTGGGTCATCCAGCCAGCCCAAGGCTGCTCCCCATGGCTCAACATGCTGCAGAGAGGTTTACTCCGGTATGAAGGTGCTTCAGCACAGGGTAACTGCCAGGCAGCCCCCACTGAAGCACCTTCATGCCCTAGCCAGCCCCTCCAGTGTCTACACGTGTGTTGCTGCAGTTTTTTACTCCACAGCAGGATAGTACTTGTAAATATAAGTAAATACTATCCTGCTGTGCAGTAGTTTACTCAAGCCTAATAGGGGTGCATGCATAGATGCTGAAACATTTACTGTGCAGCTAATTAGTCTACTGTGCAGTAAACATCTTGTCCAGATATGCCCAGTGTAACCCAAGTCATTCCCCTGATCAAAGCAAACTGCAGGGCCCTTGGCTCTCCTCCTCATCCTTCAACTGTTCCAGGCTATGCTTTTCTTCCCAGACCTCTCCTTTAACTGAGTGCTATTATTTCTTTACAGAAAATATATGGCCATTCCCTGCTGATCCATTTCCTCTAATTGCCCCAAACACCTGTTATTTAAGGGAGTTGCTCTCTGAACAGGGTTATCTGGCCTTTAAAGGGAGAGATGAGTTAGCAGTATATAAAGAGAAAAGGGAAATGTAGCTAATTAGCATGTGGCAGTGCACCTTTGGGTGCCTGCCACTTTAAGTGCTGGAGGCAGTCAGCCTGCAGGTGCTTGATTAAGGCAGCCATTTTAGGACTCAGCTCACACAGGCTAGGGTAGTAGTTTGCTGCCAGCTGCTGAGGGATTAACATCAGCCGGCTAAGCTACTGCTCCTAGAACAACTTAGAGGTAAGGGCAGGAGGCTACTAATCCTGGGCATGACCTGAAACTGCACCCTGCTGGGGAAGGGTGGCCTGGTGAGGCTCCTAGTGGCAAAGGAGTCCCCCAGAAATACCAGGGCAGTTACTTCCCTGGTGAAAGGCAGGCAGGGGTGCCTTAACCCCAGCCCTCACCATCTGGTAGGTAGTGTAGAGAGTTCCAATAGGAGCCAGGCATGCTTATAAAGGAGCACCTAAGCCCAGCAGAGGTGTGAGATCTCAGAGACCCCAGATGGGGTGATATTGGTGCGTAGGCCTGTGCAGAGTAGGGTGCAACAGGGCACCTGAAGGACCGTGCTAGTGGGGTACAGAATAGGGCTGCACAGGGTGGCTTGAAGGGCTGCACCAGGGGTGTACCAAGTAGGGCTGGAAGGGCAGCTTGAAGGGTGGTACATGGGCCAGCCCCAAGCGTGAGAGGGGGAAACTAGCTACTCAGTGAAGGGCTAGGGGCAGAAGCAACCCAGTGTCAGCACAAGATTATGTTACGTAGAGTAAGGGAACTTGTGGGATCCGAAGTTGCTGTGTAGTAGTGCCTGAGAGTGAGTAATGAAGCCTAAAGGTCCAAAGGGGTCACTCAAGAGGAACGAGGGCAGTAGGAAGTGGCCCATTAATGGCAGTATGCAAGAGGCCCCTGTGAGAGGAGGGAGGAGTGAGAGAGTGTGGGTGAAAGAGGCCAACAAAGGTCTGAGTTTGCCCCAGCCTCAAACTGATAAGCAATATCAGTCTGGAAGCCACCTGTGAGGCATGGGCCACAGTGTAGGGATGGTACGGAACCGTGGATAGTGCCCCCCCCCCCCGTCATCGGGGCAGTGGATGGGCAGCCTCCTGCTTAAGATATCATGTTAACATTCAAAATCATGGCAAGTGAGTCAGGGCAGACTGCCCTAGGCAGGTGGGTGGGCTAGCTTGAGAACTAGCCCCAGGAGGGCCCCCTATCATAGCACAACATATGTTCTAGTCTACTAGCTATTTAAACTTGATGCGAGAGAAGAGGATTCAACATTAGTCTTTTGCTGATATGGCTGTCTTCTCCAAAGAACCATTAAAGAGATTCCTGGAAAACCAGGAAATACAGAAGAGGGGCCACAACAGCTTTTGTTGTCTGTTTTAGATGTCATTAACTTCAACAGAAGGAGGCTTCACCCTAAGAAACTAGTTTTGAACTTCTGTGTCTACAGCAGGGGTGGGCAAAATATGGCCCGCAGGCTGCAGCCCACCCACAAGGCCATTCTATCTGGCCTGTGGGGCCTCTAGAAAATTTAAGGACAATGATACTTATCTGCCCTTAGTTCCTGCCAAAAGTGACAGAACCTAAGGGCAGTAGGACCCAGGGGAAGTCCAGCAGGCTCCCACAACAGCAGGGCCCATCTGGCCCGGCCTCCCCAGCCAGAAACCCCACCACAGGCTTCTGGCCTGGGAGTACATGGCAGCCGTGGCAGTGCCGGAACCTGGGGGAAGGGCAGGGCAGGAGCCTGGAGAAAAGTTGAGCACAGGCAGGGGGAAAGCAGCCCCTCACCTTCCCCATGCCCGGCACCCCCCATTGCAGCTGCCCACACCCCTCATGGGGCTGCTTGTACCTGCTTTGGAGAGCCCTGCTGGCTGTGAGTGGCTGCAGCAGGGAGCACCAGCAACGGGGTGGGCAAGGGGCTGCTTTTAGCCCCCTGCGCTCAGCTTTTCTCTGGGCTCCTTCCCAGTGCAGAGGAAAGTGGCCCCTCTCCTGCCCCATGGCTGGTGCCCTGCACTGCAGCTGCACGGGGCTGTCTGGAGCAAGCACAGGCAGCCCCACCCTCCCCTGTGCTCAGCACCACCTTGTAACCTGGCCCCACTGCCAGCCTGGGCCCCGTGCCGGCTCTGGCCTCACCCGTCGGGGCTGCATGTGTGGCGGCAGCAGCTGCAGCCCCCCCCTCTTGCTGTGCTGGGCACTGTTTGCCACCACTGCCTCTGGGCTGCTCAGTGCACAAGCTCCAGGTGGGCAGCAGTAGCAAACACTGCCCGTTGCAGCAAGTGGGGGAACCGCAGCTGCTGCCACTGATGGGCGAGCCTGGAGCCAGCTTGGAGCCCAGGCTGGTAGTGGGGCTGGGTTACAAGCTGGTGCTGAGTGTGGGGGGGAAAAAAAGAGGCTCCTCGCTTGCCCCATGGCCAGTGCCCCGTGCTGTAGCCACTTGCAGCTCGCATGGGGCTGCCTGTGCCTGCTCCAGACAGCCCTGCGTGGGCTGCGAGTGCCTGCAGCAGGGAGCACCAGCCACGGGGTGGGCGAGGGGATGCTTTTCTCCACGCTCAGCACCAGATTCTTCCCTGCTGTCAAGCAGGGGGTCAGGGCTGTGCACTGCCCCCTGCCTGTACAGCAGGGCTGAGGGGGCACTGGGTGCGAGTGGACAGGGAGCCAGCCGGAGCATAGGGCCCACACTGTGTCCTGGGGCCAGAGCAGGGTGGCAGGAGTGTGGGGTTCCAGCTGGCAGGGGTTCTGTGGAGCCAGGCCAGCTCCCCTTCCTCCCTGATGGTGCAGCCCAGCCCAGCTCCACAAACCCCTGTGCCCCGCTTTGGGCCCCACTGGTGCGGGCTGTGGGACACTGGTCCCAAGATATTGGGACATTGGTCCCAAGATGGTGACCAGGGGCAGGGCACCTGTCAAGGGGCAGAGTGTCCCATGCAGCCCTCCACAGCTTGCCAAAACTGGGTAAGCAGCCATCTGCCTGAAATAATTGCCTTCCCCTGGTCTACAGTCTACTGGTACCTATTAGACCCTTCTCTACCAACTGGACCGGGCCACTGAAATAGCAGCTCTGGAACTGCCGGGAAATTTAATCCACCTGGGACCTTGCTCTCTGCAAAATTTTTGCCTTATCCTTACCAAAACAGCAATGTCCTCTACTGGTGCAAAATAGACATGCAATCCTCCTGTTCTCTGCATAAACAACACATGCCCCCAGAGTCTGCGGGGGCATGGTGACCACCCACAGGCAGCAGTGGCAGCAGGGATGTGGTGGCAGGAAGCTCCCACAGCTAGTGGTGGGAGGTGGTGGTGAGTGCTGACCGGCAGTTGGCGACCACCCACAGACACTGCCAAGAGCGTTGGCAGTGGCCAGTGGCAATTGGAAACTGCCCACAGACACTGGCGGCGGCGGGGGTGGGGGAGAGGGCAGGGGGAGGCACGATGAACAGTGACTGCCCAGTGCTTCTTTCAGGGGATTCACTGCCAATCTCAGGGGGTGCATGTGCACCTGCATGCACCCCCTACGTTTCACAAATGGTTCTCTGCAAGGCAGAGATTTGCTATCTGACAGGGAGTACTGCCTAAGTAAGGCCTGCAGAGTTTAGCCTTCAGCAGTATTCACTGTTCTCACTGGCATACTCGGAAAATTAAACTGCACGGCATCTGGAATCAGGTCACTCATTTTTATTTTCAAGCCAGAGAATCCAAAACAAATTGTATCAATTGCCAAGTTCTGGCTGCAATTTGGAATGCACGATCATTCTTATGATATACGATGTACTCAGGTTTGGGACTGGACATGCAGATTAGAAGCTGCAACACTTGGACAAGGCCAAAATCCATCAGGAACTGGAAGAATGTTTACCAGGGCACCCCTAGGGAAGACAAGGTCAAATGGTCACAAACTCCTGGAAGACCATTTTAATTTGTTTACCATCTGAGTCCCCAGAGCCTGGAATAGACTCCCCCCTCCTCCCCCAAAATGGTGCAAGCACTTACTCTGGACACTTAATAAATAATTGGATGCCTATCTTGGTGGGATCATTTGACCCCAGCTGACTTCCTACCCCTTGGGCTAGGGGCTGGACCTGATGATCTTGCGAGGTCCCTTCCAGCCCTAAAGTCTATGAAAATAAGTCTGCAGTGAGCTGCATGGAAGCTTCTCCTCAGCCCTCAAGTGATTTGTAAAGCTACATAATAATAAAAGGAATGGATGTCAGGGTCCTTGGAAATGTGTTCTGACCTAACTGTCCATAAAGCACTGTTGTGCTCAGTAGGGACATGAAAGATGCTCACTACACATTTACCATTAGAAATTCTGTGTAAATTAGATTCAAGATGCCAGATGCCAAAACAACTCTTTCATTTTGCTACAAATAAATTAAAAACCACCATCTCTCCATAGTGCAGCATTAACCATTCACACTTTTGGTTATGTTTAGAAATAGCCCCAGAAGGCAAAGTTCAAATCTGTTTTCAAAGTTCAGGGTGTCCCAACTTGGAAACTTATTCAGGAATATCTTCAGTTGTTCTCAGGACAGTGATGAGGCATTTCTGGAGTCATTACACATCAAACAGTGACAACAAAGAGAGATTCATGATTTCTGGGAGCTTGCATCTTGAGGGAACCTTGCTCTGGCTAAGAATAGACAGTGAAAAAAGCCTGAGGCTGAACTGATTCAGTCTTTGCCAGTTAGTCTAAGCTGCAAAAATTGAATCAATAATCAAATGAGCAGACAATCACTTTTGATTGAGGAAATGCAGCCACATGCTTGCAGTAGTTCAAACCAGAAGCTGCAGGGCACTAAAGCACTCCTCCCAGCCACTGCCAAAAGGAAGGGAGAACCCCTCCAAGACTCTCCCCCGTTCATCAGATCCTGAATTCGTAAAAGCTTGAACAAGGACAGAAGAAACTGAAGAACTATAAACACAGCTTGCTCCCTCTTCCTGCTGCCCCTGAGGTCTTTGGGATTTGAAGTCCACAATCACAGCAGCAGGACTCTGCAGGGTTGCTCATCACTTCCTTTTCCTGCTTCCAGGTGCCTCTGGGACTTGTAGTCCACAGTCCCAGCCAGCAGTAAGCAGGGCAAGGCAGCTCTGTATTCAGGGGAAGGGGAGTTTAACCCCCCTCCTTGACCCCACACCCCAGCTGGGGCCTGCCTGTGGGAGCCAGTGAGCCATCCCTCACTGCTCCAGCTAAGGAGTAGAGGGGCAGGACCAGCCCTGATTTCTGGAGCAGACAGCACAGCCTAGCCCAGGGCTGCAAAGCATAATGGGATGCTGGGGGACTCTGATTTAACTTGAATCAGGAAAGGGTCTGAGACAGAAGTTTCATAAACCAGTTTGACCTAAATCAGTCTGATGCTACATTCAACCAGGTTTATCATAAACCAGTCTCAGCCATTTTGAAACTGGTTTATGTGCATTGGACTTTTGTTCTGTTACAGGTTTAAACCAGTTTCTGATCACTTAAACCAGTTTGCATAGCTTCTGTCCCTTGCCTCTATGAAACAGACAACAGTACTTAAAGTAGCTGGTAGTATTCACTGAAATCCATAGCCATAACACCCCAGTTTTACATGTTTGATAAATTATTTATCTATTTACACAGCATAATGTACTGTCCCTTTTACAGTCTCTACAGTGATTCCAGTTTTAAAACACCTGATCCCAACATTCCCTGAACACAGCCTAAATTTCAGAGAGCAAAATTTCAGTGAATGAAGTTAGTGTCAAAAACTTGCTCTACTGAAATCCAGTCTGAATCACAAAGGCTAGGTACAGACGTTCGAAAAGCCCAAGGCAGAACTGATCTAAGTCAGCAACCTTTTTTGCACCAGGACCCATTTGTAAATATTGATTGCCAGTCCTAACCCAGTGCCCCTTACCATTGATCTGCTGCCCCCCACCCCAGGTCCCCCCATGTGTGGGGCATGGGGGCCCTAAGCAGGCCGGAACTCTGCCAGCCTGCAAGGCAAGAGCCATGGTTTCCCATGTTTTTCTTCTCTAAAAGAGAATCCATTTTTAAAGTTTGTTGATCCATTTTTTAGAGTTTGTTCATGACCCTTTCATATAGTCTCATGACGCACTTTTGGGTCTCAATCCACGGGTTGCAAAATGCTGATCAAAGTTATGTAGTTTTTGCAAGCAATGCAGTTTAGATAGGTGTGTTTTGGTGCCAGACAAGCATGTTAATCTAATGATCATAAAGCTTCCTCTTCTTCAGGTGTTAACATTAGTTTCACAGGAATAAGTTTTCAAAAGTTGGCATAAGCCTACCATTTTAACAGATACCTGGTCAGTTTTTAAACTCGGTCACAAAAATCCATGCTAAAACTGGTCATATTTAATTTATCAGCACACATCTGCTTGAAAGGTAACTGTGCTGCAAACAGTACCTCACAAGGGTGGGCTAGGGCTACTTTTTATGAGTAAGAAGGCATGGAGGCATTGAGCACATACACCCACAACCTTGGAATAATTTGGGTGGAAAGCAACATCAATAGACATAGCTCATTTGAAATCAACTTCTCATAATCCACCTGACCTATAAAGGGTCTAACTGTATTTGGCACTACCAAGTTACATGGAAATAATCTGCAATATGACAAGACTGCAGCAGTTAACAGGTTCTGCAAGTGGCCAGGATTTACAGAACCTTCATTCCAAACTACTACCCAAAAAAACTATGAGGAGCAAGAGAGATTACCAACACTGACCTGTAGTGCTCAGACATTCAGAAGGGAGGCTCAGCCATCAGAATCTTTACAGGAACCAGCATAATCTCCAACCACATTGTCAAGAGCTGTGGAAAGCCTTAACACTGAATTGGCAGCCAGGCAGGAATACGCTGCAAATCCAACCAAAGTTTTGAGTGTGGATTCCTGTTCCTGTGTCTGATGTTTTTTCCAAATGTATCTCAGGAAAACAGAATTCAGAGAAAGGGAAACCATGCCTGTTGCTTCATCTTCTTTTAATGGGAAGATGCAAATGTTTGGTATCTTTGTGTTTATTTAACAAGGGCTGCTTGTGCTCCCACATTGCACACTACAAAGGAGATCTGGTCTTGGCTCCTGCCCTGATAATATTAGCACATTGTTACCTGCCTGTAACTTGGCCTCACTTTTGCCTTTTTAAACAGCACCAGCACATTTGAAAGTAGCAGGATGATAGAGCTGGCTTGTCTGTCTGAAATCAAGTCTGAGTTTCTCTCTCTAAAGTCCACTTCTGAGACTTAAACCACAAAATGTTCTATTCATGCAACTCCAGGATTATGACAAAAGCAGAAAACTGGTGTCAGCTGGAATTGATAACAATAATGTCTATGCCAGTAATTCTCAACTAGGGTGCTGTGTGTGTTGAGATCCTTTCAATGTTGCTGTACAATGTTAGCACTATTAGGTATGCAAATATGATTCCCAAGATAAAACTAGAGATTTCAAATAGGAACCCAGAGTATTAAAAACATTCTGACCTGTTGTGGTCTTTGAGTCCTTTGCAATAGAATCAATATATTATTTTTCTATAGTCAAAAACTGAGTGAAAACTAAAAGATGACATTTTCCAAGGGATGCCTTGAGTCTAAAAAAGTTGAAAACCGCTAGTCTATGCTAATAAAACAGGACATGTTGTTTAAAGTGCTTTTGGATACACATAGTCAAACCAGTGCCTGTGAGAACATTTGGCTCCTTTCTGACTTCAGATAACCCCCTGATTTTGAGTTACATTGCCTGAGCTCTCCCCACAAAGCTTGATCCAATCCCAGTCCCTTACCAGGACTCTTTCCTCCTCAAATTCTGGAGAACACCATTCATAAAATCGCCACCAGTAGGAGGACAGAGTCTGATGCTGCAACATCAATTGCTCTTGAGTACACGCCACCCAGTTTTGGGGTCATAACTGGGAAGTTTGGTGTCCCAGCTGGAATGAGGGAACAGGTGCTGGAAGAGGGTGCTGGAAGGGAAGTATTTTACCAGACACTTGGAAGACCTTCAACTGCTGCCACTGTGCCACTGTCTCTGCTAACACTGAGGACTGCTACTGCTGCCCCAGCTACTACTGCATGGGCTCCTTGCACAGCTGTTGCTGCCGTTCTCGCCTGCCGCCTCCTAATTGGCACTTGAAGTTGGTGTCCCGCTTGCCTGCTCTTGGCTACACTACCATCCACATTAATCTCCTATAGGTATACTGGCTCCTCGTGGCTACAAAGTAAAATCTTAATGTGGTCACTAAACTGAGTGAATATTAGGGCTGTGCAAAGCTTCAGGTGCCAATTCAATTCGGAGGAGATTCGGCCCAATTTGGTGGCCAAATCTCCGAATCCGAATCAAATCAAGGGACCAATTAAAAGGTCTGAATCAATTTGGAAAGCTTTGATGATTCAAGCAGTCCCCACTGGCTGCAGCAGGGAGCTGCAGCTGAACTCCAAGCTGGTAAGTAGGGGCAGGGGAGTGAGGGCAACCCCTGCCAGGCTCCATCCCCTGCCTCCTCCCTGCTCATTTTTATTTATTTATTTTTTCAAAATGCTGGGAGCTGGGACTAGGAGAGAGGACAGGAGATGAGGCCTGTGCGATTCTGAGATTCAGCCAAATCAATTAGGGACAGTGATTTGAATCACCGAATCGAATCTCTGTCCTCCGATTCATCCAAATCTGAATCCAAAGCGAATACTAGCCATTTCACACAGGCCTAGTAAAAATATGCAGATCTTCAGGAAGGCACAGGTATCGTCAGGGTGGTCTCCATCAATGTTGTTATCTGACTCCATTAGTGTTGTTTGCGGGTTAGGTGTTGCTGATTATGTCAAGCTCCTTCAGTTTGAATGATCTGTGTGCCGCTGTCAGGATATCCTCTGTGATGCCGTGTCCCAAACAACCTCACTGTTACAAGAAAGAGACCACAGGCTTCAGTTCCTAGTAACAAGAAGGTGGACCAGGTTTACTGTCTACAGACATGCTTAGACACTAACATCCATAGTATTAACCAGGCCATTTTTAAGCACAGTAAAGTCATGAACATAACCCAGAACAAATTATTAAGGGTTCCCAGGTCCCTTTTTATAAACCAATTTAAAAATGCATGTTTACAGCATAGAAGACATAGAAAAAACTAAAACTCTTGGTTCCAAAATTATACTTTTTGATAGACCAACTGAAAAATCATTTTCCAGTTGGTCTAATAGAAGGTATCATTTTGGAACCAAGAGTTCTAGTTTTTTCTATGTCTTCTTGTCTCAGACCAACACAGCTACCAAGTACAGCTCTCCTTACAGCATATGCAGTCTAGTTCTCACCAATTACTAAAACATCTTTAGGTGACATCATCCACATCCTACTTATTAATGCAATTTTCTCACCAGATAGGGACACCTGTTTGCCAGGCCACTCTGATCTTTGTTTTTGTGTTCTGTACTGGTCTTCCCAATTCACTCTCTCTCTGTTGGCTTTAGAAGCACCTCCAAAACAAATAAGCTACTTTTCCAGCACTTCTGTGCAAGACATATATCGTATGCTTAGTTTTGTATTCACTGGGGCCTACTTCAGTTCAAGCCATTAGCAGGGCCTTGTATGATTTATATATGCACTGACCTATGGTTGTATTAATCCATGCTTTAGCAAGTCCTACAATAAGGACACAGACACAAAAAGCAAATAAAAAAGTTAGAAAAGAAGGAACCACTTGTATTAGTTCTTTTTCTGGCCACTGCCTCACTTAACTGTGGTAGAAATAGCTATGCCACACAAATTATTTTTCTCTTCTGTTTCCAATACATCCTTCTCCGCTTATCCAATACTCTACTAATATAAAACAGGATTGATGCACAGCTAAAATGGATTTCTGCCAATCTCACATACTGTGGTACATACACTGACCAATGTCCCAGTGGACTAATGATCTACCAGAGCATGCCAACTCCTTGCTGAAAGCTACTCTAAATTACACACAGCCTATTGTTTTGCTCATTCACTTGAATGATTGTGGGCCTAGTTTTGTATCCAAAAGCTTCCAATATAAAACAAGAGAAAAGGAAAGCAAACAGTGTGCAACAGATAGAGCCCTAGGCACATTAAAACACCTGTTACTCATTTCACAGGGAGCTGATATACAAGTGAAAATCAAGACAATTTATAAAATTGTCCTCCTTCAAATAAGATTAGACTGGCAATAATCCAGCAAGTTAATGAAATTTCCTTGGAGTTCAGATTTCACATAGATCATAAACAAAACCTAGCAACATTTAAGTGAGACATTAATCCCTACAGAGGGCAATGGTGAAATGTATCTTGAGAAAATGAAACAAGAAATCATTTCATATACAGCTTTCCCTTGATTTATGCTGTACATGAGTTCCCAGAGAATGGCACATAAATCGAATTCTCATAAAGTGAACCCACTTTACAATGTAACAAATAGGGATAGGTTCCCATGGCAGTGAGGGAGGGAGAGAGTGAGGCTGGGACTAGGGAAGGGGCAGGGGGAGGGGTGCTGCTCCCAAGCCTGCACAAGGCAGCAAAGCAGAGGGAACAGAGTGGCGCTCACCCCAGCCCCAGCTGCAGCAGCTCTGGGAGTGGCTGATGCCAGCTGCCTGCACTGTGCTCCATCTGTCCCCACTCACCTCTGCTCTTGGGCTGCACCCTGCCCTGGTGCAGGCAGCTGGTGTTGGCTGCTCCTGGGGCTGTTGCAGCTGGGGCTGGGGGGAGTGGGGCCACAGCCCTTTCCCCTCCCTCCCACAAATTTACCTGCTTGCACAGGGGGGGCATATATGCTGATTGCATAAGAGTGAATTTACCTCACATATAATGAATTATGGCTCTAAATACGCCTATTGCAGAAGAGCGAATTCGCATACAAAGAACCCACATAAATCAGGGGAAAACTGTACTGCAAACTGAAAGGGATGGGAATCATTGTAGGCTGGAAAGCAATAGCAGGTATAGAAGAAGGTCTAATACTAGATAATAGGGGTGCGCAGAATGGACCCTATTCGATTCGGATTAGGCCTGAATCGGGGACAGTGATTCAATTCATTGATTTGAATCACAGGCCCCAATTTGATTCGACTGAATCTGAAGAGTCGATGCCGATTCAGAGAATCGGCGATTCGGACATAGACAACTTTGAATATTTCTTCTCCATACCTTGAGGCAGCAGGCATGGCTCATGGATGCTGGAGCAGATGGGGCATCCCCCAGGAGTGCTGGGGGGCTCCCCGTGTGCTTGGCAGTGAACTCTGAAGTGGACCAGAAGTACTTCCAGTTCACTTCTGAGTCCCCCAGGGAGTGGGCTGGGGTGCCCCCCTGCACACCCTTGCTCAGTGATTGGCTGCAGGGGGACCCTGGGTGCCCCCCCGGATGCAGAAGGCACCAGTCACCAAGCCGGGGGAGCACAGGGGGAGCCCCCTGAATGCTCTCAGGTGGACACAAAAGTGGACCAGAACTGCTTCTGGTCCACTTTTGGGTCTGCTGCCGAGCATGCTGAGGAGCCCCCCACACTTTTGTGGGACACTCCATGCACCCCAGCACTGTAGCACTCATGAGCCACCTGCTATCTAGAAATATGTAGAAAAAACATTTAAAGCTGTCTCTATGTACAAATCTCCAAATCTTTCTGAATCTCTCCAAATCGATTCGGAGGGTTCTGATTCAATTCAGAGAGATTAAAAGTTCCTCTGATTTTATTTGGACTTGGAGATTCTGCCACCAAAATTGGGCCAAATCGCCGCCGAAACAAATCAGGGACCAAAGCTTCACACAGCCCTACTAGATACTTTGTCAGAGATGCCATGGCAAGGAAGTACTTTTGTGATGAGAGAGATGCCAGAACTAGTTCTGTGTATCTGAGAAGTTATACTAGGACATGAAGAAAGGGAATTATCTTCAGAGATATTCTTTTAATTATAGACTATGAGAATAGACCATAGTTTTGTAGATATCCACTGAATCCCAGAAAACAGGGCTACTGGATTGTTTACAGAGCTGTATGGAAAAAAGATAATTAAAAATATCTGAAAAATGATATTTTTAATAGGGCTGTGCAAAGCTTTGGGTGGTGATTCAATTCAGAGGAGATTCAGCCTGATTCGGTGGCCAAATCTCTGAATCCGAATAGAATCAGGGGATCAATTTAAAGGTCCGACCTGATTCAAAGCTCTCTGAATCTTCGGAAAAGATTCGGAGAGCTTTGATGATTCAGGCAGTCCCCGGTGGCTGCAGCAGGGAGCTGCAGCTGACTCGGAGCTGGTGAGTACTAGGGATGGAGTGGGGGCAGGGGGAAGGGACTGTGGGGGGACCCCTGCCAGTCCCTGCAACCACCCCTGCTCCCCCAGCCCCCTTCCCACTCCCCCAGCCCCACCATGGCTGCTCTGGCTGGCCCCAGCTCGGTACTTTAAAGAAAAGCCCCAGTGCTCACCGGGTGCTGCTGGGCAGGGGTCAATCCCTACTGCCCCACGCTTCATGGGAGGCTCTGCAGAAGCCCCACGACCCCCTCCCGTTCCCCCAGCCCTCCCACAGGTGCCCTGCCTAGGCCAGCTCCAGCCCTTCAAGGAAAAAAAAAAGCCGAGAAAAGCCCCAGGACTCACCACTCCTGCAGTGGCCTCAGGGCTTTGGGGGCTCATACAGAGCCCCCCACGTGGTGTGGGGTAATGGGGGGCAGCAGGGATTACCTCTGCCAGCAAGAGCAGTGAGCCTGGGGGGGGTTCATTTGTTTTTTTTCTTAAAGGGCCAGAGCTGGCTCAGGCAAGGTACTCATGGGGGGTGCTGGGGGAACAGAGGGGAGTCGGGGGGCTTGTGCAGAGCCCCCATGCACTGTGGGGGACAGTGGGGATCACACCCTGCCCAGCAGCACCGGCTGATTCAGGGCTTTTTTTTTTTTAAGCAAGTGGTGGGAGCTGGGGTGGACAGGGCAGCCACTGCCAGGCTAGGAGAGCGGGCAGAGGATGGGCCTGGCCTAGCTGATTCGGTTGTACCAAATCAGGATACTGATTCGAATCACCGAATTGAATCACTGTCCCCTGAATTGGCCAAATCCGAAGCAAATACTAACCACTTCGCACAGGCCTAATTTTTAATATTAAGAAACACGGTTATGTTGCAATTAGGAACGCAAAAGGGAGGGGAGCCCTGGAGCAGTCTGGCTCCTCCTCAAAGCTGCAGATCCTAGAATATGTGAAGTCTCCAGCCCTTCAAGCAGTCCATCTGTCTTTTTACCCTGGGAATGTGGACTATGGAGGCTCATAAGATATGGAGTTACATGCGCTTCCACGGAACTTCTCTGTGTGTAACTACTAGTGCCTCTGCATGCTCTGACCACCTCTACAGAATGTTCCTATTTTGCTAAATCAGCAAATTCCAAGTCTACAATGTTTGTCAGAACATTTGTATCAGCTCTAGCTATTGACATAAGCTGGAAAATTCAAAGGAAGCTGTGGGAGTGGGAAGTAGGGGCCCAACTACTAAGGAAAGCCAAAAGCAGCTGTGCAACTAACCTCTTGCAATATGGGATCAGACCTGAGCTGTCTCTAGTCCAGTGTCTTGTCTCTGACAGTAGCTAAAAAACAAGTGCTTCAGAGAAAGGTATAAGAAATCCACAGAAGGAGATGCAGGATAATTTGCCCCCAAGTTAAGACTCCCATAGTATACTATTTCAGACATAGGCGATGCGTAGGTGGGGCACGGGGGGCATGTGCCTCCCCTGAGATTGGCTGCCACTAAAGCTGCCGCCAGCTTCTGTAGGCGGTCGCCGCCCCCCCTTTCACTGGTGACACAGCTGCCAGCGGTCCCTGCTCGCCACCCAAGCAGCTGTCTGCAACTGTGCTAGAGGTTTTGACAGCAACCAAAGAGGGATGGCCTGAAATGTCCTCACTGGTGCCTTTTCAGATTTTGAGCATGACAGCTGAATGGGGCATGCTTATGCTTGTCCAGGTTGGGTCATGCCACCACCACCACGTAGGTATACCCCACAGTTAGGCAGTGGCTAATGCCCTGAGGCAGTCTGTCCTTCTTTCAGACTTTTTTCTTAGTATTATGACCACTCTAGAAAATCTAGTTACCTTATAAAGATCCAGAACTTTTACTGAATTTTCTGAGAACTTGGCCCCAATGACCATCCAGTGACAATGAGTTCCACAATCTAATTAGGTGTAGGCATTTATTTTTATTAGTTTTGACCTTGCCAGCTATGCAGGTTGTATTAAGATAGAAAGATCAAGAGTTCTCAACCACCCTTTTCTAATCCATTTACTCTATAAAATTTTATCATGTCACCTGACAAAGAAAAAACCCATCTAGTGCCAAGTTCTCCTGGGAGCATTCATATCTCTCATCTCTGCTCAGCTAGTTCAAGATGCAGGGCTAAGGCATAAGCCTAGTGCTAGATGCACCTTTTCCATTATGCCACAGTTTCTTCACACAGCTGGTTGGAGTAGCTCCTCATTGTTTGTCACAGAAACTTAGTCCGTTGTCTCTTGCTATCTGGCCAATTTCACCATGCAGATAGGAGAAAGAATCTGAAACCCATCTGATTTCTTGAATCCAACCACAACAAATACTAGGTTCCCTGTGTTTGTGGGGAGTTGGGTTATTTAAATGAGTGCCATAATGCAAGTTTGAAATACCTGAGATACTTTTAGCCAAAGAAACTGGTTAATTTAATGTCACTTCTTTCCAACATTTTGAAACTGAGTCCACCAATTGAAGGATAAGACCGTTACTTTGTGAACTATCAGGTAGGTGAGCATGCTGTATAATGATGGCAGAAGACAAACACTGAAGCATTTTGTTCTTGAGATGGGCATAAGGGGTTATAGGATCATAGGAAAGTAGGGCTGGAAGGGACCTCATGTGGCCATCTAGTTCAGCCTCTTGCTTAAAGCAGGGTTATCCTTAACTTCATAGATTTCATAGACATCAGGGCTGGAAGGGACCTCAGGAGATCATTGAGTCCAGCCCCCTGCCCAAAGGGCAGGAAGTCAGCTGGGGTCATAGGATCCATCCCAACCAAGTGTCAGTTGAACCTGGTCTTGAAAATTTCCCAGGATGGAGATTCCACAGCCTCTCTACATAGCATGTTCCGATGCTTGACCACCTTCATGGCAGCTGTGCTAGTGGCCAGAGCCATAAGGCACTTCATTTTTAAGAACAAGGTAATCTGACTGGGTTTCTCATGGGGTCTCCAAGGATTTGTCTATATTACACAACTGCTGCCACTATGGCTAGGGACAGCAGTAAACTGGTTTAAGTGATCAGAAACTGGTTTAAACATGTAACAGAACAGAAGCTCAGTGTGCATAAACCAGTTTCAAAATGGCTGAAACTGGTTTAAGATAAACCTGGCTGAATGTAGTATAAGGTCAAACCAGTTTATGAAACTTCTGTCTCAGACCCCTTCCTGGTTCAAGTTAAATCAGAGTCCCCCAGCATGCTTTGCAACTCTGGTCTGGGCTGTGCTGCCTGCTCCTGAGAGCACAGCTGGCCCCTGCTCTAGGCTGGACCATTCTCTTGACCCTACTGATTAACTTGTTCCTTAACTTCCCATACAGTTCTTACTGGTTTACCACTTCGATTTCTAGACCCTCATGAATATACCTCATTCTTCCAACCTAAAATTTGCTTCATTCTCACATCTCTTCATGCCTGGCTTTGTATTTGCACTTTATTACTCTGCTTCATCCTCATAAGCTGCATTTTCCTGCCTTCTTTCCCTTTGCTGTGCTTTTACATTAAAGAATGTCCCTAAAGAATTCATGGTTAAATAGACAGCCTAATTCCACATGTCATTTTTTGCTTGCTTAAGGTTTTGATTTGGAACCAATACATTATTGCGCTGCAACAAGGTGGTCTTAAGAGGGGGCAGCCCTGTTGAGTAGCTGCAGCTGTGGGGGAGTTGTTAATAAGGGAGAGACTCACTGGGAGCTTAAAAACCCAGAGAGAGGAGCAGAATGGGAGACCATGAGGGAAAAGGTTGGAGGAAAAAAAAAAAAGTCAGCTGTGAGTAGAACAGCTTGCCAGCACAAGGGGCCAGGCTGCTGTGCTGAGGACCAGAGCCAAAGGGGCTCCCCTCTGAGTGCCTGCAACAGGGCATCAGGGCTTGAATTTTTCTTTTCTAGAAGTTTTCCCGCCCAGTTTAAAGACTGTGTTGGAGCTGGGAGTAGCAGCTGAGGAGTGCCTCAGGGAGCAAACCTGCCTGCTGAAGCCAGCAGGTTCGGCAACCCGCTTACATGCTCATTCCGCCTTTCCTAGTTGCAGGGTTCTGCCAACTTTTATTAATATACATGTATTTTCTGGAAATAACTATTTATTACAGTACTTAGCTTAATGAGCCTTGCTCTACATGTTCTGCCTGTAGTGATAACTTTGTACATTTCCTTAAAATCTCGTTAACTAAGAGGCTATGGAGTAAAACAAACATTTGTATAGCGTGTGTGCAATTCATACAAAAACCAAGCCATTCTCACAATTAAAGCAGCTAGAATTAATCCTAACCACCCCATTGGCATGAGCACTTCTTAATATCTAGTGTGTTGCCAGCAAACGATATATGGCTTGTAACTGCAACACGATAGATAAAAATTGATGATATAAAAATATATTTACTCATTAATTAGGAATTTGTTATACTGTTATTTTTAATAAAACATATCTTTAAAAAAAGAAGCCTGCTAAAAATGAAGCCTGAATTTAATACAAATGTTAAGGCTTAAGCTTATTATGAACTCTTAAAGCCACTAAATGCAAAGTAAATATGCTAAACCCATTAGTCTTTATCAAAGAGTTGCACCCTACATAAATGTAAAGAAAACTCAGGGAGAAAACATTCTGATAACCAGAAAGCTTCCTTGATTATGTGCTCCAGAACAATCAAATGCACAAATACAAACTGGGGAACAACTGGCTGGGCTGAAGTACAGCAGGAAATGAGCTGCAGATTTTAGTGGACCACAAGCCAAGTATGAATCAAGGGAGACTAATCATGGAAAATGAGGGTTGGAAGGGACCTCAGGAGGTCACATCTAGTCCAACCCCCTGCTCAAAGCAGAACCATCCCCAGCTAGATCATTGCAGCCAAGGCTTTATCTAGCCAGGTCTTAAAAACCTCCAAAGATGGAGACTCCACAACCTCTCTGGGTAACCTGTTCTGGTGCTTCACCACCCTCCTAGCGAAAGAGTTTTTTCCTAATACCCAACCTAAACATCGCTTGCTGCCACTTCAGACCATTGCTCCTTGTTCTGTCACCTGCCACCACTGAGAACAGTACACTTTGGCCTTCCTGATTTCATCCCTGCAATACCCTTATACTCCTCCCTAGTTGTTTGTCCAAGTTTCCAGTTCTTGTAAGCTTCTTTTTTGTGTTTTAGCTCATTAAAGAGCCCCTGCTAAGCCAAGCTGGTCTTCTGCCATATTTGTTAGTCTTCCTGTGCATTCTGTGCACTCAGTGAGGTTTATTTAAAATACCGCCAGCTCTCCTGGACTTCTTTTTTCCCCTCAGACTGGCCTCTCAGGGGATGCAGCCCATCAGTTCCTGAGGGAGTCAAAGTGCTGTTCTGAAGTCCAGGGTCCTAACTCTGTTGCTCTGTTTTCTTCCTTTCCTCAGGATCCTGAACTCAATAATCTCATGGTTGCTGCTGCCCAAGTTGCCATCCAGTACTACATTCCCCACCAATTCTTCCCTGTTCCCTACTTGACCTCATCAACACTTGCACCAGGAAGTTGCCCCCAGCACTCTCCAAAAATTTTCTGGATTGCCTGTGCACTGCTGTATTGCCCTCCCAGCAGATGTCAGCATGATTGAAGTCTCCATGAAAACCATGGCCTGTGATCAGGAAACTTCCACTATCTGTTTGAAGAAAGCCTCATCCTCCTGATGTTGTGAAAAAGCCACTAACATACAGGAGTGTTGCATATAAGCCAAGAAAAGTGATTCCTCTATTCTATTCAGCACTGGAAAGGCCTCACTTAGAGTACTTGGTTCAGTTGTGGGCACTGCACTTCAAAAGAGATGCAATATTTTGTTCTGCAATTTCCTGGTCAAGTTTTTAAAAAAAGTTTTGTTATCTAAGAACAGCAACTTTGAGCTCAGCGATGGAATAAGGTTAAAGTGTTGTGGTACTGATGTCAGATCAGTGTTCATACATTCTTACACATAGGGATCACCCTGTTGGTCCAATGTAGATAGCAAAGGGACACTGTAATAGAATAGATGACATTGGTAGAAGTGCAGGTAAATGAACCTCAGGTGTTATAATCAGTGCTGTTTAGGTCCACTGATGACATGGTCTGTATTGATGAGGGGGCACAGCTGGCATCTGGATCTAGAGCAAGGTCTGGGACCTTGGCTGGAATCAGCCTGT
>NW_017728934.1:6334098-6337007 GCF_001723895.1 Crocodylus porosus
TGAACAGACATTTACCTTTGATTCAGGAAATGCAGCTCCATGACTGCAGTGGCTCAAGCCAGAAGCTGGGAGGCACTAGAGCACAGTTCTCTTGCTGTCTGTCCACTTCCTCTTCCTGCTGCCCCAAAGGTCTCTGGGATTTGCAGTCCAGAATAACAACAACAGGACTCTGTAGGGTTGCTGATCACTTCCTCTTTCTGCTTCCAGGTGCCTCTTTGATTTGTAGTCCGCAGTTACAGCCAGCAGTAAGTTCGAGCAGGAGAAAGGGTGCTTAACACCCCCCTCTGGCCCCAGACTCCAGCTGGGGCTTGCCAGGGGGAGGAGGGGTGCCCCCCTCTGTAGACTGGGCTGCACCCAGCCATTTAAGTTTCTGATCACTTAAACCACTTTATGTGTAATTTCTGTCTCTAGCCCATAGCATTACTCAAACAACTTGCATTACTTGAAGACTGAATGCACATGTAAAGAGGGAACCTTCCTCATATTCCAGTTCTTCTCCCACACAGAATAAACATTTCCTTGTATTGATTCTAAACAAATCTTTGGAACCCCCACTTTGATGTAGCCAAGCCTCATCTTGTTGACCATCAGGGGAAAACCAAACAAGTATTGAACTCCAACTTTTTAGTAAGAAGTGCTACTCAAAGGAAAGAATAAATCAGTAGCTAGTTAACTAACTGAACCCCTTTGCCTATTAAGATTTTTAAATGAGGAGACTGTTCAGAAAACTCAAAATGGATTTTATATGACTAAAAATTCATTACTTTTAATTAAGAAGAAAATAATCTAAGAACAAGACATAGTGTGACAAAAGGGGCCTGAGACCCCCGCATCGACATGTTTGCAGACCCCCCACGTGGACAAGCCAAGACACGCAACCCTAGCAGGAAGACTTACCTGGGAAACTCCAAATGGAGGAGTCCCAACCATGCCAAGATTTAAGAGCCAGCTATCAATCAAGCTGGGCAGTGCCAGGCTAGTGATGTCAGCCTCCAGTGCCACCGGAGGAAAGATAAAAGGCACACAGAATGCTGGTAGCAAAGGGGAAGAGACTGCTTCTGGCAGAAGGGACGCACTGAGACTGTGAAGAGCCACAACTAACCAGGGCAGTGTAAGAGGCTCAAGTTCACCAGCTGGGGTGAACAAGTTGGTGCCCCTCCCCTCTCCACTTAGGTTTAAAACCCTGAGGCGTCAAGGGGGTGTTGAGGGTCCAAGAGAGGTAGTGGACCTGGAGAGCCAACCCCATTAGAATGGGGGGGAGGTTTGCTTTTCTGTTTTTTCTCCTTTTTTGCATTTTTTTTTCTTCTGGGATCATGAGGAGGTCCCTTAAAGAGGATAGGAGGATCCAGAGGGCCCTTAGTCATCAGCGGACCCTCAGGTGGAGGATAGGAACTCTCACAGTCTTGCTAGCACTCCCCCCTAAAGCAGAGGGGCATAGCCTAACACCCTGTCTGGAATTCACCAAGAGTGGGGATCAATCAGGATCAGAGTCCAGCACTGCAGGGAAACCATCATTACAACAATGGCTGGCGTGTGCTCAGGGTATAGAGGAGGTACAGCCCCAACGCTAGCCACGCCAGAAACCATGAGTACCCCAAGAGGCCCTTTTTTCCCCATCACTTTGAACCCTTGCCTTGTAATCTCATATCAGTGAAGTCATGGCAGGTGAGTTGAGGGGAAGAGCCTACTCGTAGTGCTTGGAAAGGGAAAGACTGCTGGTGGATAAGTATTAGCTTCACACATAGTCTTCCTCATTAAGCTTTCTTCCTATTTTGTTTACAGATGCATTTATTTCAATCTGTTCCCAAAGTGTCAGAGGATCTAATATCTACAGACTAGGAAAAAAAAAAACTAGAAGATTCAGGAAGTTTCCTTTGTTCTTGGGTTCCTTGAAAACCTATTGAAAACAGTTTCTCAGTGATCCCTGAGTGGTATGAATTAGATAAAACTTAATATTCTGACACACCTAAAAAGGAGCTAGCGTCCTCCCCTTTTTTACCTAACATGTTAAAAAGAAACAAAGTTCAAAGCTTCATTAACATTGGTTCTTTTGTCTGGCCATCAGAGGCCTCTAGGCATTTTGTTATGGAGTTACACAATATAGAAATAAATTGTACAAAATTACATAATTCTCTAAATGTTATCTATCATGATTGCCAGTAAAACTGTATTATGCATGTTATAAGCTGGCAACTGGAATAAAACACAACAAAAAGTCCTTCCACAAATACGTAGGGAGCAAGAAAAAAAATCAGGCTCCACTGTGGGACCCCTACTGAATGCTTAGGAGCAGCACACAGCCAATGCCCATGAAAAAGCCAAGCTCCTAAATATATCCTTCATGTCAGTATTCTTGAAATCAAATGGGGGTTGTTCACCTGACCAGAGGCCTGGGGAACATGGGGAAGATAACAAACTACATATAATCAGTCCTAAGTAAGTGAGGGATCTCCAGCAGCACTTGGATGTCTTCAAGTCTGCTGGGCCCAACGACCTGAACCCAAGAGTCCTAAAAGAACCAGCTTAGCTAATAGCAGCACCACTGGCCACTCTGTCTGAAGAGTTGTGGAACTTGGGACTGGCTCCGGATGACTGAAAGAAGGCCAGTGTGGTACCCATCTTCAAGAAAGGGAAGAGGGATCACCCTGCAAACTACAGGCTGGTCAGTCTGACCTCGGACCTGGGTAAAATCTTTGTAAAATATAGTAAGGAGGCCATTGTTTGCAAGCTAGAAATGGATGGGATGTTAAAAGCAAACAGCGTGGCTTTGTTGAGGGCAGATCATGCCTTACAAACCTTGTGCCCTTCTTCGACCATATGATCAGGTAACTAGCCGTGTGGACAAGGGATACAAGGTGGATGTGATATACTTAGACTTTAGTAAAGTCTTTGATTCTGTTTTCCACGGG
>NW_017728934.1:6337522-6340008 GCF_001723895.1 Crocodylus porosus
GGCACTCGTGAGGCCTCAGTTGGAGTCCTGAGTCCAGTTCTAGGCACTGCACTTCAAGAAGGACATAGATAAGCTCAAGAGGGTACAAAGAAGGATCACCTGCATGGTCAAGGGCATGGAGGATAGACCCTACAAGGAGAGACTCCAGGAATTGGGCCTCTTCAGTTCGAGTAAGAGAAGGCTGAGAGATGACTTGATAGCCGCCTACAAGTACATCGGGGTGAACACCAAGTTCTAGGTGAGCAACTCTTCAGGAAGCCACCTCAAGTGAAGATAAGAGCCAATGGATCTAAACTTATAGCAGGTAAATTCAGGCTAAATATAAGGAAGAACTTTTTCTCTATAAGGGTCACCAGAATCTGGAACACACTCCCAGCAGAGGTGTGCAGTCACCATCCGTGGAGGTGCCCAAGAGGAGGCTGGACAGGTACCTTGTTGAGGTTGTCTGAGCCCAATAACTTCTTGCCCATGGCAGGGGACTGGGCTTGATGATCTTAGTGGTCCCTTACTTCTATGATTCACTGATTCTCCATATTGTTGATACAGCTAGGGCTGTTTTGGTAAGAGTGTTAAATAAAGCTGGAATCACAAAAGAGCTTGCTGTGTTTAAAAATAAATGTCCATGCTCTCTCAAGAGATTCAACAGTTAAAGCCAGTCATCTGTTCCCCTTTCAGTGGGATTAACATGCTTACAAACCTTCAAAATCTTAGCTACCATTAGTACGACTTGCACTGAGACTGCCTTTCATGCAATGTCCTACAATTCAAGGAGTCTCTTCCAGTACATGCAGTTAAATTAGTAATCAAGCCCATGCTCAGAATGATCCCCCTCACCTTTTCCCGATTTTCAGAGATGACCACAATCCCAAGTACACCAGTAAAATCTCCCTCATTTCTTGATACTTTTAACATAAATGTACAGTTTCCAGACCCAACTTATGTCTATGAAGACTGTGTTAATTTTTTTATTCAAGTCTGTTACTGTTCTATAATGACTAAAGGAAATGTTTCCCAGCTCAATCTTACCTGTGCAACATTGGTCAGTATAATTCATGCCAGAGCCTGCTCATCCAGGCCTTGATTACCCCTGACTTCTCTCTCACTCACTGTCTCTCATGCTACCACACAGAGTTGTGCCTAGATCCATTCCACAGGGTGTTACGCATCCCAGAGTGTCACCTTCTTAACACTAGGCCACCACTTTTACAAGGGTTAACCCTGCAGGCCTGCTAGTCAAAGACATAGAGAGAAAAATGTATTCTCTGTGTTTCTCATCATGGGCCCTTCAACAGGTCCAAAAGAACAGGAACTTCTACTACAGATTATAACCAGCACATATACAGCAGTATACAGCAACTTTCCCAAACAAGACACCATTTATTAATAAAACTGAATACTGTATGTAGGGTCTGTAAGTGGGAATGGGATAGGTTTTTGTAGAGGTGAGGCAGAATCTTGAGTTGACCCACCCATTAAAAAGTAGCCACCAGGATATACCCAGTAGAACCAGGGTATACCTAATATAACCAGTAGAGTCAAGAGGTTAAGCACCCCCTAAGCAACTAGGAGGGCCAGGCCTACTCACCCTTAACTGCACCCTTGTCCTTAGATTAGAATTGAAAAGGAAAACCAACAGGCAAGTGCAAGTTGGCAGCACAACCTACCCCTCTCCTCTAAATGTCCAGATTCAGTTGCTTTGGACTGGGGAGCATAGGTTCTTCTTCCAGTCACCTCCAATCTCAGTCTTGATTTCCACTTGCAGATGGACTGAACTCCCATGAAACATCCTGGCCCCTCCAGCTGAGGTAGGAGAGGTGTGTTGTGGAAACCTCCTTTGGCCTAGCAGTCTTCCAACTTAATTGGTTCCAACAGTGTCTTCAAGGTAGCTCCACACACGCTGACATCTTGATCGTTCATACCAACCCTCACATGCCTGTGTAACTAATGCCAATATTCTGTTTTCTTGTTCCAGGAAAAAAGTTACCCTTTTCAATCACAGTTGATGATAGAAAAAAATGGGGGGGAGGAAACCAAGCCTACATTTTTCACAAAAAGCACAACGAAGTTTCCTACATTAGTCACAGTGACAAAACAAACCATTTCCTTGCCCTCTTGGGCATAAGCAATTTCTCCCCTAGGAAGTAAGAGTTGAATCTAGTTTCTTGCCCAGTCCTTTTATCTCCTGGGTTTAGGCAGATCATCCTCCTCTCTTCAGTGCAAGATGTTCATTCACCTCCTCCCACAGAGCCAAAGGCAAAAGGTAGTTCAGTCCCTTCCTTTACTCTGTGCGCCAACCCTGAGGCCCTAATTAGGTCATCTACTTTAGCCTCATCCATCAGCACCACTATTCACTTTGAATTGCTGCTTCTTCTAATTGCCTGGCTTCTCCCTCACACGCTTCCTCATATTACTTCCTCTACTTCCTTGTTCAGGCTAAGACTCCCAGTACGCTGTATCCAGACACGCTGTGTGGTCAGCCTGAACAG
>NW_017728934.1:6340729-6372832 GCF_001723895.1 Crocodylus porosus
AGGATCCCAGCAAGATAAGCATCCAAATGTATTTTGAAGGTGTTCAAAGTGAGCGCTTGAACTGCCTCCGGTGGCAGTCAGTTCCAAACCTTGGGGGCTTGGACAGTGAAGAAATTCTTTCTTATGTCCATCCTGAACCGGTCACAGTGGAGTTTGTGACCATTCAATGTTGTCATCCCTTGGGGGGGCTCTGATGCATAGTTGTTACCCCAGATCCTGATGAGCACCCCTGATAAGCTTATAGGTGGCCACCAGATCACCCCGGAGCCTGCGCTTTTCCAGGCTGAATAGCCCCATTGCTCTCAGCCTCTCATCATAAGGTCTGTTTTCCTGACCTCTGATCATGCACGTGGCTCTCCTCTGCACCCTCTCAAGCTTCTCCACATCCTTTTTGAATTGCAGAGCCCAAAACTGGACGTAGTACTCCAGCTGTGGCCTCACCAAGGCCAAGTACAATGGGAGAATGACTTCCTGGGATCTGCTTAAGAAGCATTTGTGGATGCAAGCCAGCGTTTTGGTTGCTTTACTACCCACAGCATCACACTGAAGGCTCATGTTCATCTTGTGGTCAACCATGACCCCCAAGTTCCTTTCATCTGTAGAGCTAACCAGCGTAGCACTATCAAGACTATATGCATGGTGCAAGTTTTTTCTCCCAAGGTGGAGAACCTTGATTTTTCGGTGTTGAACACCATCACGTTCTTGTCTGCCCATTTCATGAGTCTGTCCAGATCCGCCTGGATCACCCTCCTGTCCTCAGGTGTGGATGCTTTACCCCAGAGTTTGGTGTCGGCGGCAAACTTGGCCAGTCTGCTTCTGACACCAGTGTCCACATCATTGATGTAGATGTTAAACAGTATAGGCCCTAGGACAGAGCCTTGTGGAACCCCACTGGTCACAGCACACCAAGACGATTGGCTCCCACTGACCACCACCCTCTGGGTCCTACCGCAGAGCCAGTTCCCCAGCCAGCGGATCATGGTGACGCCAAGGCCGCAGTTAGCCAGTTTAACCAAGAGATGATTGTCGGATACCAGACTGAAGGCTTTTTTAAAGTCGAGGTATATGACGTCGATCTCTTCCCCTCTGTCCAGGTGATAGGTCACCTGGTCATAAAAGGAAATGAGATTGGTCAAGCAAGACCTACCCACAACAAACCCATGCTGGGTATCCCTCAAGATATTGCCTTCAGCTAGTGTGTTAAGGATGGCCTCCTTGATAATCTTTTCCAAGACTTTCCCCGGGATACAGGTCAGGCTGATGGGCCTATAGTTTGCCGGAGCTACTTTCCTCCCTTTCTTGAAGATAGGCATGACATTGGCCCTCTTCCAATCATTGGGCACTTCACCGGAGCGCCAAGAGCTCTCAAAGATCCATGCCGGGGGCTGAGCTATGATGCTCGCCAGCTCCCTGAGTACCTTTGGGTGTAACCCATCAGGGCCAGCTGACTTGAAGGTAGCCAGCCTGTCAAGGTGTTCCTTCACGACGTCAGCTTTGATAGAGGGCAAGGAATCTCCCTCATCTGGGCCTCCCTGACCCATAGTGGGCATGGCTGTCCCATGGGGCTGATGGAAAACTGACGGAAAGTACCCGTTTAGCAAGTTTGCTTTTTCCTGGGCATCAGTTGCCCCATCTGGTTTAGCAGGGGTCCAACATTGCTCTTGCTTTTCCTCTGGCTCACATCCCTAGCAACCCGCACCGTAGGGGAGGAAGCAGGAATAGAGAGGATGTGTCTAGTGCATAATGTGCTCCAGTGATCCCGGGCTGGCAGAGCAGCCCATAGGGCCTATTCAAAACAGAATTACAACAGAACAGCCATAGGGCTGAGGGGAGCACAACAGAAGCAGGGCCCTCATCTGTAAAACTGAGTTAATGACCCTTTCATATCTCAGCTGGGGATGTAAAAGGTTAAATGGTAATTATATTTATATCATTTAATATTTACTGCTTACCTCTCAGCTCAGTGTTGCCCACTGTCAGAGGAGCAGCTCTGGCAGGAGCTGCCCAGGATGTGGGGCAGGTCCAGGGTGCAGCACTGCACAGCTGCCGCAGCAGGAAGGTAACTAGCAGTTACCTGGGGAAGTTGAGCTGGGCAAAGTTATGTGGCAGAGCTGGTATGGTTTAAAAAGGAGCGAGCACAATGGTGGAGTTGCCATCAGGTGCCAGAGGGGCCAGAGGGGCAGGATGCATGGAGCCAGGTGCCCCCCTGCCCCACAAGGGCTCCTGCCGGCTGGGATAGCCACACCTTGCCATGCTCAGGCAGCTGCTCCAGCCCATAGCTCCAGGCAGCACCTCCCTCCTTCCCACCCACCCCTGGGCTCCAGCAGCTGCCACTTGGCAAGGACCCATGGCACATCTCCCAGCCTGGGGGCATGTGGCAGACAGACATACCACGCAGGATCACGCATGAGTAGAACTGAGGACAGTGACAGCAGCAGGGGGTGCTCCAGCGGGAGCTGGAGGGACAGCAATATAGAGGACAGGTGAACTGAGTATGTGACCCTGCAAGTGGGGTGGGGATGAAAGGGAAGGGTTGCCAGGAGTTGCTTGTGTGTATAGGTCCTGATGACCATATTGTAATGGGTTCAAGTGGCCATCAAGCCTTTGTACGGTATGGGTGCAGTTTTTGTAACAGGTGAAGGTTTACTTTGTGAAGTGATACTCATAGTGTAGATATATATAACCTTTTATACACACACACATATACATATATGTATACACATACATACACACACACACACAACATAAAAAACCCCCTGATATAACTAAAGGAGGCTAAACAGGTAATTTTTTTTAATGATATTTACATCCCTAATCTCAGCAGGTGCCAAGAGGCTCAACCCACAAACATTTGCAAAGTAGTTTGCAGACTTCAGGCAGAAAGTTCTGGGGAAGGACAAAACATTATAAAAAGCAAATACTTGTGACAAGATCTTAGCTGTCAGTTCCAGAATCGTTGCCACATCTCTTCCTACTAAGTGACACAGCTGAAGAGCTGATGGGCAGCACGCAAACTATCAACAATACTTCACCTTGGTCCCCTTTCCACTAATGTTTCGTTTACCAGATGCTAGTGTATAAGCTAGCCTACCTCATTAAATGTGATAAAAAATAAAATTAGTTAGGAGTAGTGACAGATTGGTTGGGAAATTGTCTCAAGCCAGCAACAGTGATTTCAAAGCTATAGCTTTCTCTGCAGGCGCGCACCTGAGCTGCTTCACTCCTCTCAGATGGTATGCGATTAGCGTCTAGGCATTTCTAATGTTTTTAATGATTTGCCTGAATGCTGTGATATGGAAAGCAAGAAGGTAACAACGTTGGCACTCTGTGGGCAGCCAAAGTGCAAGCTTCCTTCCTACACAGTTCTGCCAATTAACCTCACCCACAGAGCTCCCAGAGCCAGCTGAGAGCAGCAGACTGCTCAGCAAACTTGTTATCTCAGGAACACAAGCAAACGGTTGAAATTTAGCTGCCAGCTGACTCGTGCAGATTTTCGAGGTCACAAATGACTGCTCATTGACATGCCCCAAAGTACAAGGAAGGAAAACTACCACAGTTTACTCCAAAATATGTATAAATACTTTTATATATTAATACTTATGAAGCCCTGGCTGTGGATGAGAAGAAGCCTACTACAGTGGCAGGAGAGACCAAGTCATGCATCTCTAGGGGTGGGAGGGTCAAAACCACTGCTGCCAAGAGGTGATGGAGACAGCCATCTGCTGCCCTGACCTGTTAACTCAGGAGGACCTCTGCCTGCCAGGAGCCCACATTCGAGATGTCACAGAAAAGTTGCTGAGACTCATCTGGCCCTCTGACTACTATCCTGTGCTGCTTATCCATATGGGCACTAATGATACTGGCAGGGATGACCCTGAGCAAATCAAAAATGACTACGTGGCTCTGGGTACAGGTGTGAAGGGAGGGGACGGTGGTGTTCTCATTGATTCTTTCAGTCAACAGTGGAAGTCCACCTAGGAGCAGATGCGTCCTGGAGATCAACAAGTGGCTGTGTAGATAGCGTCACCAGCAGGGCTTTGGCTTTTTCAACCATGGGTGGTGTTCCAGGAAGAAAGACTGCTAGAAAAAGAAGACTCCACCTGATGAAGAGGGTGCAGAGTAGCTTCAGGTACAAGCTTGCTAACCTAGTGAGGGGGCCTTTAAACTAGGTTCACTGGGGGATGGAGACAAAAGCCCAGAGGTAAATAAAGAGCCAGGGGAACTGGATAAAAACTTAGTAAGGGGAAGCAACAGTGAAAGCCTTAACAAAGTTCAGTAAGGAAAACTAATAGCCAAAAACCTTAGGAACGCTCTTAGGAGGGGATAGGACAGTCAGGTATCTAAAATGTTTATCTATTGATGCAAGAAGCATGGGGAATAAATAGGAAGAACTGGGAATTCCTATTACAATCAAGGAATTATGTTATAATTGGTATTATGGGGACATGGTGAGATACTTCACATGGCTGTTATGGACGAGTATAACTTGTTCAAGGAATAAAAAGGAGGAGGTATTGCCCTAAATATAAAAAGGAGATGTACACATGTTCTGAGGTGCAGTATGAAGTGGAAGGGAGGCCTGTTGAAAGCTTTTGGGTAAAGGTTAAAGGGGAGAACAGCAGTGAGGGAATGTCATGATGGGCATATTCTACAGCAGGGGTTGGCAACCGCCAGCATGCATGCCAGAGCATGGCATGCAAAGGCATTTTGCTTGGCAGATGCGCCTCAAGGTGGACAGCAGGGTAGGGGCCAGGGCTGCTCTGCCACAAAAACAAACAGGCACCTCGCAGCTCCCCCACCACTCGCAGGAAGGTGTGTGCACCTGCCACCAGCAATGAACTGGGCCAGGGCTCTTCAGACCTCAATGCAGCTGCTTACAGCCTCCCTACTGCAAGCAGCCTGGGCTCTGTGGCAGGCAGCAGGGGCCAACTGTGGCAGCCAGTTGGGAAGCTGCAAGCTGCTGCACTGAAGTCTGTGGAGCCCTGGCCTGGTTTGTTGCTGGCAGTGGGTGCATGTGCACCTCTGGGTGGATGGCAGGAAGGGGCCGTGGCTTGTCAGCACAACAAGGATTGGGCCCCTTGTGACTCCCCTCCCATCTGCCCCTGGCATGCCAACGTCTTCCAAGTTGAGGCTGGGGTGTTTTTGGCACTCCACCCAAAAACATTGCTGACTCCTGTCCCATAGGCCACTAAACAAAGAGGAGATGGACAAGGTCTTCTTTAAACAACTGACAGATATTTCAAAATCACAGGATCTGGTTTTCATGGGAGACTTTAATTGCCATTACATCTGCTGGGAGGGAAACACAGCTATGCACAAGCAGTCCAGCAGATTCTTGGAGTATGCTGAGGATAAACACCCCCCCCGGTAAGGGAGGGAGTGGGGCTGCGGTAGGTGCTGTCCAGGAAGGCAAGGGGGTGGGGTGCTCCTGGATCTGTGTGGGGAGGGTGGGCTGCAGCTGTGGGCTGGGGCTGGAGTCTGCACCAGGCTCTTCCTGGTGGGAGAGGGGGCCAGGCCAGGCTGCACTGGGGAGGGCGGTGGCGCTGGGAATGGAGCTACAGGTCATGCTGCAGCCATCCCAGATTTCACTGTAGCCTCCGCATATCCCCCCTCCCAGTGCTGCCACTGCCCACCCTGAGTGCAGTGTGGCCCAGCCCCCCCCACCCACCAGGAAGAGCCCAGTGTAGCCCAGGCCCAACCCACAGCTGCAGCCTACCCTGTTGTGCCCCCTGCAGATCTGGGCGCACATCCTCCCACCCATGCCCTCCCGGGGTCCGCACAGCAGTAGAAGCCACACCCCCTGAATAAGCCATGGCTCCATCCCCTGCCCCAGCCTGGCCTGGCTGGGCTGGGCAGCGCTTACCTCAACAGCATCCTAGGGGACTTAAGGGAATTGGCTGAGGTCATTTCAGAGCCATTGGTGATCCTCTTTGAGAACCTTACAGGGATTGGCTGAGGTCCCAAGTGATTGGAAAAGCGCAAATATAGTGCCCATCTTTAAGAAAGGGAATTATAGACCAGTCAGCTTGACCATGAAACCTGAAAAGTTCATGCAGCAGGTCCTCAAAGAATTTATTTCAAAGCACTTTGAGGAGAACAAAGTGATCAGGAACAGCCCACATGGATTTACCAAAAGTAAGTCATGCCTCACCAACTTGATTTCCTTCTACAATAAGGTGGCAGGCTCTGTGGATGGGAGAAGAGAACTGGATGTGATATATGTTGACTTTAGCAAGGCTTTTGACCATCTCCCATAATGTTCTTATTAACAAGCTAAAGTAATACAGACTAGATGAAAGTACTGTAAGGTGGATACATCATGCTTAAAGAGTAGTCATCAATGGCTCAGTAGAGAAAACATACAGGTTTCCCTCGCTTTATGCTGTGCATGCGTTCCTGGGAAACAGCACATAACTTGAATTTGCATAAAAGGAAGCCACTTTAAAATGTAACAAATAGGGATATGTTCCAAGATCTTGACTGTACTGACCCCGAGACCCATTTCTATCACTTTTACAAGACAATTTTGGTACTCACCAACAGCACACAGTACACACAAGCACAAGGCACTATCAGAATGGGAATGGCAATGGCAACTACAGAAACGCATGTTGTAGACAACGAGCGAGGAGCACAGATCCACACAGGAGACTATATTTTGGTGTGCATCACTTCTACAATGCACTGCACATAGCAGATGACTGTGGGTTTCCATCACACCAGTTGCATAAGAATGAATTTACCTCGCGTACAGTGAATTTTTGGTATAAAAAAGGTCATTGCATAAGAGCGAATTCACACATACAGAAGCTACATAAAGCAAGGGAAACCTGTATCAAGTGGGGTTCCCCAGGGTTTCTCCTGGTTTGGTATTGTTTAATATCTTCATTAATAATTTTGACAATTGGATCAAGTGCAGGCTTACTAAATTTGCAGCTGATACCAAGTTGGATGAAGCTGCTATATATGATTTTGGGGCCTATTCATGATTTTTGAACACCTGAGGCTGGTTAATAACAAATTATTAAATGATCTTACTGCCCCAATGAGGAACAAAGGCACATGGCTCCCGGTAAAAAGAATGACATTGTCTGGCTTCATGACAGCCTGGAAGATACAGTCAGTTGCAGAAGCAGCAATGTATTATTGATGATAATTGGTTACACATTTAAATTTACAGCATAATGCCCTAGGGCATTTCACAGTGGTTGGGAGAAATGGGTGAGGGTGTACCTATATAGGTAACTTGGAGCTGGATTCTGAATGTCCTTTTTGAAAAACAGACACGCACGCGCACACACACACCCCCCACTCTCTCAGAGAGCAGGATTTCCAGGTGAATGCAGATTGGGTTGAGGATTTACAGCCTGCTACAGATGAATTATTCGGTATGAAGAAAACTCAGACATCTCTAGGGAGGGACATGTTAATATAACTGTGAAATGTAAAAGAAACAAATGGGCTCACAAGGAAGAAATAATGCAAAGCCATTTCAGCCATTCCCACTGAGCAAGAACTAGTAAAAGACATTCCATATTTAAGAGTTTGGGGGGAAGTGGTACATGAGACGAGCTAATTTTTCCTCTAATTATGGTAAATAAGTTGCAGAATCTCAGCTGTACTCCATTTCCAGTAACTAATGCATCTTGGTTCAGAGCTTCTGATGCTATTGTTGTAGAGTCTCAGCCCCTTCACACTAAAATATATAACAGGCCTAATTCTTGTTTCACATCAGTGCAACTCTTCATCTCACTAGAACATTTCTAGCTTTATACTGACTTGAGCAAGATAGGCACTGACTCATGACCTCACAAGCTACTCTTTAAGTAAGGCTAGACCTGATGACCCTTGAGAGCCCTCCCAACCTCTGATTCTGTGATTCTAAGAAAGTTGTTTAATGCTTTGGATGCTGAAGAAATAACACAAACTGACTTTGTTCTGATTCTGTGAAAATGTACTCATGTAAGCAACTTTACATACGACTGGGGCCCTGGTCAGTTCTAAAACCCTTTCATACTTGAGGGAAGTGGCATTATTAGGGGCAGCCTATCCACTCTTTCAGCAATGAGGGAGTCCAATAAATTTATCCCTTGGATAACATTGCACTAGTCAGCTGGAGAAATCATACTGGGATAAGGCATTTAACACTAGGGGACTACAACAAAGAGCTGAACTAAGAGAAGAAAGCTCCATCCAAAGAAGTGGAGGGTTTTTTTCCTCCTGTCTTCTCCAACGAGTGGGTAGCTTTTATGCAGAACCTAGACATGAACTGCTTTTTCTACTCAATCCTGGGGGAAAGGCATATCAAACTGAGGCCTTCCCTCATAGGCAGATCTAGAATATTGAAAAGCGGGGTGCAGATAGTGAGGTGCATATAAAAACACCACATTTTTCTTCATTTAAAAAAAAGCTAAAATAGGGGTAGGCAAGCCCTGGCACAGGTGCCAGAGCATGGTACATAAAGACATTTTGCTTGGCACGCACACCTTGGGGCAGACAGCAAGGAAGGGGCCAGGGCTGCACTGCCACAACAGCGATCGGGCCCCTGGCAGCTCCCCCACCACCTGGCCCTGGCACACCAACATCTTACAAGTCAAGGTTGCACATGTTTTTGACACTCTGCCCAAAAACCGTTGCCGACCCATAAGTGACAAGCTTTACTGTAACTGGGAATCCAAACCCTGCTACTCATGCACAATGGAGGGAGAGGGGAAGGGAACAGACCCTTTCTGGGATCCAGGCTATCGGAACTCACGGGGGAAAGGGGACGAAGCAAGCAACTTACAAGGGATTCAAGGCTGGAGGCCGGGGACTGCTAAGAAGCTGGGAAAAGCTGCAGGGCAAAAAAAACCAAGCAGTTTATTAGGCTGAGCAGGAACACGCAGGCCCATCTTTTGGGGCAGTGCTTAGGTGACTGGAAAAGGGGCAAGGCTTACCCTGGGGCTGGAGGAATTAAGGCAGCTCCTTGGGAGGGTAACAACTGTTATAACCCTGAGGGGCTTGTAGTTGAGTTACAGTTGGACGGGTAACTTCTTGTGTTCTGGTTTTCTTCTGTGTTTAAATTTAAGACTGGAACACAGGGAGTGGTTGTAGGAGTGAAGTCCGTGAGCAGGGTACGTGACAGACACCCTGTGTTGTGAGGCTCAGGCCCAAAGGGTCAGTGCCTGAATCAGTGGACCTGGGATGAGGGGTCTCAGCCAGAAGAAAAAATGACTGAGGCTGAAAAGGCTGAAGCCAAGACAAGGGTCAGGGTCCAAGGCACCCAGCATTAGTCCAGTACATACGGAGAGTGTGAGAAGAAGAGTCCCAAAAGTGGGCAGACAGGGAACCAGAAGGAAAGGCTGGGCATGGCTAAGGGGCCAGCAAAGAGGCCACAATAATAGCTCAAAAGCACCCCAAAAAGACTACCTTGGTCCCAAGAATAGCCACCCTCCAAACACACTGGTTATAAGTCACGGCAAGCAAGAAGAGGAGAACGGAGTAAGCTGGGGCATTACTGATGACTAGGGGCATGAACAAAAGCACAGACTCGTCACATTTACTAGTACACTAGGGGCTTAGGGCTGTATTATTCAGGTTACAATTGAAACAAAAATTAATATAACTTTATTGGAATGAGCTAAAAACAACCTGCAGGGCTGTGAAATAGGAGCTTCATTACTGGGAGCAGCTAACAGACAGCCAAACTGCAAAAGAAAGGATAGCTTAATTGGTGAAACATCAAGATCATTAAAAAGAAGAGATGATCATTAGCACCTGTGGAATGAAGAGTTTAAAAGGGATCAAGAGATTATAATGAGCCACAAAGTCAGTGAGTCCCTCAGCACTGCCTGACTAGAAATGCAGCTACTATTGCCAGGCAGTTTTAAACTTTGGGTGGACCAGAAATTAAAGGTGGGTGCAAGTGCACCAGTGTACCCTCCCTGCCCCTGCCTTCCCTAGATATGAACAGTGACAGGACTAGGCTCAGCCAGCTCTTTGCTGGCAGCATCACATATGGTCTCCCTGCCAAGAATGCTCTATTTGCAGCACATGGGGAACATCTAAATATATCCAACTGCAGTGTCCCGAGGAACCTGGGGCATTAGTGTGTATTATTAGACACCAAACAAACATTTCTTGATAAGAAAGCAAGAAAAAACTATAAAAGCCAACACTGGATGCTGGAAAAAAGTTACCTTCTGATAGTAAATTGCACAAGATGCTCATGACACCTCAGTCCTCTTGAAATTTGCCTGGTTTTGTATGTAGTTTGTGAACTTCCAATTCAGGCAGGTTCCTCAAACATTAGCAAACTTGGTTTATGCTAGGGTTGGGTATGTGGCGGGCCAGTGCGGGGGGTACTCCTGCACTGAGCCACCTACCTCACTGCACCTGACCACCTTCCAGGCTCCAAGTGCTTCCCTGGGGGCACCTCACATCCAGCCAACCCCCTTCCTGGAGCACACCTGCAAGCCTGAGGCTAATGCCACCACCACTCAGGGTCTGGACTGATCTTGGACCTGTGCCCCCTGGGAAGCACAGACCTAGTAGTCCTTGAGGGTACCTGACCCATTGCAAGGACTTGGGATGCTTCCCTCAGTCTGAAGCACAAATAGTGGTCTCCCTTATTCAGCTGAATCAAGAGGACCCCCAGGCATAATCTAGCCCCTCTCCCAATCAGTTTCCCATGCAAATACAGAGGAAACCTTTACTGGTTCCAAGGAGTAGGTTTGGAATAGGGTGCAGGGTAAAGCAATATCAGAGCAATACCTTACAGCAAACTGTGGCATGGTAGCCTTTGATCACGCATCTGAGTTACTGCAAGCTATATATCTGGTTAGATCTCAAGTAGCTTACTCACAAGTATCATTCACAGGCAGGTAGAGATTGCCTCTGGAGGCAAGCAGTTCACTGAACGTGAGTTTCAATAGAGAGAGCCCGTTTTAGAGAATTCTCATCATGGCTGCTCCCCCACCTCCAGGGCAGTCCTAAACTTATATAGACCTTATGACCTCATTTACCTGATCCAATGAAGGCCAGCAATTGTTGGCTGCCAGCCAACCAATTTGAAAATGCATCACTGGTTGCTGGGTAGACTGACAGAGTCTTCAGTTTCCTCCCATTACTTAGAACAAGGGTGGACAAGATGCAGCCCACCAGGCTGTTCTATCTGGCCCACGGGGACCCTAAAGATGTAGAAAATTAATGTTTATCTGCCCCTCACTGCCCGTCATGCAGCTCTTGATGGCTTGCCAAAACTCAGTAAGCGGCCCTCTGCCCATAATAATTGCCTACCCTTGGCTTAGAACAATAGGGAGTTTAAGCCCCCACCCAGGTGTGTGAAGCCAGTCACTAGACAGGAAGCAGGTTTCCCTCTCCCTGAGCAATATATCCAGCTCAGATTACAATTCAGAGTTACCTGAAGCTGAAGGGGCCACAGGTGTCTGCCCTCTGCAGTGACCATCGTAACCAAATTGTCAGATTAGGCATCCGCCTGATAGCAGAGTTTGGGGAGAGACAGAGATGGCATTCTGCCACAGGGTACAGCTGTAAATCTACCTTCCTCCCTATCTCATTTGCATTCTCAGACTCTTTACCCTCCAATCTAGGAAGTCCTCTTGGAATGGAGTAGTCACATGCACCTTCTTAGCTCCAATCCATGTCTTGAAATGGAACAACCACAGCAGAAATATGAAAAAAAGCTTTAAGTCCCACAGCTG
The DNA here is from genome assembly GCF_001723895.1 of Crocodylus porosus. Classification (NCBI taxonomy): domain Eukaryota; kingdom Metazoa; phylum Chordata; order Crocodylia; family Crocodylidae; genus Crocodylus; species Crocodylus porosus. The sequence continues at coordinate 6,352,432 of NW_017728934.1, forward strand.
GGATTGGAAGCATCAGTTCCCAATTCACATTCCATACTGAGACCCCCTGGAAGGTGCCAATCCTCCCCCTCAAACCTTGAATCTCTCAACCTCTTTTTGAAGTTTCCTTTATTTTTTAATGTATTTATTTCCTGGATGGTCTAAAAAGCTCATGTAGATGGAGCTCCTGCCATGTGGAAAATATGGTTCAAGACTCGTGGAGCCCATACGCTCTCCAGAAGGTCCACCCCATGTTTGTTGTCTCTACAGTATTAAACAGCTGCCTAAGCTCTTTACATCATCTGATATTTAGTTCCCGCCAAAATACAGGAGACTCTTCACAAAAGTATACAGCAGAGTTCAGAGATTTTGCAGAGAATCCAAATGTTTTCCCACCCTCCTTATTAATAGGTTTTTTTTTACTATATACCAGTGTGTGATTCAATACACCCCGATGCACTACTTTTCCCTAAGGCTCAGCAAGCACTTTGTATTTGGACTTCCTAAACCAAGACATTTTCGAGATGGTGACAAAAAATGCTCTCTTCCATTTATTTTTTAAATAACATCTCCCCCAGCCCTCCCCAACTTCTGCAAAAATATGACCAGTCTATGGTGGGACCCAACATGAAGGAGGATTTCAGATTAAACAAAGTTTTGCTGGGGAAATTAAGTGTTGACAATAATTGGCATTAATTTGGCAGTTACCTTAAGATCATAACTGTATGATATTAATTAGGACAAGCTGATGATTTTTCCCTTGCTCAAACATATAAAAGGATTTTCCATCAATTCGGTGTCATATCTTCTGTGTTTATAGTATAGTAGCAAATTGCCCATCAAGAATAACAGGGGGCCGGGCGGGTGGCAGGAGGGAATGTAGTGCTGCCGCCTCCCAGAAGCGTGGTGGGGGGTGAAGCTTGCGTGCGGCCCACGCTACTGCCACTCTGCATCCAGCCACGTGCCAATCCCCTGCCCTTCCGTGTCCGGCCCCACGCCCACCCCGCAATGCGGGCCAGTGGGTGGCCACCACCATGCACTGCGCCGTTCCACCACGGCTCTGCAACTGGTCACGCACTGCCACCCTTCTCCTCCCCCCCCATGCCACTCCCCCTCCTCTCCAGTCCACCTGGCCTGCTTTGTCGTAGCTACGTCCCACCGGGAGCCACGCCCCCCAAGAATGTTACAGATAGCACAAAGACAGATGGACTAAGCCCTTTATATATGGGAAGTCTTTGATTTACAACGTATCAAGTTACGTCAAACGGCACTTATGACATTTGTAAATTGACAGCCTGTTTTGATGTTTTGACGTGAGTTTTGCTTTTACAATGCAGGACACCGCTGTGTCCAGCTGGTAAGTCTGTTGTAGTGGGGGAGGGAAGAGGCGTGGGGAGGCAGATCAGCACCCCTGCAGCAAGGGACTGGGGCAAGTGCTACCCAGCTGGAGGGGTGGGGGGCAGCTCCCGCTGCTGTGCATTGCAGGTCCAGGAGGGCACAGAGGGCGTGTGCCCTGGATCTGTGTGGGGCAGCCGGGGCTGGGGCTGCATGCCAGCCAGAAGGCACTGGGAGCGGGGGCTCCGCCCTGCTGCCACTTGCCCAGCCGAAGCAGGGGGCGCATGATGCAGGCGCGGCTTGCTCCAGGTGGAAGACACTGGGAGTGAAAGCTTTGCCCTGCCACTGCTCGTCTAACCAGGGTGGGAAGGTGAGGGGTGGAGGCGCTGCACTGCCTCAGACAAGCAGCACACAGTAGCAGAGCCGCTCCAGCCTCCCTGTGCCTCCTGGTTGAGCTCTAATTTTGCCCCACCGAGCAGTGGCAGATGCATGGGGTGGGCAGTGGAGCGAGAGTTTGGGAGGGCTCCAGCTACCGTAAAATTCCCCACAGATCCTGCTGCCCATGCAGAGCAGCCCCAGCCCAGGCCGCACCAAGCAGATCCAGGGCACATGTCCCTGCCATGCCCTGCTGCCACTCACTGGGGCAGAGTGAAACCATGGGTTGTCCGGGAGGCATGGGGTGGCTGGAGTGGTTCTGCTGCTGCACGCCACTTGTCCGAGGTAGCGCAGCACCTCTGCCCCACACCCACTGCCCCAGCTGGGTAAGTAGCAGCATGGCAGAGCCCTTGTTTCCAGTGCTATCACGCCCACCCCAGCTGGACAAGCAGCAGCAGGGCAGAGCCCCCGCTCCTAACGCCTTCTACCTCGCCACAGGGGGAGCAGCCGGACAAGCTGTGACTTCTCCTGCAACTGCCCACAGACCCTGCTCCCAGCACCACTGGAGTGTAGCCTGGCACTGCCTGCCTTGCCATGTAGGGAGTAGCCGGATGAGCCGCGGCTTCTCCCATAGCTGCCCAGAGCCCCCAGAGTGGAGCCGGGCATTGCCGGCCTCCCCGCAGGGGGAGCACCAGGGGAGAAGCTGGACGAGCCATGGCTTCACTCTGGGGGCTATGGGCTGTTATTCATTTGGCTGGAGGATCAAGACGAACCCCGTATTCCTGTGAGTTTAAGCATCATTTAGGAAAAGGCTAGGAGTCTTTAAGATAAGCAGCAAAGAGTGGCAGAGGAAGAAGATGCACCCACTGTTGAAGAGACTCCTCCTCTTAAAGTCTTGACAAGAGAAGTGTTGGAACATTTGGAAGCTGCCAGGTTCTTGTTTGAGGAATATAACCCCGACACCGAATGCAGCGCAACAGTGAATAGGGGCATATCCAGCAAGTACAGCTGCTACAGAGAAACTGACAAGCAAAAGAAGAGAACATCTGTCCAAACTTCCTGGGACACTTTCTTAAGAAAGCAGACAAGACTCCAGAAAAACCTGCAGTCAAGACTCCTGAGACGACTCCAGCCAAGCGCCCTTCAGAAAGTCCAAAGTCACCTCAAAGAAGTCTTTCCAAATCAATATGATTCCTATTTACAATATAAATACATTCATGTAGCTATATTCCTCATGTGGTAGTAAATTTAGTCGGGCTTCTGGCCTGCTTGACTAGGAAAACAGACAGAGACCAGAAGTGCTGATACTGCTTATTTCAGTTAAATGATCTGAGAGAAGGAATCCTGCATGCCTTGTTTTTGTCTTGATATATTACCCTGTGTATGGATGTTAAGTTTATTTTTCTCTCTGAGAAACCAGAAACTGATAACTATTTCTATAAGCACAATGTTTCACTCTTCTTTAAGTAAACTGCCTGTATGTCTGTGTGTGTGTTAGATCAGTGATTTACTGTCCAAAGTTGTATTTTTTTTCTCTCTCCGTCTTAAGTATAAATATGCTTGTAAACTTATAGAGTTCGAGAAATCCTTTGAAACAGACAAGTGGGTGATTCCCTTGCTGTATGGAATTCTCCCTGTGATCACAGTATAGCCCTAAATAAAGAAAAGCTGGCTCATCAGTTCTGATTCAACCACAACATGAAGTTTGATTTCTTCCACACTCGCCTGTAGTTGACTGAGTATAAAATTCTGGGTTATTTTTGGTGAAAACAGAGTACCATGCCTTGGTTCAGGAACCAATCCCCCATTTATAATATTGTTTCCTATGGGGAAATTGGTTCCATGTTACAACATTTCAACTTAAGATGCAGTTTCCAGGAACCAATCGTGCCTTAAGTCCGAGCACTGCCTGTATAGAGATTGGGTTATATTGCTGTGTTCCTAATGTCAAATATATTGACAGAGCAAAATTTCAGCCCCTTATTCTACAATCAGCTTTAAAGGGCATTTTAAAAGCTAACACAAGACAGCATTTAAATGTGTGAGAAAACAGGATAGTGCACTGCTAAAGCTACGCACTGCCTACTTCTCTTGAACAAAGAGGCTAAAGATGTCATTGGCAACTTGGACTCATTTCCAAAGAGCCATCATGCTTCACACGAGCATGGCCTCTCCTTTAGATGTGAAAAGGAGCAAATGACAGGAAAGACATTTCTTGTCAGGGCCTAGATGGACTGAAAAAGAGACCCTTTAGAAAGTCTGGTCTTCATGCATGCAACATGTTTGAATACAGCTGCAATGCTGTATCCCAGTTGGGTTACAGAGAGAACAAAAAGTAGTAGAGGCAAGTTTCCCCAGCTCAAGACTGACTGAATAAAGGCGGCTGCAATGAGGATAAAATAGAAATAATACTTGGAGGAAATGATCGGACATTTTAACATTTTAGCTCAGGAAAGAGTTACAGCCTGTGTCCATACTACCATTTACATGAAACCTGCCATCATCCACTTCCTGAGTGGCATTATTACCATAGATGTGGTCCACATAATCAAGTTCCCTTGCTTCTCCAGGGGTTCATGGCATTGGTGATACCCATGGTGTATCTTGCCCTCTTTCTGTGGCACACCATAGTTTTATGAGACCCTCAGTTTTTTTGTACTAAAGGTCTGAAATTTGTTGGAGAACAGAAGTGATTTGCTACAATAGTGAACAGTTGGGCAGGGCTGGATAGTCTTGTGGACTTCTAGATTACACGTCTACCATATGGCTGCCTGTGAATACTGGGGATTAGAGTCAATGGTAACCCTTTCCAGTCACCTAATCATAGGGCATCTATACACATGGTCTGGGGGGCATTAGTTAGAGCAGCTCTTGGGAGCTGCTCTAATTAAAACACACTCAGTGTCTTGTGTATTCAGAAATCCTGACCTTCAAAATGGTGGCAGGGGTGCTTTAACTAGAAGCAGGATGCACTATTTCTAAGCCATCCCAAACAGATGCCCCTCGAGAGAAGATTCTACATCTTCCCTAAGGAGCTCAATCCATTGTTCTACTTTTCTTACACTTATGACCTTTTTTTTCCCTGAGATTTCATCTAAATCAGCTTTGCTGCAGTTAAAACCTATTGCCTTGTGTCCTGTCCTCTGTGACAAGAGAAAGCAATATTACCCGTCTTTTTTATGAAAACCTTTCAAATATATCATCAATTCTCCTCTTAATCTCCTTTTCTCCAAACTATGTGCACCTTTATCTAAGTGCTTCTTGCTTTCTAACCTTTTTATCGTCTTCAGCACTCACCTCGAGCTATGTGGTTGGAGTGGAATGGGACCTAGCTGTTCCAGCGGTGAAGTGCTCTTTGGGACAGGCCTTTAAATTGATTAGACTCTACTCTGAAACAACCCAGCCATCAGACAATGCTGGGTTCATTTCTTCAGTTACGATTCATGACTATTTGGAGAATATGGTAAGAAGCCCAGGTAAAAGGAGACACTGGGAGAACTCAGCAGTTCTGTTAGTAATGTAGTTCTAAAGGCAACCAATCAAATCGCACATTAAAGAGGCCTGGGCTCTGAGGTCTTGGACTTCTGGCTCCCAAGAAAGCAGATAATTTGGCAATAGTTCAAACTGCACTCCCCTGTGAATCCCTGCCAGAAGAACTGGGTTTGCGTTGGCAGCTGCCCCTTTCCATAGGGGCATGCTTGCTCATCTGAATTTAAATCCAGAAATCAGGAAACAGATGGGGAAGAGACAACACATTGCTCTTTAGTCAGAGTTAAACTTGGCTTTGGCGTAAACAGGCTTACCTCCTATTGAGTCCAATGAAATCTGCAATCTGCTTACACCACGGCTGAATTTAGTGCAAAGTTGTATTGATTTCCAAACAAGAATCTTTCAAGACAAGGTATCTAATTTAGTCTTTCTTCACTTCATCTTAGCCAAAAGACTAAGACTATTTATCCAGAGAGAATACTTAAATCTTTCATTCCAGATTGTTAAGAGAGAATCCAGGGACGTTTATAGTACCTCCACTCCACTTCCATGGTCACCAGATATGTAAAATGTGCTTAAAAACCAGTGTGCCCAGAATGTTTCAGAGAAGTTTCAGGATTGCCATTTTAAATTTTGAAAAGCAAGTGTCATTTTAATGAATCCTTTTAAGATATGAAGGTAGTTTCTTTATGGGGTGGTTAATAGAAGCCTTGTGCTGCTGTCCTTTAGCTCCAATGAAGCCATTATTTTTATCTTCTCACAAGCCAAATTTGCAGGTTATACTGAAATGAGAAGAAACTGGCCCATACTTTTAACAAAGCCAAATAAGAAACACACATCTCAAATACAGGAAAAGCAGAGCCTACCCTAATTCATTAGGATGACTAGCAAGTTAAAAGAGCTCCAATCTCCCCAGAAAGAGCCTCCCATTCTTTACATGTTATTTCAATGGACTGTCTTCCTGAAAAGCTGTTTGCATGCACTGAAGTGATTTCACTTCTCACCACCCCTCCCAGTCAGATTGCCATCTCCAGCCATGACATACAGTTCAAATCACTCAATTAGACCACAAAACTCTACTTGTTTTTAATGTGGGAACACAGAGGTGCTTAGATGAGCACTGTTCCTGTTTGGCTTGGAACAGCCCCATGGAAGTTCAGAATATGGAGTACTTCCCACCACACAGAGAACAAAGAGTGTGTTTGCAATCAAGGCTTTCATTATTTTTCTGAACATGAACCTGGTAGCAGGCAACCTTGCTGAAGAGGCACATGATGCGATCCTGGATGGAAGGAGTTCCCCGTGAGATGCTGTCCTACTGAAAAGCTATTTCTTAGAGCAGATAGACATCAATGTTTACAATCTTTACAAATGATAAACACTACATTTAAAATAACATCAAGCTATCATTGCACCAGTATTACACCAGGAGGGAAAATGAATGGCACTTTATTTTTTTATATATTTAAAAATATTTCTCAAAACTCTGCCAATACCACTCCTCATGCAGCTAACTGCACAGAGCACTCATGTGACATTCTTTTAATATTATTATTAAAAACTCTATTTTCAACTGTATTTCAGTCTCCAGTGTACATGGAGAAAGAGTCCCTTGTCTTGAGAGCTTTCCAGTTGCTGCCATTGAACAGAAATGATACATTTCTCTCTTGAATAAACCTCTCCTTCTCAGCACACATGCACAAGCACATGTGAACACCCCCCACACCAAGAATTAGGAAACACAGAATCCTTTCCAGTATTCAATCCACTTCAATTTAAGGTATCCCAAGTGGCCTCTATCCACAGTCTAAAACTCAACATCAGAATTTTCTCCTAATACTCAGTTTACATTTTCCTTTTCTTCATTTTATCCTATTCCTCCCAGGATAATTTTTAAAAAATAATTCCCCCATCTTCTTGGAATATGTAGCCTCCCAACAGGATTAATGAAATGGAAGAAAAAGAACCGTTCGTAGAGAGCCACTCTGCATGTTCCTGACTCAACACACTTCACCCCTGACTTGATACCAAAACAGACTCCATCTACTCTAGCTCAGACAGAGAACTGCACCAAACAGCATAGTACATGAGAAAGGAGTAGTAAAAGTGCAGTTATTAGACACGAGACTAAAGTATAAAACAGAGCAATGGGATCATACAGTTCACAGGTTGGCAATCTATGGTTTGATCCTGCCTGGGAAAGTCTGACCTGGCCTGCAGCTGTACCAAGCCATCCATCCCCTCGCTGAAGAGGATCCTGATATCTGCAGTGAAGGGTAAAGGCAGGTAGCTTGATGAAGTTCAACAATGAGAAATGTAGAGTGCTCCACATGGGGATGAACAATCCTCTACACATCTACAGGCTTGGTGGTGCCAAACTGACCAGCACCACAAATGAAAGTGGCCTGGGGGTAATAATTACCTTAACTGACCACAGTATGACTATAAGCCTTCAGTGTGATGCTGTAACCAGCAGGACAAATAATACTCTGGCGTGCATCAGTTGATGCATCTCCAGCAAAACCAAGGAAGTGATTCTTCTGCTTTACTCAGCATTGGTGAGAGCACAGCTGGAGTACTGTGTCCAGTTCTGGGCACTGCATTTTAACAAGAACATGGAAAAGCTTGAGAGAGTCCAGAGAAGGGTCACCCATATGATGAGAGACTTGCGCAGCAAGCCATACAAGGAAAGACTGAGGGACCTGGGACTCTTCAGCCTGAAAAAGAGAAGGCTGATAGGGGAATTGGAGCAGCTTACCGCTAGTTTAGGGCAGTGGTCTCCAAACTTTTTTGATCACGCACCCCTATCAGTAAAAATTTTTGAGCACGCACCCCCAATATATGTATATTTATTTATAAATTATATACATGTATTACTCAATGTAACTCTGTACAAAATTTGGAGACCACTGTACTACTGTACTTCCCCATTGTGGAACTTCCACTCTTCCCTCAGGATACCTCGCGCACCATACGTGACATGTGACTGTCTGACATACAGACCAAGTGAGGGCGCCAGTGTCAATCCGTATATTAAATATTAGTAAAGCTTAATTTCTTTCTTATATTTTTAGATAAAAATAAATAGAAATAGAAGTTCTAATATTTTCTTCCTGCACCCCAATGAATCATCTTCACACATCCCACTTTGGAGGCCACTGCTTTAGGGGAGTACATCAAGGGCTCGGTGAACAATTGTTCACAAGGACGCCCTTGGGGAAAACCGGGAGTAATGGCCACAGACTCCTGGAAGACCATTTCAGGATTAACATGAGGAAAAACATCTTAATTGTCAGGGTGCCCAGACTGTAGAATAAGCTCCCTCCAGAGGTGGTGCAAATTGCCTACCCTGGAAATCTTCAAGAGGAAACTGGAAGGTCATCTCACTGGGATCACCTGACCCCAGTTGCCTTTCCTGCCTGGCGCAGGGGGCTGGACCTCATGATCCTCTGAGGTCCCTTTCAGCCTTACAATCTATGAATTTATAAGTCTCAGAGCAGATAACAGTACAGAACAGAAAGATTTCAACCCACAGGGTGGGTTCTCCAGTTTTTGAGTCCTGAGCACGCAGAGTCATGCAGTTGGAGGCTGCACCCACACCCCCCCTGCTCTTCAAGCCCCCTTGCTTCCCAGCTGTGGTGCAAGCATAGCTTTCTGCAGGAGAAGAGCTGTAACAGGGCCAGAGTGGGTGGGCAGGTGGGGATGGGGAGCGAGAGCAGCATGAAAGCAGCTTCCAGGTCCCAGCCCTGGCAAAACTATTGTCCAGCTGGGAGCTTCACCCATGCTGCTGTTTCTCTCAGCCCCCCTGCTCCCTGGTTGTGGTTCAAATGCAGCTTCCATGAGGAAGGGAGCGGTACTGGTAACAGGCAGCTAGAAGCTGTTTCCACGCTGATCCTGCATCTCCCCACATCTCCAGCCCAGCCTCAGTGCAGTTCTCCACTAGCTTAGAAGCTGCACTTTCACTGCAGCCTTGGGAAGGGAAATGAGAGGAGGAAGGAGGGGAGCAGAATCTGGGGCAGAGAGAAGCAGCAGTGGTGCTGCTCTAAGGAAGGAGGAAGGCAGGGGGCCAGAGAAAAGGGGCAGTGATCTGGGTACAGCTTGCAGCTCCAGCATGGTCACGAGCACAGGCAAAGCTCTGCGGCTACCTGAGCTGGATCTAACCCTGGCTGTATGCTGCCAAGCCATGCTATGGGGTGGCTCTTCGTGTTCCTGGTATTGTGCTTTCTAGCTGTATGTGAGGGTTTGAAGTGGATATTTTGGAGTTTCCTTGGGTAAATGATTACCTGAGAAAATGTCATAGGCCTAGGGGGCCCCTTCCAGCTCTATGCTTATATGTTCCTTTCTGAAGTCTTACATTTAACAACTAAGCAGTAGTAACTATATAAAGATGATGGACAAACACTAGCCAGGCTATAGAAATCAGTCAAAGGCATTCTGAGATATTAAAAACCAGGTCAGAAAACAACTACATGAGGATCACACCCTAATGCATTCTGGGAAAAATAATGCAAAGTATCAGTATTTGGATGACACATAAAATATCAGAAGATACCACTCTCAAGGCATATATGCTCTTTGGCAAGCTGAATCTAAATTCTGGTAACCTCTGGCAGCTGCTTACTAATTAAATGAAATAAATCTGGAAATGATTCATACACTCAGCAGCAACAATTGTCCTCTCTACATTTGGACAGTACATAGTAGGGCTGTGTGAAATTTCTCCAGCTGTTTCATTTTAATGCTGTTTCGACTCATTTCAAGCTTGAAACAGCAAAATCGAAACAAAACAAAGGGCTTTGAAATAGCCTCGAAATGAAACAAGGGCAGTCGAAAGTTTTGAAATGTTTCGAGTTTTGAAGCTGGGCTTGCCTACAGGGAAACAGAAAGTAAGGAGAGGGAGGGAGAAGAGGGGGAAAGGACTGCTTTTATATTGACTGTGTAGCTGGCCAGTGACTGTGATCCTTCCCTGAGGTCCCTTCCAATCCCAGTGCTCTGGGGGAGGGATGGAAAAACAGCATAAAAGGCAGCATTTTTTGAACTGGCCTGCTTTCTACCTTGGGGTCTGACAGTTACTGAGCTTTCTGCCAGCAGCTCAGGAGCTTTAAACAACAAAGGCTACTGCTACCATTGATTCGATGTCCTACTTGCTAGCCTGGCATGTGGGATTCTGCAATACCCTTTGCTTTCTTTCTAGACCCTTTCATTTTATTATTATATTCATTGACTTACTATTTTCAATTTCATTATATGGGATATTATACTGTAGAATTTATATATTCTTATTTCTATACATTTATATCTTGCAGCATATTATACTATAGAATTTATATAGAAAGACACATATACATTTATATATTTTTATAAAGACAAGATACTATGAAACACACCATGAAGCATGGTGGAGAGGCAACTGCCAAGCCTTCAGGGAGGGGGTGAAAGAAGGGGTAGAGGGAGAGGTGTAAGTTTCCCCCCACCAAACTAAAATGCAGCCTCTTTCCTCCAGCTAGAAGGGATGAGGCTTCCACTAGTTGTACAGGCAGCAAGGAGAAGGGAGCATGACAGCGCCACTGCCTGTGCCGGAGACTGCATCCCCTCCAAGAGCACCAGCCATAACCCACCACCACCACCATGACAACAAGCAGCACCAGAAAGACAATCTCCTCCCCCCACATTTCACTTCCTATCCTAAGCCTTCCAGTGCCAGAGGAAGAGCTGCAGCTAGATCTGGACCTCAGTGTCCTAGCAGGGGAAATTCTGGGGAAAGAGAGGGAATCACCTGAGTTTGTGCTCTACACCCCTCAAGTTTCCCCTAGAGCTAGGTCTCCTTTCCCAGAAGGCATTTCAGAGGAGTTTGACATAGAGGTGAAGGCAAGCGGCTCAGCTGAGTCCACTCCTCCTGTTGCTGTGCCTCTGCCTGCTGAGGAGGGGGAAAAGGCAGCATCCACACATGCATCCATACCCCAGAAGTGAGCAGGTAGTGTGGTCTGGGATCATTCTGAGCTGGCAGATGATCCCACATACACTACCTGCCTGCACTGCCAAGCCAAAACCAGCCAGGGTAAAGGAACAAAACACATGAGCATCATGAGGATGTAGATGCATCTCTGCAGGCATCACCCCCTTGCCCTTGCTCCTCCTCAGCCTGGCACCAGTGGGAGCATGCCCAAAGGGATGTCCACCTCTCACTCCAAAGCCCCTGTTCCCCCAAAGCTGATGGACACCCAGGTATTGTGGGGGAAAGGCGGACAGGAAGTGGGGTGCATTGCAAAGGCAACCTAGATTACCCAAAGCATTGCAGAGATGCTTCCTGTCGATGATCAGCCCTTCTCCTTAGCTGAGCAGCCAGGGTTCAGGCGGCTCATGGCACTCATGGGCCCATCATACCAAGTGCCTGCATGCATAACCTCCAGCAGGACGGTGGTACTCTCCCTGTATGAGGCACGTAGGGAGTACTTGAGGGAAGAGCTGCGCAAAGCAGGTCTGCAGGTGGTCTTACACCTCACCTCAGACATCTGGAGCAGCCAGGGTGAAGATCACACCTACCTCTCCCTCACAGGGCACTGGTGCAACCAGTCAGGCTCTCAGTGGGCTCTCCTTAAAGCCAAGGTGATGGATGAGCCCCACACAGCAACCAAGATCATGGGGGCCATGAACCACTTGGTGCAGGGGTGACTCACTGGGCAGGGCAAGCTCACCCGTGGGTTCATGATCACCAACATTGGGGCCAATATGGTCAAGGTGGTCTGTGATGCCAACTCTGTGGGCATCCACTGTGTGGCACACAAGTTCCACCTTATTGTCAGGGATGCCTTGGAGGGAGACAGGGCTGCTGGTGATGGCGCCAGTACCACCAGCAAGTTCATTTCCAGATGCAGGAAGGTGGCAGGCTACTTTCACCAGAGCATCAAGAGGGGCAAGATGCTGTGGGACAAACAAGCAAAGCCAAACATCCTGCAGCACAAAATCATGCAGGATGTGGAGACTTGGTGGAACTCCACATACCTGATGCTGCAAGGCTGGTTGAGTAGCAGCAGGCCATCTGTGAGCTGGCCTTGCTCGGGGAGATTGGGATCAGCAGCCCCCTTAACAGAGATGAGTGGGATACCATATCCCAAATCTTGGTGGTCCTCAAGCCCTTCCTCGAGGCCACTGAGACCCTCAGCACTGGTGATGCCCTCCTTAGCCAGGTGATCCCTATAGTGAGGGAGTCACTGTTCCCCCAAGCACTGCCAGGAGTGACCAGGAATAACGATCACAAGCTGGCAGAGGGTAGGTTTAGGTTAGATATCAGGAGGTGCTACTTCACGGTCAGGGCGGCTAGGGTCTGGAAGCAGCTTCCAAGAGAAGTGGTGCAGGCTTCTACCCTGGGGGTGTTTAAGAGGAGGTTAGATGCACATCTTGCTGGGGTCATTTGACCCCGGTATTCTTTCCTGCCATGGCAGGGTGTCGGACTAAATGATCTGCTCAGGTCCCTTCCGACCCTAGAAACTATGAAACTATGAAACTTCAGAGCCAAATGGAAAGCTTACAGGGAATCAGTGTTCCTGGCTGGGGCAAGCCGCTGTAACCAGACATGCAGGCACTGGTGATGTGGCTGAAGTTGGGCATCAGGAAACGGCTTGATCCCTTGTGGTCCAGTACAGTCCACGTGCTGGCCACCACGTGTGACCCGAGGGTAAAGGGCAGCATATGCAGCAGCCAAACTCTGGATCAGTGGACGGAGGTGCTGGTGAAGAGAGTCAGGGAAGCAGAACAGCAGAGGTGGGAGGAAGTGGAAGAGGGGGATCCACTGTCCCATGCTAGCATGCCATCCACCAGCCAGTCTCTTCCTCCACCACAGGCACTGCCAATGTGGGCCAAGGGCATGGCTGGGGAAAAACGTGTCGCTTCTGAGCTTCTATGCCAGGATGAACTTGGAGGTATATAAGGAAGAAGGAGGCCCCAATTCCTGGACATGACCACTAAAACTGCACTCTGCTAGGGTTGCGGAGGCCTGGTGGGAATGCTGGCAGTGCGGCAGCCCCAGGAAATGCCAGGACCAAGGATCCCCCTGGTGAAAGGTGGGTAGGAGGTGCAATAACCTCCAGCCACCACACACACGCACACAGTCCTGGCTGGGTAAAGCCCAGACGTGTCATGTCTTTGGCTGCCTGAGGCTTGCTGGTTGAAGTGGAGTTGTGAGACTCCAGGTAAGCTCAGCTTAGCTGCCTGGGATGCCAGCTTTTGGATTGAAAAACCTTTTGTCAGGCTAAAGAAGCACCTGCAGTTGGTGTGTTTCCTGGTCCTGGATGGAAGGAATAGTAAAGAAGCCAGAGGCTGGCATGCAGTGCAGGCAAGATAGCCAGTCAGTAAAAATGGAAATGGAGGTACCAGCGAGTGAGGGACAGGCTGGGGTGGGGGGGGGAAAGAGGGATGTAGCAGCGCAGGTAAAAGTGGAGAGGTACCTGGGGAGTCAGGTGTCTGGCAGGTTGTAGTGTCAGAATTCCAATGTCTATATTGAGTCCATGAGTTTCTGTACCTAGGAGGCTGATGAAGTGCAGTTCATAGGCTCGTCTGTGAAAAGTGGTTTGTAAATTCCCTTTGAGGATCAGACCTGAGAGACTGGAGACAGGTAGTGTTCTGTTGTTGTCTTTGACAGCTTTTCGGCGTGCGCTCATTCTGGTGCGCAGTTGTTGCTAGGTTTCTCCACATATTTTCCATCAGGGCATTTGGTGCCCTTAGGAGATATGTACTGTATTGTAAAGATATCTCCATACTGGAGATATTGTTGGCAGGTTTTGCATGTCTTGTCATGGCATGGCCTGGATCCATTCAGTGTGTTTTGAGCTGTAAGAAGTTGGCTTCTGGTGATAAGGTTAGCGAGGTTCAGCGCTTGTTTGAATTTACAAACCACTTTTCACAGATGAGCGAAAGAACTGCCCTTCATCAACCCCCTAGGTAATAGGTACAGAAACTGATGGACTCAATATAGGCAGTGGAATTCTGACACTACAACCTGCCAGACATCTGATTCCCCAAGTACCTCTCCACTTTTACCTGCGCTGCTACATCCCCCTTTCCCACCCGACCCCAGCCTGTTCCTCACCCCCTGACGCTTCCATTTCCATTTTCACTGACTGGCTTTCTTGCCTGCACTGCATGCCAGTCTCTGGCTTCTTTATTATTCCTTCCATCCAGTTTCATCTAAATTGGGCAGGAAATGACAAAATTATTGGCAGTTTCATGCTTCCCCATTATAGCCTATGGGTGAAACATCAAAACAGTGTCGAAACAGCAAAACAGTTTTGACAAAACTAAACGGAACAGTGGTCTCAAAATGAAACAAAACTCAAAATGAAACACTGTCCCATCAAAATGGTGAAACAGAGTTGAAACGAAATGGTACTGGTTCAGAAGCCCTAATGTATCGAGTGGAAGCTCCCTATTGGGATTGGAATCCCTTGGTGCTGTACATTTTGGCTACTGTAACATGGCCTAGGAATGATCTATTTTGATAGCAACAGCAGCCTGTTTAACTCGGTTCTTACACAGTGAGTGGCTGCATAACAGAAGTTATCAAGGGGAAGCTAAAGATTTTGGCAGCAAGGCTAGTGGCAACTGGTGAGACATTACAGGAGGTTGGCAGTTTAATTAGATGTTTCTTCTAACATGAAGGCAGGGTGGATTTGAACCTAATAGACTAACTAAATCAGAGATGTACAGTGTAAGTGAGGGATCTTCAACTCCCAGCCTGTGTGGCAGATCCTCTCTGCAGAGCCATATGATCTGCCACAGGGCTCCTCACAGGTCTAAAAATTTGGCAGCAAGGGAATAGAGGCAGCATTAACCACCACTCTCCCACTCCCAAATTTCTGGACCCCTGGGGGGCCCTGCATGTTAGATCACCTCCATGAGGCTAGGGCAGCACAGGTCTGGGCGTGTAGGGCCAGGGCAGTGTGAGGTAGGATCTGGGCATGCAGAAGGTGAGATCCAGGGACACAGGGATGGATTTGGGTGCCATGAGATTGGATTCAGCCCTCTGCCTCTGGATCCCAGCAGTGCAACACCAGACCTGAACGTGCAGGCCCAATCCAGGTGGCACAAGGCAAGATCTGGGCAATACAGGGCTAGATCCAGGAAGCACAAAGACCAATACAAGCAAGCAGGAACCAATCCAGGCAGTGCAAGGTGGGTTGCAAGCCATGCAAGGCTTGAATTGGGTGTGCAGGGCCCAATTTGATTGGCGTGAGGTGGGATCCAGGAGGGGCAAAGCCAGATCCAGCCATGCAAGACATAATCCAGGGGCACAAGGCAGAATCCAGTCTGCAGACCATCCCTGTGTCACTTATCTGGCCTGTACAGCCACAAGGTTAGATGAACACCTTGCTGGGGTCATTTGACCCCAGTACTCTTTCCTGCCATGGCAGGGAGTCGGACTAGATGATCTGCTCAGGTCCCTTCCGACCCTAGAAACTATGAAACTATAAAACTATGAGGTTGACCACCATAGGCATAATTTTTTGTAAACAGTGGATTTATTTCATCACGTGTTGTGAAGAGACTGCAGTTCCCTCCCAATATCTGATGAAGTAAGTCCGCTAACGAAAGGTGATACTATACCGATCACCGATTTGGTTAATCTATTAAGACGCAAATCTACTCTGCCTTCTGCATCACTTCAGGCTAACATGACTAGCTACCCCTCCATTCTTACGTGATCAACACTGAGAGAGTTTTTAATGTTTACACTTAGAGGCATCATTAGATTTCAGATGAACACTGAATGTGGCGTGGATGTGGAAGTACACATCTCTCAGAGCTATTGTATCTGGTTTTCTGCAAATTTAAACAGACATTGCATCACTAATTACTCTAAACTCTTGCTTTCAAAGTTCCTTTGGAACCATAAAGGCTAGAAGTATAGTTTTGTGCCAGGAAAAGTTGAGATTCTCCAACATAATTTCGTGGTCACAGGGTCACATAATTTATATTGTGCTGGTGACAGTGAAGAGAAAATCAGATGTGTAATGGTGGCAACAGTGTCCACAAACTTCTGGGCAACAGGTATGCAACTATCAGGTGAAAAAGAAGAGAAAGGAAATTCAATGCAACATCAGTCAGGGATCCAGGTTTTCCATTTCCCATGGGGAAACAGTGAAAAACACGGATTTCCCCCTTTACCCAAGAAAAATGCAGATTTTTCATTTTAATGGAGAAACCCATGGATTTTGTACTTTTGCAAAGAACTCTCTGCACACTGGCTGGGGACGGTGGGAGGAGGGTGGTCCGGTAGGGAGCGCCATGTGCATGTATGTGCATGTGGACCCAGGCAGCCTGGACAGCAGCTCCCACAAATAAGTGGCAGGGATGGAGGGAGGCTGAGGCTAGGGCTGCTACCCAGCTGGGGGATGCTTGAGGTTTGGGGCTCAGGGCCAGAAAGCACGGGGCAGGTACAGGCTGCCCATTGCGGGCTCGGGCTCCCGCCCTACTGCCCTCCCCAGTCATTTCTGACAGGCAATTGGCTAGTTTTATTATAGTGATTGAGGCACTGGTAGACTTCCAAATTGCTTTAAAATTGTAAATATATCAAGAAAACATTGTGTTCAACTAATATATATCTTGGCCTTTCATTTTAATCATGGAGTTGGGGGTTTTAATCAGAGAATTTGCAATTTTTTATCAGAGAATTTGCAATTTTTATCAGGGAAAACTAGGATACCTGAACATCAGTGAGACTGTACCTTAAATAATAGTGTTGTATTGTCATTGCAGCCATGGTGATCCAGAGAATATGAGAAGCAAGATTTGCTTGGTAATACCTTTTACTGAATCAGCTTCCTAGTTGGGAGAGGTGTTAAATAAGCTTTCTTGTTAGATGTTAGACAAGAGATCTTAGGAAGGGCATTTGTGCCTGAAAACTAGTGTATCCTCTCTGCCAAATACAAAATCAATACAATAACAGATAATGCCAAAGAAATCTTGCTTCTCCCCTAAACTAACATGGAATTGGCATTGAACATCTGGACAACATCAACAAACTGGAGAGATTGAAAACAAAAGGGAGAAAGAGTCAGACAGACTGATTTACAAAGAAAAAATTGACAGCTAAAAATGTAAATGGAAGAGTCACATTACAAGTTGCAGAAAAGATAAAAAATATACTAAAAGAGTAGACATAGAAAGATTAAAACTAGGAAAAATTATATGAATTCCCACAAAGGAAAACAAATTGGATATCTGTAATCACATGAAATCTCTTGTACAGGACAATTTTTTCACCCCATCTCTGATTTCTCTGCCATTGGGGATCTGGTGTTTAGAAACACTTCCTTCCAGCAGCCCCTAGGCACTATATAACAAAAAGAGGCTGCATCTGTTTTGTTTCATTCTGTACCTTTGTTGGAAGTGTAACTACGCATGCCTGTTCTCCAGGCTCGAAACAAGATGTGCCCATTAGATGCAGGGTTGAGGACAAGATTAGGGCTCACATTATGTACTCCTACTGTTTTGGAAGTACCACTGAGGGGCAGGGCAACATTATGCTTGATCTGGTATAAATTCAGAAAAAAAAAGTACAGTCCCAGCCCCCAAAATCTTTCAGTCTGGGATCTTGATCCTTCAGCTGGTTATGCATGAGCAGACCCTTAGCATCAAAAGGAGTCCTGGGTGGATGGACATAAGAGGCTGTCTGCTTTGATTCACTTGCAGCTGCGGGCAGGAGAGCTATATGATAAGATGCAACAAGTGAGTGCAGTCAAATTACAGAAATGACAGGGAGACAGGGAGACAAGAATTAAGCTCTTCCACAAGCTAGCTGTGCCTGCATTTTGATGGTTCCAAAATGACACACCTAGCCCCCACTCCAGCAAACACAGGGATATCCCAAGACATGTACTTACTGCAAAACTTAGTCCCTTGATTAAAGACATCTTGAAACAAGATTTGGCATTATATTCAAATTGGCATAAACCAGCTATGAAAATCCCTATGGATATCTGTATAAAGAGGCCTCAGAGGAGGACTCAGGGACAAGAATACACCTGTCAACTTCTCTGTCTGCCTCTGATCCTACAACCTGCTGTCAAGCTACACTCACCTGAACCTTTGTTCAGCCAGTCACAGTGAGCCTCCTGGGAAGATTTTTCAGGCCTACATACACATTCTCCCCATTTCTTTGTACAACCTCCCCCAGGGGGACCATTTTCACAGTCCCAGCATTTATGCGTCAGACCCACACAGGCTCCCACCTCTTCTCCTCACCCTGCATGCATATCAAAACTTACAAAGTTATTCCTGACCTCATTCCCCACATGAGGGAGGGGAAGACCTTTTATTTAAGTCAAAACAAACCCGGAGTGTCCAGCCCACTCGCACAATGGCCTCCTTCTCCCATCAGTGAGCACGTCACATCCACTCACACACCCAGCTCCCCTGGGGGCGCACAACGTGTCACATTTAATAATACTTATTGCCATGCCGAGCTCTACCTCCTCAAAGCGCATGCGGCAGGAACCTCAGATTGCCTCTAAGCACAGACACAACCCTGCAAGCTCCTCTGCGTGGCCAGCGTATGCACCCCCACGTGTTGAACCGCTCTCCCAGACAGGGTTCACCCCCATCCAGCTAGTCCCAAACCCGCCCAGCACACGCACGCACCCTCTTCCCCAGCTTTGGCCCAAGATAGAGCATCAGTGCATATGACCACCAGCGCAGCTGGCTCTGCTCCCTCACTAATCTCCTCCACCGCCTTCCCCAGAGGAGTGGGGCATATTCCCATGCACCACTCCCAGTTTCCCACACAGAGCAGTGCAAAGCCCCACTGCTACCCCATGGCCAGGGCTGCGCAACACCCACCCAGCTCTGCAAACCAGTGGGCAACTGACCTCTCCACACACACACTTGTTTGTTTTTTAAGAAATGTTTCATGTTCCAAGTCGAATCAAGTCCAAATCCATGAGTTAGTTCAGAACTGTAAGTGGGCAACTGGCACCTCCTGAATCGGGGGGGCACTTGCCCCCCAAGTGACCAGTCAGCAACTGGGAGGGTTCCCCTGTGGCCGATCGCGCTGACCCACAAGTGCCAGCAGTCGGCGCAATAGGCCATGGGGAAACCCCCCCACCCCAGTTGGCACGATCAGTCACAGAAGTACTGCAGGGATCACTTCTCTTGGCACCCTCATACCCCGGCTGGTGCTGGCAGGCGCAGCACCAGTGTCTCGCCTGCCCCCCGCCCATCGCTTAAGTGGTGAATGCTGCTGTCAGGGGGTGCACCTGTGCTCTCAGGGGGTGCACATGTACCCCTGTGCACCCCCTGTGCATCGCCACTGAGTGGCCCTACAACCAGCGAACATCCTCCACCCCCACCAGAGGCTTCAGATATTTCCAACATCTTTTGGCAGGCATCCTACGTGCAGGCCCAAGCCCGGAGGCTTGGGGTTCAGATGCCCCCAAGTTTCGCCTGCCCTCAGCCATACGGCCGCAGGAGCAAGCTGGGGAGGAGCCTCCCATTTCCATAAAGTGTGTTTTGAGCCCCAACACCTTGGTGGGTGCTAAACCACACCAGAAGAACAGTTATCCCCGGGAGAGCTTAAGGAAAACTGCCTTCATGGACCCAGATACATGGCGTTTCCACTGCCAGGTAAGTATCTCACACACGCACGCACACCCTCACCCTCAGCTCCCCAGGGATGATGGACCCCAAGACACATAAGTGCACACATGCACACGTCCAGCTTACACACATACGCACACGTCCTCAGGTCCCCAGGGATGATGGACCCCTAGACACACATGCACACACACACAGAGGTCCAGCCTACACACACGTCCTCAGGTCCCCAGGGATGATAGGCCCCTAGGCACACATACACACCCAAGTCCAGCTTACACACACCCGTCCTCGAGCCCTCCAGGGACGACAGAGCACCTAGGCATACCCTGCACGTGCACGCACACACCCTCAGCTCCTCAGGGGTGATGGACCCCTAGACACACGCGCGCACACGGGTCCAGTTTACACACACACACACACGTCCTCAGCTTCCCAGGCATGACGGACCCCGAGACACACACAGGTCCAGCTTGCACACACACGTCCTTGGCTCTCCCGGGCTGACAGACCCCTAGACGCACACACGCGCGGACCGGGCTGGCACTCACCGCGCGGAGCTCCCCGGTGCGGTCCTTCATGCTCGCGGCTGCCCGGCGGCTCGGGCTGGGCTGGCTGCGCGCTGCCGCGGGAGGGG
>NW_017728934.1:6372932-6433347 GCF_001723895.1 Crocodylus porosus
CGGCCCCGGTGCAGCTGCGGCGGGAAGCTCGCCCCGGACGCCGCCCGCAGCCGCAGGCCCGGGACGGCTGGGGGCTTTCCTCCCGGGGGCTCGCCGGGGTGGCGGGGCTCAGTGCCGGGACGGCGCGCTGGCGGGGCTTCCTCCCGCCCCGAGCTCTCTGCCGCGGCAACACGCGTGTTGTCTGGGCGGCCGGACAAGTTGGGCAGGAGGCGGGGGGGTCCCCCGGGGGTGGGGGACGGGGTCCGTCTGCTCAGCGGAGTGTCGGGAGAAAGCCCCGGGGGAGCTCGCTTCCCACGCGGCCGGGTGCACTTCTGCCCGCGGCTTTGACGGCTCACATCTCTTTGCTGAATAAAATCAAGGGTCCCAGTGTGTTGTACGCCCGAATAAAATCAGACATTTCTCAGACAGCGCAGGCAGGGCCAAGCGGGAAGTGTCCCTGGCAGAGCCGGCCTCGCATTCCCGAGCTTGACAATCACACACCGTATTTAGCGAGTGCGTTTGCTCCCGCTTACTTTGCAGGGTGGACGTCTGTCCCCCGGGGAGGAGGCTAACCTAGAGGAACTGAAGGCAGTCCATTCATGTCGGAGCCGAAGGACATGTGGTTCCTGTGTGTCCCTGGCGCCGCCCGGTGGCGAAGCTCTTATTTTTTAAGGCCCAAAAGGCTCCTTTTGATAAGGGCTTGTTCCTGACTGAAACACCCCTTACACTGAAATGTCAGTTCATCAGAACTGAACTCCTGGGAGAGGAAGGGGAAGGGGGAGGGGGAGGGGCAGATCCAGGCTCCCGCAGGGAGGGAGGGGGGGAGTGGGGCTGGGGTAGAGACAGGTGCTGCCACGCTGGGACAGGACAGGACAGAGCAAGGAGCAGCTCATCCAGGAGTGGGGGGAGCAGCTCGCACCGCTGCATGCACCCTGGGAGGGCATGGGGGGTGTGGGCCACTGGATCTGTGCACAGGGTGAGGGTGGATTGCCAATGTGTGCTGGGGCTGGGGCAGTGCCAGGCTCTTCCTGGTGGGGGGCTGGGCCGGGCTGCGCTTGGGGCGGGCAGCAGTGGTGCTGGGAGAAGGTGCTATGGGGGAGCTACAGCAAATTTTGGGGTGGCTGCAGCCCCCCCCCAGCACCCTCCCAGTACTGCTGCCCCCGCCTGTCCCAAGTGCAGCCTGGCCCAGCCCCGTGCTGGGAAGAGCCCAGCACATCCCCAGCCCACAGCAGCAGCCCGCCCTTCCCTTTCACACAGATCTAGGGGCACGTGCCCCCATGTCCCCTCCTGAGGTGCATGCAGTGGCAGGACCCCTCCCAGATGAGCCACTTGCAGTACCATCCCACATCCCACCCTGGTTGTGCAGTGCCTGCTGCAGCCCCACTCCTTCCCTCACTGCTACACCTCTTCCTTCTCCCACAACAAACTTACCAGCCAGATGCTGCTTTCATAGTTTCAGAGTAGCTAGGGTCAGGAGGGACTGAACAGATCATCTAGCCTGACCCCCTGCCACAGGCAGGAATGAATGCTGGGTTCACAAGACCCCAGACAGGTGATCATCTAACCTCTTTCTGAATTTGCCCAAGGTAGGACGGTGAGGACCACTTCCCTGGGAAGTTGGTTTCAGATTTTGGCTGCCCTAACTGTAAAATATTGCCTCCTGATCTCTAACCTAAACCTGTTCTCCATCTGCTTATTACCATTGTTCCTTGTCACTCCAGGTGGTGCTGGGGAGAATAGGGCTCTTCCTATTTGCTGACAAACTCCCCTGATGAGTTTGTAGGCAGGCACGAGGTCTCCCCTCAGCATCTTCTTGTCGAGGCTGCATAGTTTAGGTCCCTCAGTCTCTCCTCATAGGGCCTGTCCTGCTGCCCTCACCAAACGGGTGGCCCTCCTCTGAACTCTCTCGAGGCTGGCCACATTGCTCTTTAAGTGCGGTGCCCAGTACTCTAGTACGTCTATGCAGTACTCCAACTGTGGCCTGACCAGTGCTGCATAGAGGGGGAGGATCACCTCTCTGGACTGGCTTGAGATGCATCTTTGGATGCATGACAAGGTATGGCTGGCCTTGCTGGCTGTGATCTGGCACTGGCAGCTCATGTTCATCTTGGAGTCAATAAGATCCCTTTCTGCCTCTGTGCTTTCAAGAGGGGAACTCCCCAGCCTGTATGTATGCTGTGGATTCCTTCTCCCAGGGTGCTGCACCCTGCATATATCTACATTGAACCCCGTCCTATTCTCATCTGCCCACTTTTGTAGTCTATCTACATCTAGTTGAGCATCTCTCTCCCTTCAAGTGTGTCCATTTCGCCCCACATCTTAGTGTCACCAGCAAATTTGGACAATGTGCTTTCCATCCCCTTGTCCAAGTCGCTGATGAAAATGTTAAACAGTGCGGGCCCAAGGACTGTGCCCTGGGGGACCCCACTGCTCACATTTTGCCAGATTGAGTATGACCTTTCCAACACTACTCTCTGGGTGTGCCTCATCAGCCAATTTTTTACCCATCCAACTGTGTAGGCATCAATGCCATAGTTACCTAATTTATTGATTTGAATGGGGTGAGAGACAGTGTCAAAGGCCTTCTTAAAGTCTAGAAAGACTACATCCATGGCGACACCATCATCCAAGGATTTAGTTACTTGGTCATAAAAGGCAACCAGGTTGGTCAGGCAGGACCTGCCTTTGATGAACCCATGCTGGTTGCCCCTGAGCATGATCTCCTCTGCTGGCCCCCCACAGTATGCTCCTTGATGATTCTCTCCAAGATCTTCCCAAGCACCAACATGAGGCTTATTGGCCTATACTTGGGTCCTCCTTCCTCCCTTTCTTAAAAATTGGGACCACATTATCTAGTTTCCAATCCTTTGGCACCTGGCCAGATGACCATGAATGCTCATACAGCTGGGTCAAGGGCTCCACGATGACCCCTGCCAGCTCCCTCAACACCCGTGGGTGAAGGGCATTTGGACCTGCAGATTTAAAAAGGTCCAGCCCTTCCAGAAGATCCCTAACTACATCTGCACTGACTGAAGTCTTGACAGAACTATCCCCGAGATTGTCCCTACCTCTGGTAGGAGGGATGTCCCAGTCCCTGTTCAAGAAAACAGAGGCAAAGAAACTGTTAAAAATATCAGCTTTCTCATCTGGTGTAGCCACAAGATTACCATCTGAGTCTTGCAGGGGCCCTACATTGCCTGGTGCTTTCTTCTGGCTCCCAATGTACTTGAAAAAGGACTTTTTGTTGTCCTTAATCCTGGATGCCAGCCTGAGTTCCATCTCTGTCTTGGCCTTCCTAATAACCCTCCTACACTCCCGGGCAGAGGAGGAGTACTCCTCCTTGGTGATAGCTCCTCCCTTCCACTGGTAGTATGCCACCCTTTTAGTCCTCAGGCATTCCTGAATGCCCTTGCTGAGCCAAGGGGGTTTCTGAGTCCTCTTACCCCCTTTGCTTCTCTCAGGGACTGTTACCCTTTGGGCCCAGAGGATCGTCCCCTTAAGGTACGACCATCCCTCATGGACTCCCATCTCCTCTACCTTCTGGGCCCTCTGTGCCTCCCACACTAATCTCCGAAGCTCACTAAAGTTGGCCTTTCTGAAGTCAAGGGCTTTAGTCTTGCTGTAAGCCCTTGACACCCAAGCTGTTGGGCCGCATATTGGCAAGCATTGCCCAGTATGGCTCCTTAATAATAATCAGCCACCAGTAGCAGCCCAAAAAAATCTGTATCGGTGCATCCCTAACTTTTCCAGTGAGTTCTGATTAGCATACAGTTGAGCAGAGACTCAATTAATCAGTGTTCTAATAGTAAAATTAATGACAAAATGAAGGGCTGGCATTTTTCAAAGACTACCTTGAGTCTATCAAGGAGTGCCTTGAGTTCGAAAAGGTTGAGAACCACTGTTGTAGAATGCTCTCAACCATCTCCCAGTTTACATTCATAAGCTTTTTTTTAACAGTTCCTTCCAGTGTTGGGTTTTGGGCCCCCACTACAGAAAGGAAGTAAGCTAATTGGAGAGAGTCCAGCAGAGGGCAACAAAATGGTTAGGGACTGGGGGACATAATTTATAAGGAAAGACTGAGGGAACTGGGCTTATCTAGTCTAGAGAAGCGAAGACCAAGAGGGGATCTAATAGCAGCCTTCAGCTACCTGACGGGCATTTCCAAAGAGGACGGAGCTGGACTGTTCTCAGTGGTGGCAGATGACAGAACAAGGAGCAATGGTGTTAAGTTGCAGCAAGGGAGGTTTAGGTTGGGTATTAGCAAGAATTTTCTCGTGAGGAGGGTAGTAAAACACTGGAACAGGTTACCCAGAGAGGTGGTGGGATCTCCATCGTTGGTGGTTTTTAAGACCCAGCTAGACAAGCTTTGGCTGGGATGATCTAGTTGGAGATGGTCCTGCTTTGAGCGGGGGTTGGACTAGATGACCTCCTGAGGTCCCTTCCAACCCTAATGTTCTATGCTTCTATGATCCCAGTCACTTTCACTCATAGTCATGCTTAGGTTGGGAAACCAGCCAGCTGCATTCTGTTTGCAGCAATGGTCATAGTCACTTGTACTGAGATCTCCCTGTTTTTTTTCTGTTTGCTTCCTTTTATCCACAAGCATACAGGAAACCCTCGCTATTCACGAATCTACTATTTGCAGATTCAAATATTCGTGGTGCGCCGTGCCAAATGGGTGGATTGGAGTGAGCGCCACTGCAGCTCCCTCTGGTGCTGCACCGAGCTCCTGCCTCTGCAGTTAAGCCAGGCATGGAGCACTGCACGGGGCAGGGGAGGGCAGAGCTGGGCGGGCAGACAGCGAGTGCCAGGAACGGGGAGGGAGGTGGCGGCAACATCTTCTCCCCCCGGGGGGGCAGCTGTGGTCAGTCCCCAGGCACTGCAGGGGAGCCCCGCACTTCCAGCCTCTCGTGGGAGTGGTGCAGGGGGTGGCTGTGGGGTCTGACAGGGATCCCCAGCAGTATTCACGGATTTCGCCATTCGCAGGGGTCTCCAGAATGGATCCCCCGTGAATGGTGAGGGTCTCCTCTACATCTAATATTGACCTATCCCATATTGGATGCAGTACATTTTGTTTAAGAAATCTACTGTAATGTATAACATTCCTAAAGACATTTTACTAAAGGCAGGGTGAAATTTCTGATACATATTCCTCAGGATGATTTTCCTTCTGATCATAGGCTTTTCCCCCTCTGCAGATTAGCTTGTTTCTCTCAGTGTCAGCCTGTTTTTGATGTGGAGGAGTGGAGAAGTCCATTTCAAATTTACTGTCATCACAAAGCCAAACTAAGCCTTAAGGCTTCAGTGGCCAAATTCCTCCTTTCCGTGGCTTCAGATTGTTTCCTTTTCTTGACTAGCAGCTGGGGAATTTCCCTCCAGTCAGTCTTCTTGGAGTTTATCACTAGCAACAAATATTTTTCCTTAGTAAGGTGGCTCTCTGGTGAAGGAGACCCACAAAGCACCACAACCACTCCTCTTTGGCCTGGCTGGGCCTCTCCATCCACACTTTCCTGTCTTTTGCTGGGGCAGGTTGTGCTTGTAGTGTGGGAAGATTCAGCCTTCACCTTTCCCTCTGTGTGGGGAGGCTCCCTCCCAGCAGAACCATGATAAGGTGGCAGCTGCTGTCATGTGGGTGTCTCCAGTTCACACATTTCAGTTTATGGCATGAATGTGCCCAGAAGTATGATCCAGGATTGCAACCAAGTTCAACACTGAGAACACAGACCAGCAAATATCTGAGATCATGTTTTTAGGACCTGAGATCAGAAGTTACACATTAAATGCTCACTTTGAATCTCAATGGGTGCAGTTCAGCTACAATCTATTCATCTACAGCTATTAACATTGCTGTGGCTAATGGGTGTTGGGAAGCTGAGTGCTAAGGAAATGCCATTTGTTTATCACTCCTGTTGGTGTTCCCTGTTGACAAAGTGTTGATTTATTGCTGAGACTGGGCTGCTCCCATCTTCCACTGCATGATTCTGCTGTTAAAATTATGCATCTGATATTTTGTTCCAGCAGTCTGAAATATGTGTTCAGGAGAACTGATTGGGGTTTATATTTATAGCACCTTTATTAAACTTTAGGTGTTTAACAAAGTTAACGAATAATGTTGCAAACCAGCTAGTCACAGCTAATAATCAGATAACACATCACCACTTAACAACCTAACACATCAGCCAGCTAATAATACAAGTGCTGCCCCCATTGAAACCCACTCTTACCCACTCCTTCACCTCTTCAAATGCCTGGGATATGTCTCCTCCCTCTCCTATTTATTTCAAAACTTTTTTCAACATTTCAAAACTTCATCTGATTTTTCTAAGTTTGCAGTAGAATATGATCTTAAATAAGAAAGCTGTGGGCATATTCATTCCTAATATAGGTAATGGAAGGAATTCCAGGGTGGAATTTAGACCCTGTTCTATACTGATTTCTGAATCTGAAAGTTGACCAAGTACAAACTTTCTGGATTTAGCACCTGGATCCATAATCCAGCCAGAGAAGTGTTTGTTTTTTGCTCTGGCCACAAATTCTGAAGGGAGGATGAAACAGCCTTATTGCTTGGAAGATTTCAAAGTGCATTAGAGAGCTCCCAGAGGAATGGACTAGAGGAAACTGTCCTACTGTGACAGCTAACTTAATATTCAAACACTTATAGTCAAAGGAGGAAAAGAAAAGAGGCAACTGGTAGTGCTGTCTTTCTTAGGAGAGGATGTTGGTTCCAATCTGGCCACCTAGTAAATCC
This sequence comes from Crocodylus porosus, assembly GCF_001723895.1. NCBI lineage: Eukaryota > Metazoa > Chordata > Crocodylia > Crocodylidae > Crocodylus > Crocodylus porosus. Next base: position 6,379,660 of record NW_017728934.1, read on the forward strand.
CAGTGCCATATCCCAATCAAGGGAGACTGGGAAGGTTACATAGATTAGACAATGACATTTTGGAGGCCCCAAACTTTGAGGTGGTTAAAAGCTCTACTCTGTCCCAATCTGTCCCATCATCCATGGTGAATGGGACAAGGTCACACTGCCTGGTCTTTCCCCTTTCTCCATAGGATAACACTTGTTGTTCATTTCCCCATAAGCTCCGTGAAGGAAGGGGTCCACACAAAGAATCATGTTACAGCTTTCCAGGGTGGTCCATGACAAGGTGTCTCTCTGCCACCAGAACAGATCCATCTAATGTGACCATTAGATCAGTTTCAGGAGAAAGAACTCATGTTCCAGATTGGACCCTGAACCAAAAGCAACTATAATCCACCTCTGAAAGGAACAGGCAGAAAACAGGTGACAGATGAAGGAGGAACAAAGCAGTATTGTGCGCAGCTGTAGTCAAGCAACAACTGAGATCACATACCCCAGGTGTGAGAACGTGCTGCCATCTGCAGGTTTGAACAGACTTGTAGGCAGCCTAGCTGAATAGAAAGAGCCAAGATCTAATACTACAGAGTGTAAACGTGATTTACAACCAATTGCTACTTTAATTGAAATAACATTTTAAAATGTTAAATATGTTATTTAAATCAAACTTTCTATGCATATTGATTTTTCTTCATATTTCCTGATGTTATAGGCTTAAATTACAAAAGCAGACATTATGTGCTTGCTTCTATCCATTTCCCTTAACATTTCAGAATGGAATTTTTTTTTATTTTCTGTTAATAAGTTTCACATGGATATGTTCATCTATAATGAAAAGGAAAAGTGCAGGACATAATTACATAATATAAATGTTTCTAATAATGATGTACTATGCATTGATGACAATGTATAATTATTAAATACAACAACAACAATAAATGAAGTTTATCACCTAGGAGCCACTGTGCCAGGTTCTGTATAAACACAGAAAAGGTGGTCCCTGCACAACAGAGTTTACAATCTCAGGGATCAACAGGTCAAGGCAGACAGAACTGGAAACAATGAGGCAATGACTGGGAGCAATCTCTGAACACCTCCTGCCTATCTGCTTTTCAGGACCTCCTGCTCAACCTCCTCCTGGCCCTAGATAAGCTGGACATATACCTGAGCAGGAACAGCACTCTGGCCTAGAGGCCCTCTGGTGACTGTGGGGCCACCTTCCAGACCCTCATCGTTCATATTCTCTAGGCAGAGTTTCACTGAGTGGTGCCCACTGGCTCCTTGGACTTGTTCGAGGGCTGGTGGTGGGCATTAGCCAGTGTGCTCTACTTGGTGTTCCCTTCTGGACCACTCATTGTTAACCTTTGACCTGCACTCCCATCCTTGTTTTCACTTCTGTTGTCCCCCAGAATTTGCTGTTGTGTTTTCAGTGGCCTTCCTGACTGAAGGAGTGTCTAGCCCATGGACACTAAGCACAACAAATAGGCTTGCCTATCTGTCGAGCTTTTGTTGGTGTTGCATCATCAAGGAAAGATTTGAAAGGATGACAGTGAGATCATTTTGTGGCTTCTGATAAGCAGTTCCTTCCATGTTTGAAGGTAGCATTGCAGAAAGAACAATGGTACTTGCTTGAAAATAGAATAAGATGATGATGAAGACTGGTATTACTGGCAGAGAGAAGGTGAAAGAGAACATCATAGTAGTTAACTGCTCTTTGAGAACATTGCCAATTAAATATTCAATGAACAAGCAAACACCCCTTTCTTTATTTGCTACCAACACCACCTTCCAATGCTTTCAGCTTGCACAACTTAAGAATGCTGATACACTCCAATTAGGCAATACTCCATCATGATCTCCCCAAAGTAGCTTCAAATGCACTGGGAACATATCTACTCCATTTCCATTCTGCCTGCTGATTTTTGATGGTCCCTTAAATCAGCTCTTGTGGAACAGAAAACTGTCTGTCATGCACCCCACCCTATATATTAGCTCTGTTAATCTCTGTGCGAAGAGACCCATCTGCACCCACCCAGGAACCTGCTACTTTCAGAAACACAGCCCCAATCTCTGGAGAATGAGGCAGACGAGACAATTCCAGGATTTATTTTTAGGTCTGATCCTAGTCCAAATCCACCCCCTTGTGCCTGGCTGATGTACCCATCTTCTCACTTGCGGCCTGTTCAAGCCAACTGTCATAGTAACTGAAGTCCTAATGATAGCCCAGGTGCAGGTGCTTTTACCTGACATGGCCCATGGGATGAGAGAGGGGAGAATATGGGGAGTGCTTCTCTCCAACATGAACATTGTTGAATTTGGATGAGTGACAAGAGCATTGTGCATTTCCAAAGGAAAAGTTGCTCCCTTCATAATCACACACCCACGACACTTCCAGAGAGGCTGGGTAATGAAGTCCACCTTCTCATTGCTCTTTTGTATTCCACCAGCTTTGTCTGCCTCCCACTTAGCTGTGCTCTGGGGAAGAGATGTCAAGAAGGGTGGCTCTCCTTCCTGTCAGATCTGAACTAAGAACAACAGCATTAATTCCAGAGGCAGCCCCTGTGCTCGTACTTGCCCACATGTGCTAGTTTCTGTAAGCAGCTAGGCAATACCTACTGCCCAGCTACTGTCGTTTCACTTCATTTATATAAAAACAGTAGCACCTAATGTGGGATACCTGGCACCAAATTTCCCTTTGTGAATAATAATAAAAAAAATGAAATTTATCTTTTACTATCATAATGAGAACAATAAGAAATGAGCAACAAACTGCAAATGATAACCTGACAAAGAAAAACATGAAAAATCAAAATAAGTACACGTATGCATTATATTGTTCCTTATTGTTCCATAGCAAATAAGCTGCCAAACAGCTTCACCATCCCTGATATTCCTGGTGTCATATATTGGTTCACAGCAGATAGAATCCACCTTCTCTGGAGCCTCTGGATAGATCCATTGTGCTTGTGTCACGTCGTCCTTCCAGCTGGTGCCCAGAGCAGGATGCATGCCTCTCTTTCTACCAGCAGGAGACAGAGTTCACCCACCTGGGTCAGTCAGTATTGTCAATAGGAAGGTCCATTTGAGTCCATTAGAGTTTCCATGCTTCTACCCCTGTTCACAAAGAGCTCGCTTAGAAGACTGCCCTCTGCGTCCATCAGTAATACAGAAGTCCTTGACTTCAGGAAAGCTGATTTTGACAAGCTAAGGAGGCTTGTCAATGAGGCCCTAAAGGGCCACAACCCAAAGGGGAGGGGAGTTCAGGACGAGTGGTTGCTCCTCAAGGGAGCAATCCTGGATGCGCTAACAAAGTTTATCCTGTTTCGAAGGAAAGGCAGCAAAAGGGCACAGCAGCCCCTTTGGCTCTCCAGGGAACTAGCAGACCTCCTGCAACTTAAAAGGAGGACCTGCAAAGGATGGAGGACTGGACCCACCACCAAGGAGGAATACTCTGTGTCCCGGGGCGCGGCGAAGGCACGAACCCTGAAGGGTCCAAGGGGGGCCCTGGGGGGCAGCACACCATGGGGAAAGGAAAGGGGAAGAAAGAATAAACGAAAACAACTTACCGGCAGCAGGAATCGCGGCGGGGCTGGAAACAGCGGCAGGAATCGCGGCGGAGCGGAAGTGGCGGTGGGTCTCACGCGGCTCATTAGCCACGGTTTATTTAAAGGGGAAACAGCTGGGGAAGCGGGGGAGGAGAACCAGCGCAGGAGGATAAGAAGGGAGAGCGAGTGGGCAGAGGAGGAGGAGACGCGGCAAGAGAGCGGGGGGAGAAGAGCTCCAGAGCACACCAGGAAGGTGGAGGAGCCGGAGAACGTGGCTGCAGTCTCACAGGAGGAATCTGAATTCTGCCCAGGGGAAGATGCTGCCGTCGGTCCTGACAAGACCCAGGTGTCTCGACTGCATGTAACCCTGGGGTGCGAGGAGAGCCGAAGTTAAAGGCTTCATTAACACAGAGGATGATGGACATAGTAGTTAAGAGGGGATCCTCAAAAGAAAGAGGGACTGAGACCCTACGGCGGGGATATAGGACCTCGACCAAGACTCGTGGGCAGAACATTCCCTCGACAGGGAGTTTAGCTTATTCTGTGGGAGGTGATCCCTCTAGCCTTGTGGTTAAGTTAGCATTTTTCCTTTCACTACTAATGTGGCTTGTTTTGTTGGTTTTGGTCTCTGTATTATTATGGTTCAGGGCTATTGAGTTAGAGGGAGCCTAGGACTCTACAGGTTAGACTGGCCGAGAAGGAACCAGGGCTTCCTGGGCCCCGGCGTGAGCCTAGCTGGAATTCAGAGGGACCCCACATCAAGCAGAGGGCCAGCCGGCGGCAACCCCTATAGCACACTGCTGACGTGGGGTCTAGGGCGAGGTGCAGGGGAGGTGGAGCCTCACAAAGATCATCACGCTTAGGCCTTGGGGAGGTAGCCAGCGTCAGGCGACCAGACCCCTCCACCACTGAAATATCATCGAAGTCGTGGCAGGCGGGATACAGAGGGGAAGACCGCCTGAAGCGGAAGATCGAGGACTACTCCTGTAAAAGACGGAGCGGAAGGTTACCACCAGGCCCCTGGGCAAGGCGGCAAGGGACCGAGTAACCGAGGCCCAGCGGGTGCACTCTGCTCTGGTCCGGACCTGCAGGGAGCAAACCAGGAACACCAAGGCTGCGATGGAACTCCAGCTAGCTACAAACATTAAGAACAATAAAAAGTACTTTTTTAGATATGTGGAGAGCCGGAGGAAAACCAAGGGCAACATTGGACCCTTGTGAAACCAGATGGGACAACTGACAACCAATGCCCAGAAAAAAGCAAATTTGCTAAATGGGTACTTTGAGTCAGTTTTTCACCAGTCCCATGAGATGCCCCTGCCAACTGTGGGTCGGGGAGGCCTGGGTGAGGGAGATTCCTTACCCTCCATCGCAGCTGACCTTGTGAAGGAACACCTTGACAGGCTGGATAGCTTCAAGTCAGCCAGCCCTGATAGTTTACACCCAAGGGTACTCAAGGAGCTGGCAAGCATCATAGCTCAGCCCCTGGCATGGATCTTCGAGAACTCCTGGTGATCTGGTGAAGTGCCTGAAAACTGGAAGAAGGCCGATGTCATGCTTATCTTCAAGAAAGGGAGGAAAGTAGATCTGGCAAACTACCGGCCCATCAGCCTGACCTTTATCCTGAGGAAGGTTTTAGAAGAGATTATTAAAGAGACCATCCTTAACAGACCAGATGACGACAATATCCTGAGGGATACCCATCATGGGTTTGTTGCAGGTAGGTCTTGCTTCACTAATCTCATTTCCTTTTATGACCAGGTGACCTATCACCTGGAAATGTGAAAAGAGACTGATGTCATATATCTTGACTTTAAAAAAGCCTTCAATCTAGTATCCCATGATCAACTCTTGGCAAAACTGGCTAACTGCAGCTTTGACCTCCCCACGATCCGCTGGCTGGGGAATTGGCTCCGTGGTCAGACTCAGAGTGGTGGATGATGGAAATCAATCATCTTGGTGCGTGGTGACCAGTGGGGTCCCTCAAGGCTCTGTCCTAGGGCCTATACTGTTTAACATCTTCATCAGTGATGTAGACATTGGTATCAGAAGTGGACTGGCCAAGTTCACGGATGACACCAAACTCTGGGGTAAAGTATCCACACCTGAGGACAGGAGGGTGATCCAGGCAGATCTTGACAGGCTCATGAAGTGAGTGGATGAGAACCTGATGGTGTTCAACACTGAAAAATGCAAGGTTCTCCACCTTGGGAGGAAAAACCTGCAGCTTCCTTATAGGCTCGACAGTGCTACGCTGGCTAGCACTATGGATGAAAAGGACTTGGGGGTCATGATTAACCACAAGATGAACACGAGCCTTCAATACAATGCTGCAGCTAGTAAAGCGAGCAAAACGCCGACTTGCATCCATAGATGCTTCTCAAGCAAATCCCAGGACATCATTCTCCTGTTGTACTCAGCCTTGGTGAGGCCGCACCTGGAGTACTGTATCCAGTTTTGGGCTCCACAATTCAAAAAGGATGTGGAGAAGCTTGAGAGAGGGCAGAGAAGAGCCATGTGCATGATCAGAGGGCAGGAAAACAGACCTTATGATGAGAGGCTGAGAGCCATGGGGCTATTCAGCCTGGAAAAGGGCAGGCTCAGGGGTGATCTGGTGGCCACCTATAAGTTTATTGGGGTGCTCATCAGGATCTGGGGGAACATCTTTTCACCAGAGCGCCTCAAGGTATGACAAGATCGAACGGTCACAAACTCCACCATGACCGATTCAGGCTGGACGTAAGGAAGAACTTTTTTTACTGTCTGAGCCCCCAAGGTTTGGAAAAGACTCCTGCCAGAGGCGGTTCAAGCACCCACTTTGAACGCCTTCAAGACACATTTGGAGCTTATCTTGCTGGGATCCTATGATACCTGCTGACTTTCTGCCCCTGGGGCGGAGGGCTGGACTTGATGATCCTCCGGGGTCCCTTCCAGCCTGAATGTCTATGAAATCTCCACCCATTCTCTGGCCTGGTTGCTAAGACAGAGTTTAGTTTTTTCCTTTCCTTGACCTCAGTGGAACACCCAACTTGGTGACCAGCCACCACCATATCCTTATTGAGCATGCTCAAGAGGGTCTCACTGACCTTCTTGCGATGGATGCACTCTGAAAAGTGACCTTCTACCAAAGGAGGAGGGTTACCTCTCCATGAGGATACACTTCATGGTCCAATGCAATTGTGGGGAGTCTTATTGGCTCAAGCTGTGCTGGAGATGATGGAGTGCTCAGCAGAAGCACTGATACATCATGGCCAGCTTTGTGTCAGCTGAGACATCTCTTCACAGTCATGATTAAACTATGCTGTGTAGATCCTTGGCTGATTTAAGTCAGGGCAGTTCCTTTAGATCATGGGTGTCAAACTCACCTAGACCCAGTTGTTAGTCTCTGGGCTGGTGCAGGGCCAGTGCACAGGCTGGACTCGATGTGGTGAGGATTGCCTGTGGTCAAGGGGGCTGGTATGGGAAGCTTGTTGCACACAGCACCCTGCAGGACCATCCTTGAGCGTTGTCTCCAGTGTCAATCAAAATCAGTCCCCAGGCTGTACAAGTGCACTGGAGTCAGCCCCAGGCCCAGGCCACGCACTGCATGCAGCTCATGCCCTATACCCACCCCTATGCCACAAGAAGCACCCATGGTCCCAGGTCCAGCCTGTGCTCCGGACCAACTCTGCATACAATATGAACATACCACATTGGTAGGGGTCTACTGAAATTGCAATTTCATGATTTTTTGTGGAAACCACAATTTTAGGCAGGTTCCACAAAAATGTGTAGTCTCACTGAGCAGGGAAAAGAAAGCAAAAGGAAGTTGCAAGAACAGAAAATGGTGGGATGCCCTAGCAGGTGGAGGGTTTTGGCACCGACTTTTAAAGTGCCCACAGGCATGATCCTCCAGCATGCATGCTATTGCCTGAGGAAGAGCATGGATGAACGCTAAGAAATCTTCCAAGATGGCCAAATACATTTCAGCGCTGTACCATGCAAGACAGTATCCTTCAGAGACCTTGCACACAGATGGAGGCAGACTCTTCTGTACCTCCTGCAATGTAGCTCTGAATGTGTCCAGGAGAACCAGCATAGATTGGCACTTGGAGTCTGAAGTAGACATGAAGTGGAAGCCTGCTGCAGAGGCTGAAGGTCAGAGCAAGAAGCAAGTGACCATGTCCTCCCTCTTTAAAAGGACCACAGAAAACAGCTTGGCAAGGCAAGAGGTGGCAGTTTCCCTCATGGAAGCAAATATCTCACTGCAGGAATTTGATCACCCAAGACTTTGCCAAGACTATCTCCCTGCAGTGATTACTTCAGATGTACAGCCCACAAAGGCTGTCTTGGCAGAGTATCTATCATTCCTTCTCCATTGTGGCTGATGAAGCCACCAACCTTCAATATAAGTACATGCTGCACATTTTATTTGTACCAGGGAGCTGGACAGACCAGGATTTGACTGTGTTTCAAACTGAGCCATTCCACCTCATGTCTGTCAATTTTTCTACCATGTCCCAAGCCATTGTGAAGGTAATTGTCAGCAATGGCATTGTAGACCTTAACAAGATTTTGGCATTCCTGCCTGATAACGCCAGGCACGTGTGCAAGACTTTCTCTGATGTGCTCCAAGAAATGCTGCCCAACACTGTTCATGTCATCTGCAATGCATACATTCTGTCCCTACTCAGTGACATCTGGCACACACAGTTCCCTGATGTGGATAGCTTAGTGTCTTTCTTCAAGAAAGCCTTCAAGCACTGTCCAGGTTGTAAGGGCCAGTACAGGGAACCCATCGACAGTCAAAGTGGGGACTCGCATGGCACTGTGCCGCTGCCACCAAGGCCTGTGCTCGTACAGTGGAATTTGTGGTTCAGTGAGGTCTGTTACCACACCAAGCACATGCAGCTCTACCAGCAGTTTGGGAGTGAGGAGTTGGAAGTCACACCCAGCACACAGTGCATGCTCAAGCTTTGTGATCTCTTAGGGAGAGGCAACATTCAAGATCAGGCGATACCTGTGGCTGACAATGCCACCCAGCTTATGGAGCTTTAAAGGCTGGCAGGCTATGATCCACCACACATACAACAAGCCGATGGATTTGAAAAGTTGGGCTGAAGACAGGGCATCTCAAGTACTGTCAAGCTGTCCTTGTGAAAACCAGTGCAGAAGGGACTTGTTTCAGATAATAGCTGTGAAACTGAACTATAGGTATGACCCATCACTGCCACCATGGTTCAGACAAACAAATGCCCTTTTCCTGAGAGCTATTTGCATTTTGGACCCAAATCAGGTGCCTTTGAGTTTTGGCCCTCAGCTACAGAAAGCAATCCCAGGATGGGGGAGAGAGAATGGCAATGAACCTGGTGCTTATGTGAACTTTGTAAAACAGTGCCAGATGCCTGTACCTGTGCCTCTACCCTAAGATACCTCTTCTACCCCCAAATTTTTGCCTGCCTATGCCCTTAGACCAACATGGCTACAACCAATATCCCTAAAACATGGAAGAGATTATGTTTTGAAGTGAGAACTTCACAACCTGAACAAGAAAGAAGCCAAATTCAACACCCTGCCTATCATCTGACACCTCCAGGTAATCTGACTGTTTCAGCCTTTGTCTGCTCCTCATTTGCAATCTCACAGAGCAACTTTTTACAAACTGGCTTTTTCATCTTGAAGAAACCTAGCCATCTCTGGTTTCCCCTTTGCAAGATGAACTTTGTTTTCTACCTGGGAGAAATTTTGGCATCTTTGAATTCTCCTTTGCCTGATGAAGGGCGTCTGTGCCCAGAAACCTGCAAAGAAAAAATGTCTTTGCAGCTATTTAGTTGGTCTAATAAAAGATACTGCCTCTACCCCAAAAGTTTTGTCTGCCTGTACTTGTGCCTGCATTTTGGGACTCTGTTTTCCACATCTTTATGCCCTTACTAGATATTGCCTCACCATTCCAACGAACTCGGTGAATGCTGAGCATGCCATATCAGTGTAGCAACAAGCATTCACCCCACAGAGACAGAATGCATCCAGTGACTGTAGCTGGGTGCAGCATGCTCATATGTAATAGCTAGCATGTCTCAAGGTTAGTATTCAGTTTCAGTAAACTCCTTTTATAATGCCCTTTATTAAAGTGTACATAGCTGGTATTAGTTACAAATCATGTTGTGCATAGCTTTATTTTCATAAGATATTTCAGTTTAAAGTTTAATTAAGTGCTTAGATGGTATTAGTTAATAAAGTGTATGTAGCTGGTATTAGTTAATAAAGTGTTTATAGTTGGTACTATGTGCAATTCATGGTGTGCATAGCTTTATTTTAATAAGATATTTCATTTTAGACCATAATTAACTACTTAAATTGCTTGGATTGTAACACATCAGTTAATGGCTTCCATGGACTTAATCAGGGTATTAAGCCCACGGAAGCCATTAATTGACACATTACAATCCAAGTGGCAGTTTGCAGCCTTCTAGCAACCTGCAGGGAGGTGCAGGACTACTGGGGCCCCTCAGCCAGTCAGAGGCATGGGGAAGCTCACTGCACTTGGCCTGTAAAAAATGGCTACAAGCCCAATGGTCTGCTTGCAAAATAAGCCAGCAACTGCCTGCAATTCAGTATACCCCTACACATTGGGCCCATGGGCCATATGTTTGACACCACTGCTTCAGATCAATGAATCTACACTGTTTCACATCAGCTTAGGATCAGACCTGATAAAATCTTAAACTGAAAGCAACTTGATGGCACATGTCCCAGAGCCTTACCCTCAGCCTTTCCTCCCAGACATCCCCTGTGGAGATGTTTCATTTACACCTTTGCTCTATATGTGTGAAACAATCTTTGTTAAGGCAGAAAGGCATCTCTGATAGTGATGCCTTTTGCACCGATGCTTTCTCCCTTTACATTCTTCCTTATCTCTTGGCAGAGTACTAAAAGAACTCTGCTTCAGAAAGAAGACGCTCATTTTAAGGCAAGGCTGATATTCTTGGAAGGGTCTGGTTTCCAAACAGGTTGTGCACAGAGTTGAGGCTGACAGCCATGTACTGTAACCTTCTGAATGAAAGAGGAGAGTAACTTTAGAAGAAAGGCAGGAGACAAGCCTCATAGTCCATGGTTGCTGAATTTGGGCTCCCACCTAAAAAGACATAGGTTAGCCACAAACAACTTTTCTTAGTGATGTTCTATATGCAGTTACTGCTAGTGGCTTGTTATAGGACTAATTCATTATACAAAAAAGAAAAACAACGTATATCATATTCCTTTCTCCACACCACTGCCCCCATCCATCCAGTCATCATTAAAGCAATGCTAGGACTGAGCAACCCAAATGGAGACAGCTGATGGTGCAGGTGTCAGTCGACACAAGAATCAGAGTGTGAGGCCTGAATCATAAAAGGCCATTTCTCAGTGGACTGGAGTGTATGGTGTTGAGTCTATTTAGGAGGTTCTAAAAGCTCTGGAGTTGATTAACTGGGAAATTGGCTCTCTCCACAGGCAATCTGCTGACGACAAGTTGGATGACCTGAAGAACCTTTGTAGAGACAACCAATGGATTCTGGTTGATGTTACAGGTTATGGCACTACTGTTACCGCCCCTCCTTTAAGAGGTTGCTTAAACTGCCTCCCTTCTCTCTCCTCCATCTTTGCTGTTGTTGGCACTTGCAGCAGCTTCTCCCCTCCCTCTAGTGTGTGAGGTTTTCAGTTCTTTCTGGTTGGCTCTAAGTGCCTCCACTCAAAGTAAATCATTCTTTTGACATGGTAATTAGCCAGGTAGATGAAGGGAATACAGCAGACATAGTACACTAGGACTTTAGTCAGGCTTTTGATATAATCCCTCATGATATTCTCACAAGCAAACTGGAAAGATGTGGGCTAGTTAAAACTGATATTAGGTGAATACATAATTGGTGCAATAATTACAAGCAAAAGGTAATTATAAATGGATCAATGGATCAATGTCAGAATGGCAGGAGGTTGCAAGCAATGTCTCACAGAGGTCTGTCCTAGATCCCAGCTCTTTAACATGTTTAATAATGATTTGATGCCAAAATAGAATTTTCAGATCAAGTCTGCAGATGACACAAAACACTTTTGGGGATAAGAATAGATTTGAAAAGAATCTTGCTAGGTTGGAGAGCTGGGATAGAGACAATAGAATTAAGTTTAATGCAGAAAAATGTAAGGTACTACACCTAGAGAAGAATAACAGAATACATTGGTACAGCATGGGAGATAATTGGTTGGGGCATAGGGTTGCTGCGAGGTACAGGGGAGTTTTGGTGGACCACAGACTCAATGTGAGTCAAGCAAAGCAAATGTAATTTGGGGCTGTAATCACCACATGATGGCAGTTTTCAAATATTTGAAAGGCTGCCATAAAAGAAGAGGGGGAACAACTGTTTTCACTTGTCACAAAGGGCAAGTAAAGCAATGGTTTTAAATTGCAGGAAAGTGGAATTAGATTAGATTTTGGACATGCCTCCTTGCTGTTAGAACAGTAAGACAGTGGAATGGAGTGGCCAGGGAAAGATTGTAGAATATCCTTCATTGGCAGTTTTTAAGAGGAGTTTGATTAACGATTTGCTTTAGGAACAGCATTCGCACATTCGTGCAGTGGGTTGGACCAGATGGCCCATAAGCTTCCTTCCAGCCCTAGGACTCTGATTCTGTGCCAGGTGCATATGATGCTATTCCTTGAGAAATCACTGATAATGTTAAACCCTAGCAGGGAGCAAAGAGCCCAGGGCACAATGGATAAGAAAGAAGAAAAGCCCAGCAAAAGGAGGACACACTAGACAGAATATGTGGAAAGCAGGACACTAGGATATGGGAAAGGAAGGAGTTCCCTGTTCCCCCGTGTGCTGCCAGGAGTGACCAGGAATAACGGTCACAAGCTGGCGGAGGGTAGGTTTAGATTAGATATTAGGAGGCGCTACTTCACAGTCAGGGCGGCTAGGGCCTGGAACCGGCTTCCAGGGGAAGTGGTGCAGGCTCCTAGCTTGGGGATTTTTAAAAGGAAGTTAGATGAGGTGCTCTTTCCTGCCAAGGCAGGGGGTCGGACTAGATGATCTACCTAGGTCCCTTCCGACTCTAGCTACTATGAAACTATGAAACTATGAGTTATGATAGCTAATGATTAACAAGCTGTAATAATTAAATCATCGCTCCCCACCCCCCACAACCCCTCTTAGCACTCACAACTCCATCAGTCCTGCCTGCCTTCTTGACAGGCCTGAGGCTCACGTCCTTTGCTGCAGTGCTGTGATACCTTATTTTTTCATGACAGCTGTATGGGACACAGTCCTTTCCCAACTTCAACCAGACTCACAGTTTTCCTTGGGGTCTTGCCTGGCTCTCCTCTTCAATGCAGGACATATATGATCCTTGCAGACAGATGTTCAGAGCGATGAAATCTTTTATTGGGGAACTTACAGGAGGTCTCCCTGAGTCACCTCCCTTGGCTTCCATTTGACTCACAAAAACTTAATTATGTTTTTGCTCTAATTGCTCTACAAAGTTCATCTTTTTTTTCCCAAGGGAGGGGTAAATCATGGACTAGGGAACAGTCCCAAGTGGAGTTTCTTGGTGATTCCTTGTTGTAGCTTTGTGAAGCTCCTGTCTAGGCAGCTCTCTGACACATCCAGAGCTGGAACTCTAGATGCATCCAGAACCAGGGATCTGTACTTAAATAACAAAACAGACACTGCCACCTACTCAGTTATGGGCATGAAAGTCAGAGATAGACTAGAGCCTCTGCTGACACTGGTAGCCCAGATTGCTCTGGAGGGAAAAGGTTTGCACACAAAGGCATGTCTTTATTGTCCACACAAACTGAAATTCATAAGTTTTCTCTCCATGTTACATGAAGTGATCTAGATTCTTCTCAAAACTGAGCAACCTTTCTGTGCCATCTTGTGTGTCCCAGTGTTTGTCTGTAGAGGACAGATAGGCTCACAGTTAAGGCAGTAGACTGGATCCCTTGAGATCTGAGTCCAGCTCTGCCAGAGTTTTTGCATCATCTTTTTCAAATCACATAACTTATCTGTGCCTCAACTCCTTTGTGCAGAATGGAGAAAATATACTATTTCACTCACTCACTCACACTTACTCCACCTCAGGACGAGCAATCCCCAACACACTTGCAGGCTTGGTGGCACCAAACTGACTAGCACCACAAATGAAAGGGACCTGGGGGTAATAATAATGAATATGAGCTGGCAGTGCGATGTTGTAGCCAGCAGGGCAAATAATATTCTGGCATGCAATAATCGATGCATCTCCAGAAAAACCAAGGAGGTGATTCTTCCTCTATACTTAGGACTGGTGAGACCGCAGCTGGAGTACTGCATCCAGTTCTGGGCACTGCACTTTAACAAGGATGTGGACAAGCTCGAGAGAGTCCAAAGAAGAGCCACCCATATGATCAGAATCTTAAAAGGCAAGGCAAGCCGTATGAGGAAAGGCAGAGGGATCTTGGACTCTTCAGCCTGAGGAAAAGAAGACTGAGAGGGGACCTGGTAGTAGCTTGCCGCTATACAAGGGGAGTACATCAAGGGCTCAGAGAACAACTGTTCACAAGGGCACCTGAGGGGACAACCAGGAGTAATGGCCACAAACTCCTGGAATATTGATTCAGGTTCAACATTAGGAAAAACTTCTTCACAGTCAGGGTGTCCAAACTATGGAATAAGCTCCCTCCAGAGGTGGTGCAATCACCTACCTTGGAAATCTTCAAGAGGAAACTGGATGGTCACCTTGCTGAGGTCCAGCCCCAGTTATCTTTCCTGCTTAGTGCAGGGGGCTGGACCTGATGATCTTCCAAGGTCCCTTCCAGCCTTACAATCTATGAAAACATGTGCCTGTCTCCTCTGGTTAGATTACTGATTCATTCACACAAGAATTATCTTTTCACCGTGTGTCCACATAGTGCCAAGTTCAACTTTAGCAATGCAAGCTGTACTAATAATGTAGGAGTATCTTGCTAACTAAGGAGGAAAGAATTTAGCCGTGGAGAACACTTAGGACTTAACTCAGCTTGTTCTTGTTTAAAATGCCTTTCTTCAGCTCACATAATATCTTTAATTATGTTCCTTACACCTGCTTTTCTTCTGCCACATTTGGCAGCCACCAGCTCTTAGTAACTCAATACCCAGATACTCTCAGCTGCTCATCACATGTTCTCACTCTTCTTTCTTTTCCTTGACCAACAGATCAACCATTCCCTATGTTAACTGCAAGAGGAAGCATTACAATTTCTCATGTAAGTGTCACGTCCCACATGATCTAAATTCCACTCACCCTACACTGGGTTTAGCAAGGTTGGATTTATTTTGTTTAAGGCTGTACCACTCTGATTTGTGATTCACACCCCTTGCAATAAGTGACTACAAACAACAGACTATTCTCAAGGGTCTGTATGAAGCAATTACTTGAAACTGAGGCCTTGCCTACCTAGGATGGATTTTAATATGTTTTATGTTGAAATCATGCATACAAAAAAAGATAGCAAAAGTGAATCCACAGTTTTGTTTCTTTCACTATATGCTGCTTCTCTTGTGAATTGGTGCATCTGCTCAGCTTTGCACTTTTTAGATGCAACAGTTCAGTAGGGCTGTGCGAGGCTTCGGACTGTGCTTCGGATCCGGAGAAGCTTCGGACACTTTGGCATCCAAAGCACCATTTCTGGATCAAAGCACTGGCTTCTTTAGGCTTCCTGAAGTGGTCCGGAGCTTCTGAACCACTTCGGAAAATCTGCGGAGCTGCCTTGGCGATCTGGCCATAGGGAATAATGGGGAATCAATCAAATATCTATAACTTTGTTGTTTCTTGTTCAATTTGGATTAAACTTACAGAGATGGTGGCCTCTATTGAGAGCATGACGCCTGCCAAGTTTCAAGAAGATTGGTGCAGGGGTTCGGGAGAAACTGCACCCCAAATTCTGGAAAGCAAAAGTCATGTCAAGTGTATGTGTTACACCACAGTGGGGTGAAAACTGCAGGGGTGGTGCCCCTGATGAGGCCACAAAGCCTGCCAAGTTTCAAGAAGGTAGGTTCAGGGCTTTGGGGGGACCTGTACCTCAAGCTATGGACAAGCAAAACTCGTGACATGGGTGACAGTGTGTGTGTTAATGTGCAGCAGGGTCTCCTTAGTCTGTGGTTTTGTATGTGTTAATTAGGTATCAATGAGTTAATTAGTGAGGAATAATACCTACAAAACCACAGACTAAGGAGAGGAAATAATCAATAGAGACAATCAACTGCCCCAAGACAGAGACAGTAAGTTGCACAAGCACCCATGGCACGAGTTTTGCCTGTCAGCACCTAGGGGTGCAGGGCCCCAGAACCCCTGAACCTATCTCTTTGACAGCTGGCAGGCATCGTGGCCACAGCAGGGCCTAGCATGTCTGCAGCTTTCATCCCATGTCATGAGTTTTGCTTGTTTGCAGCTTGAGGGGCAGTTCCCCCCAAACCCCTGCACCGATCTTCTTGAAACATGGTAGGCTTCATGGCCTCAGTGGGGGTCACCACCCCTGCAGTTTTCACCCCCTGTGGTATAACATATACACATGACATGAGTTTTGCTTTCAAGAATTTGGGGTCCAGTTCCCCCTGAACCCCTGAACCAATCTTCTTGAAACTTGGTGGGCTTCATGCTCTCAGCAGACGCTACCAGCCCTGCAAGTTTCATCCAGGTCAGACAAAGAACAACAACACTGTTGTTCGATCAAAGTGGGAACTGGGACTGGAGCTCCAGATCAGATCACTGGCATCTGAAGCAGCCGGATCTGAAGCTGGATGGAATAGCTGCATGCTCACACAGGCCTACTGTTCAGCACTCTGGACAGATACCTCACAGCACAAAATACCAGGCTGTATGGGCCAGATCCAAACTGACCCTGCAAGTAGCACCTAAGTCCCAAAAAGTGAATAAGATCCACCTTCCTTCAGCAGATGCATAATTACTTATATGCCTAGATTAATTCATACATTTTGGC
Source organism: Crocodylus porosus (assembly GCF_001723895.1). NCBI lineage: Eukaryota > Metazoa > Chordata > Crocodylia > Crocodylidae > Crocodylus > Crocodylus porosus. Next base: position 6,396,157 of record NW_017728934.1, read on the forward strand.
CTGAAAAGACCTCTACATACCTAAATGTTCGCTGTTACTCATGCTCAGAGGTCTTCTAGATTGATCACTTAGGAACCTGACTCCCAATTACTGTAATCCAGATACCTTCTGCAAAACTCCTAAGGTTTCACTAACTCGCAGGCTACTTAGCTGGCCATACCTCATACCTAATCACTGACACTAAGAGCATCAATGGAGTTAATTTGTCAGGGACCCTTGCAGGAAGCCCAGCATGGCCTAATTGCCTAGGCAGTCATACCTGCCTTGGGTCTCTGGACCACAAGCTGTGCACCAGCTAGGTAATGGACTGACTTACTGACTGAATATTGGGAGTTCAGGCTCCCCACCTCTGGCAACAGCCTCCAGGCCAGCCGATAGCTGTGACCTTGTGTGGTGTGACAAGTCTCCTGGTTCCTGAACTCTGTTTTTTCTGGTTTTGGCTTGTTCCTGGACTTTGGATTTCCCTGTGGATCTGTTTCCTGGGTCCTGACCCCAGTCTGACTCTGCTCTTGGACTGCTCTAAGGATCTTCTCTATCTGCTCTGCTCTATGGATTGTCCTTTGGATTTGGTAACTCAGCCTCTGATCCCTAGATCTTAACCCAATCTCACATTGTGGACTCTGCCCCTGGATTTCCCTCTGAATTTGGTAATGTGACTTGTGTCTGACTATACTCCTGTCCTCTGCCTTTCCTTAGTGGCCTAACCATCAGGCTTAACCATTAGGCCAGACCACCTACACTCCAGTCCCTAACATCATTACAAAATAGTCAGAGGACAAGGAAGAACTTGTCTTTTACTCAATAGTCTAGTGGTTAGAGAACTTATCAAGAAGTGGGAAACCCTGAGGAGACTGAAGAACCCATCTTCTACTTCCAAGAACACCCTAACCATCAGATTATGGACAGGGCTGGGTGGAATCTTCTTCCTCTCTTGCTGAAGCTACCTGCCTGAGCAACAAAGATTTGTGGGTCTAAAAGGAACAGAAGCAAGAGGAAGGGCGATTCTGTAACTCAGCAAAGAGAACACTCAGCTGGGATAAGGGAATCCTGGGTTTCCAATCCTGCTGCAGCAGTTATTTCTGCTTTTTTAACTCACGCCTTATCTGCTTCACATTGCATACAGACCTGCCAGCAGAGACCAGAGCTCCCCCTCCGGGTATATCCACACCATGGATTCACCAAGAGCATGTCATTCTTGACCAACCTGATTTCCTTCTATAAGGTGATCTACTGTGGGGAGGAGAGCAGTGGACATGTTATACCTTGATTTTTAGCAAGGCTTTTGATACTGCCTCCTATCATGTTCTCATTAACAAGCTAAGGAAATATGGAATAGATGAAAGTTCTGGAAGCTGGATGAATAACTGGTTGGATCACCATGCTCAATGTAGTCATCAATGACTCAAAGTCTTGGTGGGATGAGGTATCAAGTGGGGTTCCCCAAGGGTCTGTCTTGGGTCTGGTATCTCTCCTAATGATGTGGATGATGGGACTAAGTACATGCTTAGCAAATTTGTGGACAACACCAAGTTGCAGACCCTCTGGAGAGTGGGGCTAGGATCCAGAATGCAGTGGACAGACTGGGAATATGAAGCTGAAAGTGACTATCCTGGAGCAAGCTGCCTTGCAATAGGCTACAAGGAGCAGAACTCCAGCATTTGGTTAAGTAGAGACTGTAGGGCAGCTGGATAGGTTGTAGCAAAGGGAGAAGGCAGATCAGTATGCCAGGGAAAACCTTTGTCCTTGGTTGGAAGATGATGTGACTGGAAGGGGTAGAGCCCATGGGAATATAAATTTGGCTTCTGAGCCTGAAAGGCAGCATGGCTCTGAGCACTGCATGGAGTGAGGCTGCTGGAGGGAGAGCCACAGACAAACAAAAGGTACCCTGGAGAGCTGGAAGAGGGCAGCTGAGAATGGGTGTAGCAGGGACTGTGTCCAAGCCCCTGCTATGCCCCCATGGGAGAAGCCATGCCAGCAGGAAACTTACTGGGATAGGTCTGGGTGAGTGGCACATCTCCATTGCATGGGGAAAGAAGGTCTGGGGAAAATCAGGGCAACAGGCAGGACACAGGAGCATGAGGACACATGCCTCAGGAAGCTGACCCCCATTCGCCCAGGAAGAGAACTGGACAGCTTAAAGAAGGATGCCAGATGGAAGGGCAGTGTGGGTCATCCCAGAAGGACCCTAGAACAGGGACACAGCAGGAAATACACCCAGGGGAATGGTTGGTGGAGACCAACTGTCACGATATGGCCACCCCTGGGATGGCTGGGATGTCCCTAGGGCACCATGACGGTGCAAGCTTCACCCTATGAGCACCTACTAATCTCACCTGCCACATCTTGCTGTCATAAATGATGGATTTGGAGGCTGTCCTCAAGTTGCTACTCAGTCACAGTACTGACAGTTTCCCCAAAAATCTGCAGGTTGCTGGACCCCTTTATTGGGTCCCACACTCAGGAGGTGTCTTACAATACCCACACACCTTATGGGCTCCATGCATGGCTCCAAAACCACCCCTTTACCATGCCCCAAGCCTCGCAGATGGCATTCACAGATGGTCTCTCTGAGGCCCTAGACTAGCAAGGCCTTTGGTCATCACTGGGTCCTCCACAGCCCTGTTTCTGCACCCCAACTAGTGCCTTTGGCAGCGCACCTCCTGGCACTGGGGTTCCCCACACTGTAGTGGGCCCCCAATGAGGCCTCCTCGTTCCCCAATAGCCTCAGCCCGATCCATCAGTTTATAAAAAGAAATCAAAATGAGCCCCTCGGCTACAACATAATGCAAGCAGTTCATGGCTGTGCTTTGTCCATTTAAAATCATTAAACCTCACCCCTAACACTAAATGCCTTGCAAGCTAGGGTCCCTGGTGAGCTCCTGGAGCCTCTTAATCCTACCAGAAGTAGAACCGGCAGTCAACCATCTCTACTTAGCTTCCTCTAAGAGAGCTCCTTCCCCCTCAGATGCCAGAGAACTGCCCTCTGGTCCCAGCCCAGGGGTTTATATGTGCCCCAGGCCCTGCCTCTTCCAGTCAGCTGACCGCCTGTGGGTGCCAGCTAATTTCTTCATTCCTACTGCCATGGTAACCTGCAGCTGTGGGGTTCCTGACCGACTGCTAAGGCCCTCTCCCTAGGCAGTTTCTGTTCTTAAAGGAGCAGGCACCTTCGTGCCCTGCAACACCAACCAAGAAGAAAGACAGAGCAGGCCTTCCAGGAGGGGTGGGACCTGGAGGGAAACTGAGGCATCCAGAACAAGGAAGGGATTGTACTTGGCTTGCCTGGGAGGAGAAAAATGGGGCAAAAGCTAGAGGGCTGCAGCATAACGTGCCCTTGAGAATTGGGAAAAAACAAGAGTGATCTCCTTTTAATTTTGTTTTGTGAAAGAAAGGAATTGAGGGGCAGGGATAAGAAGCTCTCCTTCTGATTTACTTTCCTTGGACAAGAGAAAGATAGCAGAGCAGGAGAATTCCCTGAGGTTTTGATTTACAGTTAAGCAAGACATTATACCCTGAACTTAGGGGATGATCAAAGAAATTAAGTCAGTGAGGCCGGTGGCAAGGCCAGAAAGAAACATGAAAGAGTTAGTTGTTTTTTTTGTTAACTTGACTATCAGAGCCACAGCGAGATTAGACCAGTGGAAGATGAAATCTAGATGCTGGGGGTTAAAGAACGTAATAGAGTCAAAGAAGGGACTTTGTTGTATATTCCCCACTCAGCATCATCAGGGAATAGCCTGAGAGGAAAGGTGCAAGGTGTAGGGGAAGTGGAGCCCTGCAGAAACCAGTGACCACATTGGATTGACTCATAAGCCAAGAAACATCCATCCTCCTGAACATCAATTTTCCATTAAGGAGAGTCAGAGGAAGAGGCAGGAGTCAGTGGAATCCAACCTGACAGCGGGGTGGAAGAGCACACTTGCTCACAGTGAAGTAGGAATTGCTGTGGCCCAGAGTGAGGTTTAAGTTTTTTGGGGTTAGATCATTTTGTTTATGTTGGCCATTTTGACTGCAAGGCATAGGCATGGCTATAGGGAAGAAGGGAGGCCATGGCAGGGGTGCCTGGGAAGGCACTGTGCATTATCAGGCTTTGGGCCTGTGGTGAGGTGACCAGTTAAAGGGACTAGTATGGGAGAACCCAAGCGTGACTGGCAGGGACTGGTCACAGTGGCTCCCCGAGAAGGCACTGTGCAGGGATAGCAATAAAGCCTGAACAAAGATTGTTGGGTAGAGAAATTAATGACAAAATCATAGGAGAGCTCCAGTTAAGGGTGGAGACTGCAGGCCTGGGGCAGGCTAATTGAAGGTGAAGACTATAGGCCCCCAGAAGGGACTAATCAGTTAGGGGCACCTGAGAGAGCAAATCCAGAGAAAGATAGCCAGGTAGGAGTGCTAGAGAGATGAAAAGATGAGAATAGAGACAAAAAGGGTGTTAGGTGAGGCCAAGGAAAGCAAGAAATGCCCTGCTGAAAGCATTGGGGAGTAAATTTCCTCCTGAGGGTGCATGTTCAGATGTGTGTGGGGGCGCAGTTTAATGCACCTGAATTTTCTGCCCTGAAAATTCAGGCACATTAATTGTACATGTAGACGTGCCTCAGGCTCCATTTTACAAACAATGGTAAGGAGAAAAAAAATGAGCCCTCATTTCCCAGGACCTTGATAATTCCTTATATTCCTTCACTGTGGAAGAGATTACTTTAGTTTTTGATGCTTCACCTACTACTTACACTCTATTAAGGGCCCTTTCTTCCCTTTTTTTCTTTACAACATAATGACAATTAAAAGCTTATCTAACAACCAGAACCAGCAATCCTATAATTTACTCAACGACTAGTTACTTAGTCATAACTCAGACTGTAATTTGTATGTAAATGAGAAGGGACAGAATTGAAACTTCTGAACTGATCTGAGGGATTGCAGCTTTTTAAGTGTATGCTTCTCGGTGGGAGAGATTTGATTAGATTTTCCAGTTCCCAAGTAAGGCGATTATCACTAGAACCTTTGGATTCCTGACAAGGCACTAAAGGTGAGTCTCATTTAATGATGGGCTACTGCCTTGTATGTTTTCTCCAACCAAAAGGGACTGCCTTGCTTTTTAATTCCAGAATTCAGTTTCAGTTCCATATCAACATTTTGTGTAACTAAGTGCTAAAATTTCCTCCCCATCAAAGCAGAAGTGTAACTAGGAAGTTTTGCACCCTGGCCTGCCATTCTGGTGCCCCCTTTAAATCAGCATGTTAAATGCTCCCCCATCCCTAGTTACTGCATTTAAGTAGTTAAATCTAGATTTGAAATGGATTAATCCAAGGACAGGACAATATTTCTTAATTTTTTACAGCGGATTTACCTGTGCTTCTATTTCAGTAACATTATATACTACAGGCACTGGCTATAGTGTCTTACCATTTATCACTACTGGGGCTTCTGGTGTAATGCAAAGCAATGGACATGCAATACATGCCCTGTCCAACATAAATTGTTTTTATATTGTTTTGTCTCCACTGCTTCATTTGCACTGTCTGGTTAGGAAACCCTCTCTGAGTGAAATCTCATGCTAGCAACTTAGTCTGTAAAATGTTACACTCGTATGCATAAGTTTCCCTTTTGTAGGTGCAGAAAGAAAGGTCTGGGGTTCTCGAGGACCTTTTCTGTTTCAGCAATATCTTCAAAAGGGCAACAAGGAAAGAAGGTGGCACTTTCCAAAAGTTCTTGCTGTAAGGGGATTCCAATATGACCACAGGTAGCATCTGGATCTGGTGTCTAACTTTTGAGCAGAGCCATTGATTTATTACAGAACTTACCGTAACAGTGCAGTCTTGTGAATTTTCTTACCCTTTAGCAATCCAACACCCTAACTGGGTAATTTTTTTAACATGTTAGTGGTGATAAAAGAAGGTGGCTTGTCAAATATGCATTCAGTAGCATGCCCCTAATTTTGTCTCATGCATAATTATCATAAGCTACATATTTGCTTTTTGCTTCTTTTTTTCCCCACCAAGAACCATATGCTCAGATATATTAGCACAAGTTTTTCTGTTACAGACAGTTGTTAATGGTTCCTGAAGCCCCATACCAATACCTTCCTGCTCAGCTGCAAAATATACTCCAGCCAAAGCTTATGCTATAGCAAGATCCACGGCTGCATGATGCTAAGGCTGCTCTGAAATGGCTGCGGAGCCCAGGTGTAACAGCTCAGCTCTTTAGAACATTTCTGTTCTGTTTTGGTTTATGGTCTAGCATAGTATCTAGCCTGGGACCTCTGTATCTCCACTGCAACAGGGATGCCCCAAAACCCCCAGTGATGTGTCCCCATACAACAGCAGCAGGACAAACAGAGCAGACCAACACAGACTCATGAAGAAGGAAATTCAGTGAAGATCCCAACCCCATATTTGCCATGAAGGCACCTGAAGCCAGATAGGAACTCCCCCTTCCCCCACAATTTTACAAATAAGCTATCAGAGAGGGGGTGGGGGTTACTCCAGGTGCAGCTGGGAAGAGGACCAGATCTCTGTGGCAACACTTAAGCCTCAGCCACTCTGAAAATGTGCCGCTCTTGGGACTTGGCTATTCCGTCTGCAACCACTGCTCTGCTGCCAGGGCTGCTCTCCCAACAGAGCCAGGGAAACTGCCAGGACTTCTGGTGCCTGATGCCATACTGTGGGCTGGCAAATACATGTGTCAACCTGCTAGCAGCTGGTCCCCAGAAGAAACAACATTAGACTGCACGAGGTCTGTGGTGGGTGCTGAGGGTACTGGCTCAAGCAGAGTTATGGGCTGCCAGGGGGACACTGCAGTGTCTGTGTGAAGGGATCTGCTTCCCAATTTTGTTTTTAGGTAAACTGGTTTGTTTGACTGATAGACACCATTCAACCCTCCAGGAAGGTGAGCAACAAAAGGAGGGTGTTCTATGGTCACTTGTCATGTTTGGACTGCTTGTGTCACACCTAGCGGGACCAAAGGTTCATAAGGTCTGAACCAGGCCCACAACAAACAGCACAGCACTGCCATGGGCCCAAATCCACTTTTCCCCAGAGGTGCCCTGGACTCAGATCCACCCTGAGCAGCAGAGAGCTGCCCTTGATTCATATTTGCCCTACAAGCCAAGATTTGCCTTGGCCCTAAATCTGACCTGCCCACCAGAGACCTGCACTTGATCTGCTTCCACCCAGCCCCAGAGCTGCCCCGGCTGCCCTCTTTGTTCATGTCCTACCTGAGGGGGCATTTAATTTCCAGCTCCTGATAGAGGTCATTCCAGGGAAGAGTCTTATCTGGAGCCAGGCTGTAACAACCTTGCCTTGCCAGCTCCTGGCAGCCCCAAGCACTCTCTGCTCAAGTTCCAGCTGGCCAGCTCATTCCTCCCAATGGTATGTCTTCCTGGGAGAGCAGGGGGAAAGATGTGGTGGGCACCATTGGCAATACATGCTGCTTTCACAGTGACATACTGGTATAAATATGAAGTGGATGCTGCCTCCAGTCAGACACCTCTGCAGTGCAGCAGTGTTCAGCCTTGGATGAATACTCATGGGGAGGTGATGGGTAAGTGCAGCCCCGAGAGCCAGTGGGGTCAAGGCAGTGGGCTCTACTTTGGGCCCGTTCACTCCCACCAGGGCTGGATGGGTCTTGGCAGGAGAAAAGAGTCCACCTGAGCCCTGATAATCCAGCAATTCTGAGAGAGAAATAGCTCAGCAATGTTAAGTGAGAGAGGAGATGAGTCAGGAAAGTCCTAGAAGTCTGGCTGGTCTGGAGACAGGAGGGGGAGCTTCTTCTTTCCTGACACAACAGCGAGGAGTCATTGTGGGGGAGGTGGTACTGGGTAAGGAATGCAGAGACAGACAGAAGGCAGCAGTGTGTCACCACATGTGTAGCTGGAGAGTGGAAACATGGCCTCCACGTGTCACCAGTTAACACCTACAACACCTACAGACGCAGTCTTGGCAGGAGTTTTGTCTGTCAGCAGCTAGGGGTGCAGGGCCCCAAATCCCCCTGGCACCGATCTCCTCCACAGCTGGCAGGTGTCACAGCAGGAGCCACCACCCCTGCAGCTGTCACCCCGCTGCGCCTTAGCACACGCAGGGTCACCCGTGGCATGAGTTTTGCTTGTCCGCAGCTTGAGGGGCAGTTCCCCCCAAACCCCTGCACCGATCTTCTTGAAACTTGGCAGGCTTTGCAGCCTCAGTAAGAACTACCAGCCCTGCAGTTTTGACCCCCCTGTGTTATAACACATAGACATGACATGAAGGTTCAACTGTAATAATTTATTCTGCATAGGAGCTGCTCTGTGTTTGCTGCACGTCCCTGGTGCAGGCAGGCTGCAACATGCAGAGCTTGCTTGACTTTATACCTGCTTTTGCCAAACTCCAGGTTTCTCCATTGTGATTTTCATCAACATATCCCTGTTCTCAGCCATGTTCCACCAAACCCTCTGTAGAGCCAGGAGGTCATCTGGGCAACAAGAGCACGGTAGGGCCTTGGGAGAGCCCTAAGCCTAGGTATGGGCCAGAGCAGGCAGAGGAAGGCAACTGTGGAGGCTGGGATGGAGGATGCTTTTGTGCAAGGGGCTAGAGAGGGATGCTGAATTGAGGTGCTAGTGACTGTGCAATGGTCTGGGCTGGAGAGCAGCTTTGCATCTTAGCAACTGGCCATCAGGGCTTGCAGGGCTCATCATGGCACTGCTGGCTTGGTGTGCCAGGGAACAAGGCTTACAGCTTTAACTACCCAGGATATGTGCAAAGAGCTCTGTGGTGCCTCAATCAGGCTGCCCTGCCTCCAGTCCCACCCCTGCCAGACAGATGGGCTGGTATGGTCTGGCAACTAGTAAGATGTAAGAGTGTATCTGATATGAGATTAACCAGTAAAGAACCAAAGGGCCATAGTATAACTAGTGCCCATCCTCAGGGCAGTATGGAGAATAGGTATTGTCAAATAAACTTGCTCTCTCTTTGATGAGATGAGGAATCTGGTATATAATGCAACACACAGACTTGTGGAATATATGTTTTAGTTACCACTGCATGATGTATGGGTAAAAACTAACTAGCACTGTAGACAATCACTGCATAATGTCTCAGAATAATGCAACACTGACCAACAGGTTGATCCTGAAATGCACCTGAGTGGCTGCACTGGGGTCTCTTTCTAGTGCTGCTTTCTCTCACACAGGGCTGGGTCTAGCACCCTTAGAAGCTGTCACCCTGCTGTGTGATTTTGGTCTCGCACAGGGTTTGCACTCAGTACATAGCAACAACGTCTGGGTCCAGCACTACAATCAATGAACTCATAAAGTGAGACATGAACAGGATGTCATTCTTGATCCAGTTTCCAGCACAGCTACATGGGATGAGCCAGTTTCCACAAAACCTGAAGGGACCTGGGCAAGAAGACCCTGAATTACAGGCCTTAGAGATAAAACAGGTCATCAGAATTCAAATGTTCTCATATTAAGCAGAGAGATGAGGGAAAATCCATACAGCTCAGCTTCTCCGTCCTTCCCCCAACTGAGGCCTCTTGCCAAGCACCAGAGATGAGCTGGTTTGTGTCCTGTTACAAAGGTCAGAGGCTCTTTCCTAAGGCAATGTCTAGTAGGCCCCAGTGGCACTGGGAAGCTGCACACAGGACATCGTGTGACTGCAGGAGGCTCACACATAAAGCAGTGAATCAGTGGCAAAAGCCTTTCCCTTCTGTGTGGTTCTCCAGGTGTGCCTGTGTGGGCTCTGTCCTGACATGTCCTGGTGGGTTTTGCCCGCAGGACTTCGGGCCATTTACACATCAGAAGCAGGCCGCTCCGAGAACACTGGGCAAAGGGAAAGGAGGTGGGTGGGCACCGGGGAGTGTGCTGGGTGTTGGTCACCTTTCAGCAATGCTAGAGTTCAAATGAACACATTGATATTACAACCTGGACATTTGGGATGTAGGTTAAATGTGCAAAAAATCCCAAAGCATTGACACTATGCTTTGGTGGGATTTAGGGAGCCAAACTCTCCTACCTCAGCCCCTGAGAAACTCAGAAGCAGCATTTCTGCTGCTATCCCTGAGGGCCTGGGGATGATTTCCAGTTTCAGAAAATGAAGACATCTCAGGCTGGAATGATTCAACCTCCAGCTCTACCAGCAACTCCCTTTAGGGTTAGGATTGACACCTCAGCCCTCCAGGTCCTTCTCCTTCACCCTCTCTGGACCCCTCAATGAGCAAAGCAGCAGCAAAGGGGCTACCTTTCTTTCCTCAGAGCTGGACTCCTCACCCCTTGGCACCTTTCTTGTCCTCTCAGTTGGGGAGGGCACAGCACATACAGCCTCTGCTCTCAGTCACCTTGCATCACCTTAGGGCTACAGCCAGGGAACCAGCAGCCCTGCAGTGCCAAGAGATCCTACTCAACTGATTCTGTGAACTCCAGGCTTGGGCTCCAGGAAGAATCAGCTGCCAGCACTGCTCTGGAGCATGACTGCCACTGAGGCCTCTCTTCCCTCCCAACACGCAAATCCTTGACAGGGTAATGGTGACCTGCAGCCTTAGCATTCAGCTTCTAACCAGCTTAAATGTTCTGTTCTTTCTCTGGCCAGAGACTGGGTTATTGTAGAAGACCAATCCCTGCCCTGTTCCCTTCTCTCCCTCCCCTTCCCCACTGACACACACCTGCATAGAAACTCTGCAGATCTGTGACTTTAATAAATAAGCATCCAAAGACATGTGCTTGGTGTCAGAGTCAATGGCTCTGGTGATTACACTGCAGTAATTTTGCACCTTTGGGATTTAATGACAAGCTTGTATCAACAATTAACTATCAATGTAATGTTTTGCAATACGTAGAGGAGATGTTTAAAAAATACACGAGCCAGGGATGCATCTAGATTCTAAATTCAAACTCAACCACCCCTTAATATCCATAGGGACTGAACTTTGAAGTCCCAATTTTTTAACCATTGGCCATGTGAATTCTGAGCGGCATTTTCTATACAGCAGAAGGAAAGCGGTGGGGCTGCAAAGAGCAAAATTAATTTGGGTGTCAGGTTAAATGAGGGGTATCATTGTTGATGTGGGGCACTTGAAGGATGGTTTGAAGGCACATACCTGTCACATTAACAATACTATGAGAGCACATACGTATGATGGGCATTAGTACCTTGTGGAAACCTCAAGATAGGCTATGAATGGAGTGATCAGAGCAGGCACAACAGCGGGATTATGTTAACTCTCTAGGGGAACAAGCTCCATGTCTAATATCTTCTCCCCAGCTTGAAAGTGCAGGCTCCTGGGGAGGCTGGGCTGCTTCAGCAAGGGCAGCACACATCCGTGGGCTTGACCAGAATGAGGGAAGATATGCACTCCCCACTGCCACAGAAGCCTACCCAATAGATATAGTTTTTTGCATTGAATAGGATATTTTGACACTTGTACCACCAACCTTCATAGCTACTTGCACTATTCCCACTAGCCTGGTCCTGATCTTTGTCTGTTGTGCTAAACTTTGTGTTGTTGTGCATGCCCCCATAGCCAGAGTGGTAGCTAGTGAGATAGTCCTTGTCCTCTCCAATGAACCTGCCCAGCCGCAGTGGATACCCACTGGGTTTGTCTTCCATGCTGAAGATGTCAAACTCTGCATAGTGGCTTTTGTTGGCTTTATTCTCTACAACAAAATGGACCTTGTAGGAGCTCTGCCATGTCAGCAGGTGCAGGTATTTAGTGCCCATCCAGTAATCCTTCTCCACGTTCCCAAAGCCATACTTGTAGGTGGTCTAGGACTCTTTCCAAGAGATCTCAGAGTTGTGAGAATTTCTCTGGATGATGGTCCAGCCCTTGCCTTCAGTGTCCATGTCACACCAAACCACCAGAGGAGGGCAGTCTGCAGGTTGGATGACATAGATCCCACTGGGGCTTCCTTTATGAATGTGGCTGCAGTCTCAGGGGAACCGTGAAATACCATGTACAACTGGTTAAGCGAGGGGGGAGAGATAGAAAAACACAGACAGAGATCCTGCTATTTGTCAAGGTAGAAATAACTGGAACCAGGGTTATTTAAGGCAGGATCCCATTTATATCACAATTCCACAGCTATTGCATTCATCCCTTGCCCTTTCCTGACTAAGAACCTTATGGCTCAGATTTTGTAATGTTCCATTGTACAAGACAATTGTGTTCCTTGACTTCATGATTTTTAAGAAAACCTTAATGACAAAAAGATGACAATCTAAAGGGGGTTTTCAAAGGGCCCAATGGAACACGACTGCTGACTATTACTGAACTATTACTGAACTCTAGTGGGTGCTAAATACCCACTCAAGATTCCAGCTGACCCTCAATCTCAAGGCAAGTCTGGAAGGAGAAATTGCCTGGCAGATGGATTCCAGGGTGATGAGAGGGGTACAGCTGTGTAGGCATAACAGTCCCTGGGGACAATGCTTCTGCATCCCCCAGCTGATGTCATAGGGTCCTCTTGAGCCTAATTTTCCACTTCTCTCCAACACCACAAAATCTCCTTCTTGCATCCTTCAACAGCTTGGCCCCTTCCCCCATAGTTAAGTCTGCTTCATGGGCAAGGAGAAGGAGGAACTGCTGCATAGGGAGCTATGGTGCCAGGCAAGCACCCCTCATCAACAGAGCTTACAGGGCCAGGGGCAGGGAGAGTGCTGACAGAGCAGCCATTAGTGGCAGGTGACTGCAACTGCATCTGTCTCCTGTTTGCTCAACCTGCTGTGAACTGCACCCTCAGGCTGTGACCTCTTTCTCCATCCTCAGATGTCCCAACCCTACCCTCACCCCACAAGAGGGAATAAAGGATGGGGAAAGATATCTTCCCAGACTACCCATAGGCAGCTTGTGCTAAAAGGCCATGCGGGGGGAGGAGTTGCTTAGTGAGTGATACCACCTGTTTAACAGTGCCTGAAGCAGAGCAGATCATAGCTACCAGTGTCCAAGTGCTGGGCCACAAAGGAATGCATTTGTTCTGCTGTCACCCTGACTGGACCATGATCTCAGTGCACAGCCTGGCAGGGGTCAGCAACAAATGGCTATGGGCTGAATCTGGCCAGTGGAGCTGGAGGTCTTTGCCTGTGTCCACCATGGTAGGGCACTTGGGGTGCCCTGGCAGCATCCTGGCAGGTGTGGGCCAGAGCTAAATGGGGGGTCAGCTGACCCAGGGAGCCACAAGTCTAGGCCCTGAAAGAAGCTGGCAGTAATATCTGGGAGCCTGTTGAGAGAACACCACCTAGGCAGGATGGCTGCAACTCCAGGAGGCCAGCTAGGAGCTAACACCTAAAGCTGTCTGGAGATTTGGGGAAGAACTAAGGGGAGGAGGAGGTTCCTAGGGACCCAGGTAGGAGTCCAGAGTCTAGTTAGGGGCTGAGAGTGTGGGACCAGTGAGGAACCCCAGAAGGGGGTTTAAGTAAGTGAAAGAGAATAGGAAGTGGCAGCAGTGCAGATACAGCCTCCAGTTTCCTAGCCCTGGATCAGTTCCTCACCTGCTGGAAGCTGTGCCTGCACTTCAGCTGGGGAACAAGGAAAAACAGTGGTGGCAGAGGCACAGCTCCCAGCTACCTGACTGTGGTGCAAGTGCAGGCAAACCCCCCAGCTGCTGATGCATTATGGAAGCCCCCTGGTCTGCACTGGACTGTAGCTGGGTTATTCCAGCCCATAGCTTGTAAAGGTTGCCAGCACCTGTCTTGCCAGCACGGAGGACAAAGATGGCACAGACCCTTCCAGCAAAGTGCCAGGGGATGCATTTTCCATGGAAGTAGGCACAAGAAGACAAGGTTGTACTGTCTAACACAACCAGCCAATCAGCCCAAACTGCTCCCACTCCCAGGCTTTATTCCTGAGACCCTATACGCCATGAAACGTGACTCTAGCACAGCTAACAGATACCAGGGCTTGGCTTCACTTGGAGCAAGTGCTGGAAGCCAGTGTGATGGGGAGCTGCACTTAATGGGTAAGTTGGCATTAAGGAGGCAGGGAACCCAGTCCAGTCAGTGAGTTACACCAATAAGAACGTGTAATATGGAGAAAAAAACAGACACAAGCTTCTGATCCTCATACCTCCAATATGGAAGGTGAGGAAAGCTCTCCATTTGGGCCTGTACTCACCCTCTTGTGATGGATGCTCCTGTCAGCCTTGTTCATAATGTCATGGGCAGGAATTATGGGAAGAAGTGTTGTCACTAACAACACAGAGAGAAGCACAAGCGACGATCTGGACTGGAACCCTGCAGAGGAACAGTGACCTGAAACACAGCAGGGGACCGGGGGACTTGGACACTGTTATCTGGGTGTAAGGGAAAGGGAGGAGAGGGACCTGTGGCAGAGAGCCAAGGGGCTCCTGCCACTTTAAGCAGGCTCAGCCAGCTGTATTGGGCCCACAGCTACAGGCTGGCCCTTACTTAACAGGGAAACAGCTGTGTGGAGCTGAGGTGCTAGAAAGGCAGTATGGCTTCCAGGCATATAAACCTGGGGCCTGAGCCATGCTAGATAGAGAGGAACACCCAAGGGAGATGTCTGCAGCAGATAAACTAGCAGGCACCTGAGCTGTTCCCTGGAGATGCCCAGAGGGAACTAAGGGGAGCTGTTGCCCTAAGTCAGGCAAGAATCCAGAGCTGGGTAGGTCTTGTACTGGGGGAACAGTGGCTCATATTTTGTGTTGGGATTTAAGCTTGAAACCAGTGGACCAGGGTGGCTATCAGGGGCAGCCAGGAGGCCACAGGGAGATGCCTGGTAGGGCACTAGTATTAGGCAGCTTAGCCTGGTTCATGGGCCAGAGGGCTAAGAGCAGGAGAAGCAAGCAGCCCAGCCCAGGGTAAAGGAGAAGAGGATGAAGGCAAAGATGGTGAGGGCAGCCCATCCTGGAGTCAAGCACCCAGGGGACTGAGGACTGGCCTGTGTGAGAGGCACAGGGGCCTGGGGCCCTGAGACACAGAGAACTGGCAGGACTAAGACCAAGAGCAAAACAGAAAAGACTGTACTACGGCTGGAGGTCTGCAGCCAGATGAAAGGGAGGCCAAAGCCAAGAGGTCTGAGACCTCTAAAAGGGACAGAATGGTGTACAGAATAATATCTGCAAGGCATGGATATGGCTGTAGGGGTGGAAGGAGGCCACAAACTTAGTCCCCAAGGCCTGTAGGACATAAGGAACTAGAAGAGAAAGAGCAAGGGAGAGCACTTTAGGTACACCAGCCTCTGAGGGCAGCCTCCCTTCATCAGTTTTTACAGTAAGATGTGGCAGACAAGGAACCAGGGTGGGACCCTGAGAGGTGGAGGCAAGAGCCAGGCAGGGTTAAAGCAACCACTAGGAGGCATCACAGCAACTCCAAGCATCTTACTAGTTACAGGCAGCCTTGGCAATAGAGCCTAAAAAAGTTACTTGGGCCCCTATCTCCCATTTGGAGTCATGTGGGATTTGGGCATCGACATGGCTCAGGTGCTTCTGAAAATGTTTCTCTGAAGCATGAATCGAAGAAGCCTCAGCACCCACAGCAGGGGCCAAGCTGTCACAAGGTCTCATTCCCATGCAGTTTCTCAAAAGGACTCCGCACAGTGAGTGTGTGCTGGTCATGGGCACATTTGAAGCCATCTCTGAGCTTCTTTCCCTGGCAGAGGTCTGGAAGAAACCCACCTTCCTGTCATGTACCCAGACTGCTCCCTAGGTTGGGGCAGAGTGTCACCATCTGCAGCTGCTGGCACTGAGCCCTGCTTCCCTTAGGAACAGGAGTACACCAAGCAGAGAGCATGGGACAGTGGTGATGCATAGGGCTTGCATGGGGGTGCCCATTCATCCCTGGGAGCACCGGTGCACCCCCTGACCAGCCACACTTGCCGCTTAGGCAATGGGTGGGGGGGCAGGCCAGAGTACCAGTGCCCCCCACTGCAAGTGCCAGCTGATGGCTGCAATTGGCTGGCGCTTGCTCCCAGAAGTGGCTGCAGCCACTCCTGGAAGTGGCTGCAGTGATTGGTCACCATGGGATCACCCATTGGCAAGACTGGTTGCAGGGGGGGCGCATGCCCCCCCCCCCCGACTAAGGCAGCACCAGCTACCCATGGTATAGGAACTATTGCTACCTGGTAAGTCCCCCTCTCTGGTCTGGTCTCAGCCCTCCCATGGTCTCAGCTTCCCCTCAGTGCACTTCAGTGAAAGTACCCAATCCACCAGCAAAGAGAGCAGGTCTGCATTGTAGGGTGTGCAGATATGGGGCCTGGCTGTTGTGACCATGTGGGGTCAGCTGCACTAAGGGACTGAGGTATTGCTCTGGCTCTTGGCACCAGGAGTGAACAGGGGCAGCTGCAGCCCTGTATTTATATGACTATATTACCAGAACTGTCTCCAGCAGGAAGGAAAAACAGCTAGACTAGGCTGGTTCCCAGGTCTGAGCACCAGTCAGGACTCTCTTTCATGCTGGTGACTGTAGGTGCACATAGCTGTGACACGGAAATGACAGTCCATGTTTCAACCCATCCCTGGTGGAGCAAGACCCCATAATAACCCAGGAGGACCCTGTGGCTGCAGACTTTGCAGAATTCTCTGGAGCAACTTTAGACATAGACCTGTGCAACGGGATGCTCCTCAAGCAGTAGGTTACTCCTGGGCCACATCCAAATGATCGTAGACATGCAGTACGTGGTGCCGCAGACCTGTCTGCCATGCCACACGCTGCACATGCAGGCATTCCCTGTGCTGCTACCTTGCAGTGTTGTTGACCCTGGGAAATCCTGGAGTCTCTTACTGGAGTCAGTGTCTGCAGTGGGACTGACCCCTGCTTCTTCAGCTCCTTACCTTCACACAACTGGAGAGGCTAGAACCAGAAGTCTCCAGGCCCCAGAGAAACCTTCATCCCTGAAGACACCAGATCTTGGTCTGGCTCCTATTTATTTATACTCTACTCCAACCCTTCCCTCATGGGATACACAGAAATCTCTTTGTTTTCTTTACTGTTGCAGTTTTTAGGGTGTTTCATCCTTTTGGTATAAAGGCAGGGGGTGGTAGTGTGGGGTATGTGTGTGGTCTTTGTATGGGGGACTGGTAGATGTGGGGGGAGTGAAAAGATGGTAGTGGGTATGGAAGGAGGAGATAGCATATGCAATGTGTGAGGTGTTTACCAGTGTGAGGTGTGCATATTTTTGTTGAGGGAGGGAAGGGGGGCTGTGTAGATACGGTCATGGAAAGTTTATGTTGGGAGTATGTGGGTGTGCGGTGGAAGTGTGATGGTGTAGGGGTCAGTCTTTGGGGTGCTGTATTGGGGTCTAGAAGAGCCCTGGCAGGTAAGGGGGGGGGGTATAGGAGACCCATGTGGGTGGGGATGGAAAGCGCCATCGGTAAATCACAACGTGGACTCAACACTATAGAACAAGCTCCCTTCAAACCCTGCCTGCCAGGGAGAAGCCACATGCTGAGTTTCTGGGCTGGGAGAGAGCAGGATCCAGAGGGAAGGGCCCTGGATACCTGAGTTCTACCCATGACCTGCAGTAGAAGCAGGGGGAAGCCATGTCACTGCTCTGTACCTTGGTTTCCCCATGGGTAAAGCAGGGAGCCTACTGGTACCCTTCTCTTCTGAAGTACTTTGGATGCAGAGATGACAAGCAGGAGAGGACAAAGAGGAGAATCTGGCTTAGTTATGAAACACCAGCACTACTGGATGTGGCTGTATTTGGGATGGGGTCCTGCAGGATGGCTGTGATCTTCCCAAGGCCCCCTTACTGTGCCAAGTTGGCCCAATGGCTCTATTCTCGCCCACCACGTTTTTGATGGTATGATTGATAGGGAGGCTGCCTTTAAGTCCTCTCAGACATTGTCCTAATTGATTCTCTGGACCCCATGGGTTTCTGGATTTCTGGTGGGTCCTGCTCCAAAATAGATGCCACAATGGCTGTTTCAGGGCACCCTAACCTCATGGGCTATGCGTGGCTCCAACCATCCCTTTACCATGCCCCAAGCCTTGTAGATGGTACCAATGTTGTTTGGTCTGGGCCTTGTTGCAATTTGGCCCCCGGTCTTCCCTGGGCTCGCTGCATCCCTGTCTCACTCTGCGCCTCACTGGCACCTAGGCTCTGTGCACCCCAAGTGCTGCGCCCTCTCTGGCACTGGGGTCCGCATGCTGCCATGGGCCCCCTATGAGGCTTCCTCCTTCCCTAAATAGCCTCACCCAAACCACCAGTCTTATACAACAACAAACAAAACACAAGCCCCTGGTCTGTAACATAAATTCAAGCCGCCCCACTCTAACATCATTCAAACCCTACCAGGGAATCTTCTGTCCCTTAACAGTATCAGAAGCTGCTTCTGCAGTCAGACCTCTCCCCGTTGCTTACTCTAGGAGAGCTCCTTCCCCCTTCACTGCTGACAGGGAACTGCCTTCCTGGCCTCAACCCTGGGGTTTATATATGAGCCAGGCCCTCCCCTTTCTGGTCAGCTGACCGCTGGCAGGTGTGGGCCACTAACCGGTCCTGACTCCCCTAGTAACCAGCAGCTGGGCCTCTGTAAAGGAGCAGGGCCCCCTAGTGCCCTGCGACAGTGGCATAGAGCACAAGGAAGGCCATGTTGCTTACTGGATGACAGCAAATACAGAAGTGCAGTGCAAGGGGCCTCCCCACATCATTCTTTCTGCAGAGGGGAAGGAAGATTCTGCTGGAGGTCAGCAGAGTTGGGGGTGTCAGAGGAACCACTGCTGGACACTGAAACCGTACTCCTAAAAGTGTGTGGTTTGCCAAGATGGGCACAGGAATACCCCCTCACTTTGCTCTGGAAGTGACTGCATCCACTGGGATGACTGCTTTGTGCCAAAAGCTGAGCAGCATGTGCCTGCCTTCATCCCAGAGACTCAGACCTTGTTTCAAAGTAGGCAATGCACCAGGGCTCTCCTCCCCTTGTGTACTACCCAGGGCTGCAGGGCCAGCAGCTTCCTTCCACAGCCTAGGGGCTCAGTACCTCTGCCTGTATCTCCCTAGCATCCCTAGAGCATGTAAGGTCTGGCCATCCCCACCCAATCTCAGCCTGAAACACTGAAGCTCAACAAAATGCTGGACAAAATCCAAGTAATACTCACCCATCACAGAGGTTGCTGCTGACCAGCCATGTTAGTGCCCTGAGGCTCCACTTCCAGCATCTGAAAGCAGAGCTAGGGCTCCCTGCCTTTATAGGGAAAGTGCAGTGCACACCTGGCTTATCTGGTTACTCCATGGCTAGACTACTACTACTCTTCCTTGAGGGGATGTAAACACACATCTGCCACTTCCATGAGTGCCTAACTATCAACTGATACAATAAGAAAGTCTTGTGAGATACTTGAGTGTGTTTATGAGCATCCAAGGTTGAACTGTTTGTTATTGAATCAGCTGTTGGTAACTGATTTATAGTTTTACTTTACTCCCAAAATAGTCTGTGCTGGCCAGTAAGGCATCTTTCTTACCCACAGCAGTGTGCCAAGTCATCCAGGTCCCTATTGTTCCTGGGAAGAATACAACAGTACTCTCCAAACCCTGCCCCTGCCCCACTGACATTGGGTCACTGTGTGGCAACGATGCCAAAGTCATGGAGCCAGAAGGAGAGCAAGCAACTTGTCTGTTAGCCTGGTAGTAATGGCATTCACCTTGTGTGGGGAACCTTAGGTTCTGGTCCCTGATGTCAGGATTCGTGGTCAAACCAGATTGTTCTTTAGCAGCACACGTCTCCCCATTAAGTGCTTAGGGATCCTGATTGTCTAAACACAGTTAAATTGAATTGGTTTCTCAAGTTAAAGTAACTAGTTTTTATACACAGGGGTACCTAAATCTAGCCTCATCCAAGAAAAAGATGGATCTAAGATTGCAGTCTTGATTTCATTACTTCAGTTGATGGAGAATTCATCATACCCTGAGATGCATGGTTCTGAGTGTGTTTAGTTCTGCCTTTATCTCCTAACCTGAGGAAATGCCTACTGCTTGGATACTTCTTCCTATTCAAAGACTGCAGTGAGGTGACCCCTAAACCCCCTCTCAGAGAAACAGATTCAACTTGTAAATTGGACAAATTCAGACCAGAAGGAGCATGTTTTTGACTCTGAGCAAAATTGCCCATTGGAGCAACTGGAAGCTCCTGTTCCTTTGGTTACACACAGAGAACTCTGAGTCCTTTGTAGGGCTCCCTCCCTCTAAATTGCAATATGTTTTTAGATTCATTACCTTGCTTTTGGCTTTATGAAAACACAAGCTTCTACTGGTGTTTGCTGGTCCTTCTACTACCCCATGTGATGAGTTGCCATTTGCAGTTATTTCTACCATCTCAGTTAGTCAGGGTTTGCCTGGTTTTGAATACTTTGCTGCATCATAACTGACAGATTGTGAAGGGCTTAAAGTCTAAGAAGGATCTCTCTCTAAGGAGGCTTTCTTAACATATCAACCAATAAATCCAGTTTTGTAAGATACAACTGGGTATGGGTGGCAGGGATCACAGTGGTGCCCCTTTACACACTGGAGAAACTACTTATAAATTGCATCATAAGAAAGCATGCTCTGACTGAAATGTCACTGTAATCTGCTGTATGTGGTGCAATGTAGTACAACATGTGTGTCCCCACTTCTGATCTTTTGGAGCCTGGGGTGGGGAGGGCTACATGAAGTGGGCACATTTGTCTCTCAGTGGCTGGAGGGGACCTTGTAATTGCTGCCCAAACTCTTTCCATTCAGATTTCAGTGTGGTGCCCTATTGCCAAGTATTTCTCAGACAAATTCCTCTTGAAGACACTGGCCAGCTCATTCCTTCCAGTGATGTGGCTGCCCTGGACTGCAGGGGCAGAGGTGTGGTGGGTACTATTGGGAATACCTGCCTCCTCCACAGTGGGAGCTGTAAGTGTCAGGTAGGTGCTGCCTCCATTAAGAGACAGTTCTGGGCAGTGGGTCTAAAAGCCAACGAGGTCAGCACAGGCAGATCTGTCCTGCTGACTCTCATCAAGGCTGGACAGGGCCTGGAAGTAGGCCATAGGATTGAAGAAGTCCCAATTGGAAGGTTTAATTAAATTCTTTGCTTCAAGGTGTCCATTGCCAGTGTAGCCAGGGTGTCTGTGGCTCTCTCTGCAGAGTCATGTGGCAATGCAGCTGTTTTCCAGTATTGCTGCTCACCTGGTTGATCTGGGAGCCCTGTGGGCAGAGCTGTGATAAACCTGGGACTCCTGCTGTCTCTCTGCCAGACACACTTCACAATTGACTTCTTTAATTTGTCACATAAGGGCTCTGCCACTTTTCAAGCAATCTACTCTACAATAAGGGGAGCAACAACAGGACCTGATCCCCAGGCTGATAGACCCGGAGTCAAGAACTCTTACACCACTTTGAACTATCAGGGGATTATAGCAGGGTGTCCCTCTATTAGCCTGATCCAGGAGACAACTTCCTCATAAAGGCTAGACAACACTTAGGTCCCATTTTCCAGTCTTTTTTTTTTTTACAAGCAAAAAGTTTGTTCCCAAGGCAAATAAAGGAAGTGATAACTTACATAAATATACAAATAAAAAACAAAGTAAAACCTCAGGTCTTTTCTAAGATCTAGAGAGAAGAAACCACCCAGGCTCGGTGCTTTTCCCCATCAGCATACCAGTCTCTTCTCTCTCTCTTCCTCTCTCCTAGCTACCCTCCCTGGGAGCTTTTAACTTCCCCTGGGGCCAGCCAATCATCCTTGTCAGCTGGCCCAGGGCTCCTAGGCAGGCAGGCTATCACTTTCTAATCCCTTGCAGCGGGGCATGAGCCCCTGAGCCATAAAACTGTGTTACAGAGATGTCTGGGTGAAGGTCTCTCAGGACAGGACAACTGGAGCCTGGAAATACCAGTTATTGATACTGCAAACAGGTTTTGAAATTGGCCCATGACTTAATTTGAGTGAGCCATCTGGGGAGGTCAAGAAAACACAGGAATGGGTGCTTGCCTGATTCTTTTGACCCAGGTTTTACTAGGAGATTAAAGACTACTGCATGTTCTGCCCCAAGTGACATTGGGTGGCTCCACACCCAAGACATCTGGCACTGCTCACCTCTGCCTTTGGTGAGTACCAGCTTTGAATGAGTCAAGGTAGATATAGTCAGATCTTTGAAACTGAGCACAATTGGGTGTTGTTTTATCTTTATGCTTATGAGCTGTACTATCTGGTACATAGAGGCAGCAGTGATCTGTAATGCCTTGATCTATACAGTGGCTATAGAATTGGTAAAAATATTCTTCCTGATGGATCTCCTGGGGATATACTAACAGACCAGAGTATGGTCTTTATATCAAGGCTGTTGGGAAATATATGGGCCCTGTTAAATCTATACGTGGTCAGGACTTCCATCTGCCACCCCTACATGGAGGGTCTGGTAGAGACATTTAACCAGATGTTTAAGGGGATGTTGAGAAAGTTTGTGGGAAGAGAACCTTGTAAATGGGATGTACTCCTGTTGTACTTGCTATTTGCTATCTGGGAGATTCTCCAATCCTCCACAGGAATCTCTCCTTTTGAACTTTTATATAGGAAGCAGCCCTAAGGTATATTGGATCTTCTTCATAAGACCTAGCAGGCACAGGGCATGAGGTCTCAAAATGTTGGCCGATACAGCCTCAGTCTATAAAAATAGCTGGACCAAGTGGGGCATTCACTGAAGAGAACCTCTGGACTGCACAGCAGACCCCAAAACAATACTATATGCATGACTCTGGGTCTGTCAGACCTATCCAGGTCTATCCTGGAATCCCTGCTCCCTTGCCAATTCCCTCTGTATCAGAGCTGTAAAGACTATTCACCAAATTAAGGCTGACCTAAGACAGCTACATAAAACAGGTAAGCAGGCAATACCAGGAAGATCCCTCAGTTGTAGTAGGTCAAAAGGCCTGGCCATTAACAAGGAACTGACACACCAACCACCATGAACAGAAGCTGGACCACCAACATCCTGGACCTTACACCATAACATGCCAAGTTAGCCCCACAGCATTTGAGCCTGGTCTCCCAGTACATGGAAGGAACACCCAGCGTTTCATGTGTTTCTGTTAAAACCCTATATAGAAGATCCCTTCCCAGGATGTCACCATCCACCTCCACCCCCATACAAATACAAGACCATGAGAAGTACCTTGTATGTGAGATCTTAGATTCCAAAAAGTCAAGAAGTAGACTTCTCTACTTCAGCCTGGGAAAGATGTAGTCCAGAAGAGAAGCTGCATAAAATGTCCATACACCAGATAAAACACACTCCTCCCACCATGCTCATCCAGACAAACCAGATCCTAAGGTGCCAGAAGTTGCCATGAAAAAGGGGGCAGTGTTAGGACCTGTAGAGCTCCAATCCAGGTCTTCTAGGCTCATGGACAAAGGCCTGGGCTGCAGCACCACCAAGCAGCTGGCTGGGTGCTGTACCAAGCCCAGCCTGGGCCCTCCCATGAGGTTCCTAATGGGTAACCATATGACCCAAGAAAAGCTATTGAAGCCACAGCCACCTGATGGGAGGACTATAAAAACTCTACCACTTGCCCTGGAGCCTTGTCCTAGCAACAGTTTATGCTAGGGGGTTTATGCTGAGTCAGGCCATCAGGGTGTCACGCAGAATCACAAAACTAGGGGGTTCATGTTGTAGAGTCATACCACCTGGGAGTTTATGCCAAGTCTGATCATGTTGGGGGAGGTCATGTAGAGCTTCCCCCTGGGGAGGTCCTGCCAAGGTAGGATACCTGTGCAGTTCTGCTAAGTCACACTACTAGGTAGGTCATGCCAAGTGGAGCCACCCAGGGAGTCATGTGAAATGGGAGAAACATGGAGTTCATGCTGAGTTAGTTACTCAGCAGCTCATGCCAAGTCAGTGAACTAGTGGGCTCATGTCAAGTCACACCCCTGGAAGGTTATGTTGCATCAGGGCACCTGGAAGTTCATGGCAAGTGAAACCACCAAGTGGGCCATGACAAGTCAGGCCACACATGTGATCATTTTGTCACACCGCAAGTGGGGGTCATACTGAGATATCCCAGTTGGTCTGACATGCTGAGTTAGAACACCCAGGAAGGAGGTCACACCAGGCTGGGCCACATACATGCTCATGCTGAGTTAAGTCATACTAAATTAGGCTAGTAGTAGAGACATGCTGTCAGGTCACACAGGTGGTCATACTGAGCCATTCCGTTAGAAGGGGTCAGCCAAGTCAGACCACTCAGGAAGTCATGCCATGTCAAGCTGCTAGAAAGCCTGCAGCCCCCTTTTCCTGCCTTTTTGGAAGTGGGCATCTTCCTTTCCTTTGCCGCACCCCATTCAGGCCCACCTTACTCTGGCAGCTCTTTCATGTTACCCCAGCCTAGGCCTCACTCCATCACAACTCCTCTGCCAACTCCTCTTGGAGCTCCTCATGGGTGTAGAGATCTTGAAAGACAGCTGTCATGGTGTGATGTGTCACTCTCACTTCCTTGGCCGTTCCTCTTTGTCCCTCTTTCATACCAGCTGAGGAAGAGTCCATGTCTGTCTCTGTGGGCTGAATGTTGTTGGGGGAGGGAGAAGGATCCTGCTGTTTCCTTTCTATTTGGAAAGAAGTTGTGACTTGGTTCAGATGCCCTGTTGTTCCTTCCCCCTGCCTTCCCCCCCACCCTCCCGCTCCCCTCCACACAGACTCCTAGGCCTCCAAATTCTTGAGTCAATCCCAAAGAGGCATGAGCTGGAAAACATGCTCATGACCACAATGATTGTTTCATATTGCAAAAACGAGCAGTTTTTGCACTCTGGGTCACAGTGGAAGTCCCCAAATCTTGCTCTCCTTCTAAGTTGGTGCCTAGGGCTGGTGGTGTCTTACATCCTTAGTTACCCTACTGTGCCCTGATACTTCTCTCTAGAAGGGAAAACATCTGCCCTTGTGCATGTGGCTACAGCAGGCTGAAAACCCATCCTTGTGCCAAGTTTATTTGGCAAAATCATGTGGGAGGTCATTCTTGGTTGTAGCTCCTCTACTCTGGAACGCCATCTCCCTTGTGACTCACCAGAGCCTGGACATCTTCCAAAAGCTATGTAAAAACTTTTATATGGGCAGGTGTTTACCAAGCAAGGTTAAGTTGTGGTATTGTCTGGGGAATTCATTTTGCTATATACTATCCTATTTTACTATTTTACCTGTTTTAAAAGTTATTTAGTCTTACTGCAAGTTGTCCTAGGGAGTGCAGCATACAAATCTAATAAGTAAGTGCCTGCTTAGCAATACAGAACACCATTGCTAGCTTGGAAGGAACATGCTTTCCCCACATGATCCCCTGGGGCATGACATGGCCGTTCTGCCACTCCACAGCCACAATGTCATGCTGCTTTTTCCATCCACAAGCTTCTTCCCCTCAGCCTCCTATCAAATCCACCCCTACATGATTTAGACCTCCCCTGCCACTGCCTCTCCCAGTCCTTCCTACTCAGAGTGTCCTACCCCCAGGTCTCCCTCTTGTGGGTATGTTCCCTGCTCTTGCAGTCATCTCCCCACTTCCCATCCCTGGTATCCAACCCCACTTCCACAGTCCTCTGCTCCTGGAAGTGGCCCCTGCTTCCTGAGAGCATCAACATTGATGGCCATCTTTATTAGGGGCAGGTTGGCCCTAAGAAACAATGGGTGGAATCATCTGTTTCTGTTAAAGAAAGCTTCATTGACCCAGCCAAGGCTTGTGGGAAAGTAGTGGCTATCTTAACTGAGGGCAGCCTGGCATGAGGCCTGGAAGCAGAAAGTGTGGCTATTTTGGAAAAGATGCTGCTTAAGGTGCCTCCCCTGGGCCGGGTGGAGGCTGTTCCTGAGGACACCCCAGCTGGTTGTGGAGTCAGGAAAGGGGAGGAGGGGTTCACAGCCCCTTCTTGAGCCTCCTCTAATCAAGAAGATCCTTCTTGCAAGACAGGGATAGGCCCCAGCATTGGGCAAGCCAGGAGTCCTCCAGGACACAGATTTGCCAATTAGTCTGACTCTGGAGGAGCAGGACCCTCTAGCCAGGAATCTCTGGGCTAAGTGACAGTAAAAACCACTGGGGAGATGGACATCAGGATCTCTCAGGGCTCTTTGAGAACAGTCTCTGTGTGCAGGGTCTGGCTGAGTGTGCCTGTGATGATGGGCATTGCACACTACATTCCTCTGGACAGCTCTGGGGATAGAAAGGGTGCTGAATATGTGGCATCTTCTAATCCTGCAAATCCACAAGAAGAGGCAGGAAATGTGTTGGGAGCTGTGTCACTGTGTCAGGGGTCATCGCTGCCTCTCCCCGAGTTCACCAGAAAACAGGACTTCCCTTCCAAAGGGCTTGGGATGGATTCACATTAATTGCAGGATCCTCTGAACATCTGGGCCTGATGCTGGGAGTTGAGCCCCAGGATACCTGGCCATGCAGTTTCTGTAGTTCCAGCCCCTCATGCTTGGCTACAGAACCTGACCCACCTCTGAGGCTGTACAGCTGCCTTGACAACCCTGGGATGGCCCCTGCTTTACACACAGCCTCTGATGGCGAGCAGCACAGGCAATGGTTTCATCTTCTGCTGGTACCAGGAGGAATGCTTGTCAGAAGCAGCCGCACTGGCTTGGCTGCCCGACACTGTGTGGTGGCCTGGGAGACGGAATCCAGTCTGTCCAGAGCCTGTAGGGCCAAACTCCATCTCCCAGGAGCGCTGGGGGATGCTGGGTGGAAGCAGCCCCGCCTGCCCACCTGGCATTGTGTGGTAGGCCCTGGGTGAGCTGCGCCCAGGCTCTGGCAGCTCCAGCTCCGGCCTTTGTGCAGTGCCCAGCAGGTGGAGGATGGAGTCTGTCTGTGGGCCACCACACTGTCCTGTTCCACCCTGCCATCAGGGCTCCTGGGATCTGTGGCATTCAGTGGATGAGTGGCAGAGTGTGTGCATGCACCAGGAGCCCTCATGGTGGGGTGGGACAGTGTGGAGGCCTATGGCCAGGCTCCATCCCCTGCTCCGCAGCTGCGGGTGGTGCTGGCAGGTGCTGGCTCTGGGCTTGCAGGGGCGTGATACAGCCCTGGGCAGTCTTATGGTTCTGCTCCCACTGCTGCTCTGGCACTGGCCCCAGCTGTGGGGAGCATGTGTGTGTGTGTGTGCACGCCTATACATAAATGCATGATTGCATGTGCAGCTCTCAACAACTCAACAAAACTCGTTAAGTGGCTCTCCAGCCCAAATAATCGCCCACTCCTGGTCTAGCCCTGGCTGGGCTCTGAGTGTCACTGAGCACATAGAGCCAGTGCTCTGGGATGTTCCAGGTGTTCACAGCTGTAGCAGCTACAGCCATACCAGTCACAGGCAGGCAGGCAGCCTGAGGAGGCCCTGATGTCCCATGCCATTTAATCCGATGTGCTGATGGTCCAGGGAACAGCAGGTCTGGATGGGAATGTTCCCTCACAGGGAATTGGATTACTGGGAAACAGATCCTGCCTGGGCAGGTGAATCTCCCTGCCCCTTCTCTAGCCCACTCTGTTGACCTCTCCCTCAGATGCTCCACATCAATCCCATCCTGTTTCAGCCTCATCCCTCAGGCTTGCTGTTTCCCTCTTTTCTGCTACTTCCCCTGCTAACCCAGGGAAACACTCCTACTTTCAGTCTCATCCCCAGCTTCCTGTGTTCTCTCTTCTGGTGGAGATACTCACACCATGGGATATGGCAGGTACGGCGGGCATAGCAGTAATAGGGTAACAGCTGTTCTGATGTGTGACTTCGTCCACCCTGTCTGGCAGCAGTGCGTCTGACAGCAGCACATTACAGGCCCATCTGTGCTATCTGTTGGGACAAGAAAGATCTGGGATTAGGGTGAATTTAACAAGGTGGGATCTCACGGCCCCTCTGAGACCTCATTTCCTCTAGCAGGGGCTAGAATTCTCCACCATTCCCTTGCAGAAGGGCTGCCCATTTTTAAGAGGTTTGGGGCTGCTCCTCAGAGAGCAGAGGGCTCTGCACCAATGGTAGGAGATCTACCAAGGTGTCCGCTCTGTGCTATGCTGTGTTCCAGAGCCCTGCGGGGGTGCTGGGCTGGGGCTGAGCTCCTGTGGCTGAAGAGCAGGATCAGGCTGTAAAACCTGTTTGCATCCTTCCAGCAATCTGCAGCTGCCTTTTCAGGAGGATCTGGGCACAAGGTCAGGGCATTGTCTCCACAACAGCCTACACTGGCACAGATCAGTGTGGCCCATACCTGGTCTTTCAGCTTCTACCTCCCATCCAACCCCACCCAGCCCCCCTGTCCCCTAATTCACACAGATGTTCTCCAGTAAGGCTGCTCTGGACTCATCCTATGCAGCTGCTTTCAGGCAGGCCTGAGCCTGAGGGCTGGAGGGCAGCAGTGCCAACAAGCCCTGTGTGACCCCCAGGAGTTTGCCAGCCCCTAAAGAGCAGCAACACTTAGCTTTATCTGTATCCGCACATCTCCACAGCTGTCTCGGTGCTCAGGGTGTGCCTGGAGCTGTCTGTGTGCTGGGGACACTTGGCCGGTGGAATCCCACGCAGCTCCCTCTTGGGGGTGTTGTAGAGCGTTTCCCTCAGCACTTTTCTTGGCCAACGGGCCGCCATCTGTGTGTGGTTTGGGATACTGGAATAAACCCTGTGTCCCTTCACAGGTTTCCACCCTCAGGGCAGTGAGGAAAGCCCCGTTGCTGTGGAGGATGTGAGGGCAGAGGACTGGCAGGTGTCCTCAGGCCTTTCTTCTCCCCTGATGCTCTGGTGTGGTGCTGTCTGCGCTAGTAGGAAGAGCAATGCCAGGCCCTGCTCATGGGGCTTCCCTTATGTCTCTGCTTTAGGAGTGGCCAAGGGTGTCACTCGAAGGTCTGCCTTGTCTGGCAGGGCTGAGGAAGGAGAGTGGGTTAAAGAGGCCCAGCACAGCCTGGTGACTCTTCTGGGAAGACGGAGATGTGTGGAGCACTGGCTAGATTTGCTGGCCTAGATGCAGCTGGGAGGTGCTGATGGTGAATCAGGCCAGAGTGAGGGCTTCCTCTGGTGTTGGAGGGTCTGGCCTATTGTGCAGCCTTGTGAGGGCTCTGTGGTTATCGCACATACTTGCTGACCTCCCCCTGCATCGCTGCATCTGCTGCTCTGTGCAGCTTCATCTCCTCCTCCGTGCTTTATCCCTGGCTCTGAATGTTGCCATCACGCGATAGAAAACTCGGCAGCTGAAGCCCTCACGAAGGCCATGTTTCACATGATGGGTCAAAGCCTGCAAGCTGGAGAAGATTCGGCAACAGGCCAGGCACTGCAGGCCCTCCTGGGTGGGCAGGGGCTCCTGTGGGGTGACAGTCACTGCCTCACTGTCGTCATTCTGGGCTGGTGCCTCCTCTCCTTGTCCTCTAGCGCTGTCCTCTGCCTCAGTGTCCTCATCGCCTAGCTCAGACCTGGTGTGGTGGCTGCTCTGGTCCAAGCCAGCAAAGTCCTCTCCCACTGTATACTTGGCCTTATATATACGGGGCCGTTTCCTAATAGGACCAAAGCCAAACCTGGTCTCCCAGGCCATAGTGATGCCATTGACTGCTGTCACATGATAGTAATATAGGTATTTCTCTTGTTCCTCCTCTTTGGTGTCTCTCACAACTGCTGACCTCTTCCTCTTCATGCCCCTGCCAGGTGGGTCACAGGGGCTCTTGGTGCACAGGCGGTTGGTGGCCACGGGCTCCACAATGCGGGTAGAGGAGTGGCTTGTTACAGGACTCAGCCTGGCCTGTTCCTTGGGGGCAGCAGAGGCCGAGACGCCCTCTCCAGCTGCCTTCCCAGGGATGGGTGTTGCTGCACAGGCCTCCTGGTGACAGGGAGACTCCCTGGGTCTCTGTGAATCTGCGAACAAGAATTCAAGGCCCAGTCTGACTGGCAGTGTTCAAAGGGAAACTGCCTCTTTCCTCCATGTTCTGGGCACAAGGGGGCACCTCCAGCAATGGGAAGGCAAACACTGACAGCTGAGAGCAGGGGGTGCCCACTCAGTGAGACGTGCCCAGCTGGGGCGTCTAACACTTTCCTCAGGAAAAGACCCGGAGCCCCTCATTTTTGGGATGGTAGAAACTTGCCTGGACAGAGTCTTAGAAGTTATCTTGTAAATCCCAGTAGTGTTGTGGCCCCTGGGGACACACGTCCCTGCCCTGACATCTAGGAGCCTGAGATGTTCAAGGGAAACTGCTCCTCCTGCTTCTGCTGGGAGTGTCAGGGCCTGGCTGTGCCCATTTTCACCCTCTCAGGACTTAGAGCTCCTTGCTCCAAGAGGCCAGTACACCTCCATTTGCTATTTCTCCTTAGAGAGTTGATCCACTGGCTTGTCAGTGCTCAAATTTCTTGTCCCCTTCTCTCCTTAAATCTCCTCTGGGGTCTCCCCCTCTCCCCCCCACAGAATAAAGGCCTGCATTTTCCCCTCTGGATGGTCTCTGGCTCTTTCCTGTTTAACCCATTTAGAGATCTCTGTCTTGCCTTCCTTTGAAACATTTCTGCCCCTGCACTGTGCTCTGGGCAGTTGTATCTCCCCTTCAGAGAAAAGGCTCTTGTTCTCCCTGAGCGCCCAGCTCAGTAAATCCCTGGGGCAAACTGAATTTTTGTAACTGGCCAAAATGAAGCATCAAAGCGGGAAGTCAAAGTCAGCCCAAAACTTTCCACTTTGCTGCCATGGATTTTTTTATTATAATTTTTAGAATCTCTCAAAAACAAAGAAATACGTCATGTTTGGTCTTCAAACATGACTTCTCACAGCCAAATCAAAATGCTTCTTTCAAACTCTTCCATTGTTTCTTTATTTCTGACACCAAGAACCTGCCAGCCCCACCCCTGAGTCTCCTGTTACCACAAGTGATGTCCCTGGCACTCACCTGCCCCCTCCTGTTCAGCTCTGGGCTCCACCTCCCAGGCATCACCAGGAAGCCCCTGGCTTTGCTTCATGGTAAGCTCAGGGCACACTGGACAAGGCTGGTGCCTCTCAGGTCCTCGACACCTCCCAGAGCGTCTGGCCCAGCACCAGCAGTCAGGCCGAGATATTACCAAGGAATAGGAGATGGCTCTGTGCTCACACTAACTGCAGTAGCAAGAGGCTCCTGGCTGCCCTGCCTCAAGCTCTGTGATCCAAACAGCACCTGGTTGTTAGGATATGAACGGCTTGGAAGGTTCTGAGTCGGGCGAGCTCATCACTGCCTGGGCGACATCACAGTTGCTTCTCGGCAACGCAGGAGATCTGTTTTTTCTGATTCTGAGATGCTTTCTTGCCACTCACAGATTTCAGCTCTTGCTTTTGCTAGTAGGCCAGTCTCTGCTGCATTTTACTGGTGTGTGTTGGCAATCCCTTGATTTGAGGATGATCTCTACCACGGCCCACTGGTGGGTCTTGAGGTGATTTCCTTGAGTCACGTATCCATCCAAAGAAGCTGCAGGTTTTTTGACAGAATAGGCTACAGGCTAGGATTTCTCTCCTTTTCCTTTCTTCACTCTCTCTTCTTGGCCTTGAGGGCCAGACACTTTATCTTGAAGTAGACTGCCACTTGACTGAGGTTGTCCTGCCATTGGAGTCAGTTAGCAGTTGGTTCCTCCCAGGGAAATCATCACCTCCCTGGACCTGTTCCTGATGTACCTACTAATTCATGGCAAAGTGCAGTTAGCTCTGCTAATTACTCTGTCACATCGTCAACTCATATTCATCTTGGACAACCACTCCAAGATCTCTTTCTGCTGTTGAGAAGGTCATCCCCCAGCCTATAGGTGTGCTGGTGATTCCTTCTCCCTAGGTGCAGCACCTTGCACTTGTTTTTGTTGAACTGCACCCTATTGTTCACTGCCCACTTCTCTAACCTGTCCATGTCCACCTAGATTCGGTTTCTTCCCATCAGTGTTTTTACTTCACCCCACAGTTTTGTCACATCTGCAAATTTGGACATAGTGCTTTCCATGTCCTCATCCAGGTCACTGATGAAGATACTGAACAGGACTGAGCCTTGGGGGACCCCGCTGCCCACGTCTTTCCAGGTCGATACCGACCCATCCACCACCAGTCTCTGGGTACGAACCTTAAACCAATTTGCTACCCACATGACTGTGTAATTGTCTATGGCACAGCCATTCAATTTGTTTATGAGAATGGGATGGGATACCATGTCAAAGGCCTTCTTAAAGTTTAAGTAGATTACATCTACCTCAACTCCTGCATCTAAGCATTTAATGACCTGGTCATAGAAAGAAACAAAGTTAGTCAGGCAGGATCTACCTGCTATGAACCCATGCTTGTTGCCCTTCAGCATTGTATTACCTGCTGGACTCCTACAGATGTGATCCTTGATAATTTTTTCAGGGGTTTTCCCAAGGATAGAGGTGAGACTAACCGGTCTATAGTTACCCAGATCCTCCTTCCTCCCCTTCTTGACAATAGGGACCACAGTGGCCCTTTTCCAGTCCTCTAGGACCTCGCCTGAGCACCATGAGTGTTCAGACAGCCATGCCAGTGGCTCTGCAATGACACTAGCTAATTCTTTCAGCACCCTTGGATGGAGCTCATTGGTCCCGCTGACTTAAACACATCCAACCCCTCCAAGGGTCTCTGTACTGGGTCAGCGCTGACAGTAGGTGGGCTGGTGTTCTTCCTGCTCCTATCTGTAATGCTTTTGGGCGATTTGTCTAGATCTGTGTTCAAGAATACCGAGGAAAAAAACTCATTGAAGAGCTCTGCTTTGTCCCTCCCAACTGTCACCAACTGCCCTAGTCTGATCTGTAGGTGTCCTATGCTGCCCTGCACCTTCTGTTTTGCTCCCTATATACCTGAAGAAGGATGTTTTGTTGTCCCTAATTTTTGTTGCCAGCTTAAGTTCTAATGCTGCTTTGGCCTTTCTAACTGATTCCCTGCAAGTGTGAGCCAAAGAGGTATATACCTCCTTGGTAGCTACCCCCTGCTTCCATAGCCTGTATGCCCCTTTTTTTGCCCTTAGGTTTTTCTGGATTTCCCTGCTTAGCTAAGAGGGCTTCTTGGCCCCTTTGCCCCCTTTCTACTCAGTGGGATTGCCTCCTTCTGCACCCACAGGATCGCTTCCATGAGGAATGACCACCCTTCCTGGACCCCCATTTTGTCAATGACCTTGAGCTTTAATGTCCCACTAACTAATCTCCTAAGCACCTAATCTCCTAAAGTCAGCCTTTCTGAAATCTAGCACTTCTGCCCTGCTGGTTACTTTCCCCACCCTTTGCCAAATAGTGAATTCAATCAATTGATGGTCACTATCCCTTGAGTTACTTTGGACTTGCAGATCCCCCACCAGGTTGTGCCCTGTAGCCAATACTAAGGCCAGCAAGGTGTTCCCTCTAGTGGGATCGTATACCTCCTGCGTTAGGTGGATGTCCTATATGCAGGTTAAGTACCTACGTGAGTGGTTAGTTCTGGCTGACTAATCCTCCCATCAGGTCAGGGTAGTTTAGGTTACTCATGAAAACCGTATCTCTCAACCATACAGCCTCTGAGAGCTGCCCAGGGAATTCCAGGTCTAGCTTATCCTCCTGATGCGGTGGTCTATAGTACACCCCGACTACCAAGTCCCTTTCCCTCCAACCCCCTGGTATCCTAACCCACAGTACCTCAGTTTGGCCCTCCTCTAATCCCATCTTGATTATAGACAATGTATATTGCTCCTTAACATAAGAGACCAACACCTCCCACCCCTTTTTCCCTACTCTATCCCGTCTGTACAACTTGTAACTTTCAATGCCTACTGCCCAACCATGAGCAGGGTCCCACCAGGTTTCAGTTAGCCCAACCAGGTCTAAGTTGTTGCTTGCAAGCAGGAGTGTAAGTTCCTTCTGCTTGTTCCCTAGGCAGTGAAGGGGGATGAGACAGGTGTCTGGAAGGGGAGCATTAGGATGATCAAGGGGCTGGCAAGGGAGTGATGGGGGATTGTTCACTTTGTATGCTACATCTGAAAAAATGCAAGAAGAACTTAGATCCATAAAGGAAGGTAAAGCCACAGGCATGGATGAGATCATAGGAAAGTAGGGCTGGAAGGGACCTCAGGAGGTCATCTGGGCAGTGAAGGGGGACGAGACAGGTGTCTGGAAGGGGCATATTAGGATGATTTGGGGGCGGGCAAGGGAGTGACGGGGGATTGTTCACTTTGTATTCTACATCTAAAAATGCTCAGAGTAGGATCATCCTTAACTAAACCATCCCAACCAAGTGTCAGTCAAACCTGGTCTTGAAAATTTCCAGGGATGGAGATTCCCCAACCTCCCTACATAGCCTGTTCCAATGCTTGACCACCTTCATAGCAGCTAGGCAGGTGGCCAAAGCCACAAGGCACTTAGTTCTTAAGAATAAAATAATCTGACTGGTCTCATTCCCAGAACTCTTAAAATTCTGTGGCCTGAAAGCTATTCAATAGCTAATGAAGTTTTTCACCAGTATTTTGGAAACTAGAAAATTACCAGCTTTATTTAAGAGGACAAAAATTATAGTGAGAGTAAAACCTGGTAAGGATCCCAATAAAGCTGAGAATTACCACCCAATAGCTTTATTAAGTGTAACTTACACATCATAAGAAAGACTGACGTATAATAGAA
The DNA here is from genome assembly GCF_001723895.1 of Crocodylus porosus. Lineage (NCBI taxonomy): Eukaryota > Metazoa > Chordata > Crocodylia > Crocodylidae > Crocodylus > Crocodylus porosus. Next base: position 6,430,601 of record NW_017728934.1, read on the forward strand.
TTTTTCAGACCATAAATGAACATATTCCCTCTGAGCAAGCAGGGTTTAGACCAGTGCTTCCCAAACTTATCCTCAGCATGACCCCATTTATGGGCCCATTTCCTCAGCATGACTCCTCACTCCCAACCCACAGATCCCAACCCCTGCGACCCCATCCACTGATGTTGTGACCCCATCTGGGTCCTAGTATTCAGGACTCCTGGGTTCCATTCCTAGGTCTGTCTTTGACCTGCTGTGTAGCACATAGCCAATTACATGTTTTCTCTGAGCAGTTTCCCCACCTGGCAGGAATTAGGGAGGACAAACTGGGTATGAGCAGGACACTATGAATGGCAGCCCCTGTTGTGTGCAGGTGTCAGCACTGAGATGTGCCAATGGGCTACGGGTTAAATGAGCTACTTAGTTTGTATGGTGCGAGTGCTTAGGTCAGATCTGGATCCTCAAGCTGAACTTTTCTCTGTGCATCTTTCCCCTTAACAGAAACTGCCATTGCTACTCTCCCTAGTAGAGCAGGCCAAGAAATTAAGGCTTAGTGCTGAGAAAACATGAATTTCTAAAACACTTTCTAACCTACATGTAGATAAAACAACCCAAAATCCCACATTTTGCCAGAACAGAAAACCCAGAACCATTTCTGATTAGAAACCCTAAAACCTACTGTTAACCTGACAGGATTCAGCACAGCTACTTGGTGGTAGGCAGCAATTAACTGTCAAGTGCTTCATGCATAAAGTTCGATGCAATAATAAAGGGACTCCATTTGGACTGCAAGAACTTGGATCTTTATTAGAAGTGCCATGTGCTCTGTGCTGCTGCTTGCTGCTATGAAGTACATGTGCTCGAAGCTGTTGTGAAATTCTCCAAGCACATGGAGTTTCCCAGTCTCACCTGCCAAATCATCTCCACTGCAACTTGTGGTCCAACCTGAAGGAACTAGGAGGTTGTTACAAGAATCACGTTCCATTTCAGTCTGCAACTGGCAGGCCCACAGCATTCTTAGAGCCATAGGGGGTGTAGTAGTGAGTTGCTGATGACAAAGGGGCTTAAAAACCAGGAAAGCTCTGGCACCTCAGCATCTTGGCAGTGCCCTCAGGAACAATAGCTCCATTTCCCAGCTCAGTAGGTTGGCTGCAGAGCAGCTGGGTGGTTGAATTAGCAGGAAATCAGGCAGGTTTCTGATAGGGGCCTGCAGGGTTTAAGACCTGCTTGGCAAGAAAGGTTCTGTCACACATTTGTCTTTGGAAGTTCCTCAAAGCTGAATTTCTTCCACAAAAGGTCGTTAGTACAATGAATTGGCAGATCCTGGAAAAAATTTTGCCTGATTTTTTTTCTAACCAGCTCCAATCTCCAAATCCTGTGCTCTAACAGCCTGGTGGGGTCCAATGTTTCTGTTCCTGCATCTGAATGGCCTGCACAAAATTAATATGGCCAGAGATACTGAAATGCCTAGCACAGTTCTGCTGCAAGAGCACAGAAGAAACAGACCCTAAGCACCAACCTAAGTCATTCTGGGGCAGTTTGGAGCTGTTTGTCTAGGCATTCAAGATGCTGAAGGAATGAAATAGGGATTAGAGACACTGGATTCTCTCTGGTTACCACTTTTCTTCTTATATTATCCAGTCAGTCAGCAAAAAGGTTGAGTCACATAATTAACTTTGTACAATCTGAAAACTGGATCCTCCCACTCTGTGGCCTCAAAATCTACCTGGATTTCATCATCTTGTTCTCACAAGCCTTTATTGAGTCCTGTCTGGGCTGTTCCCATATAGGAGACCCAGCTTTGGGCATGGCCTAGTGTTGGCTGCAGTTTGCTGCAGTATTGGTTCCAAAAAAATCTTTAAAAAATCTGACAGTTAGAAGCTTGAAAAAGTGACCTGGGTGTGAGCAACACTGCTTGAATCCAGGATAGCCTAAAAAATGGTGGCTTAGTACCCATTTATGAATACCAACCTACTGCAGATTAGCTTTCCCTTATTTCTGGGTCAGAGAATAAACACAGGAAGTTATAATGCAGCAATAGAGGCCCTTTCCCCCACCATAAGCTGTACTTAAGTTCATATGCTAATGACAAAATTCTACTTCATCCCTAAAATGTGGAAGTGGGACTCATGTAATTTTTAGGTATCCAAGTTAAAAAAACAACTATCCACTTCAGCTCATATAATGGCTAAAAGTTTACCAAGCTGTCTACATTTCTGAGGCATCTACATTTTTGCCTTACACAAATAAGTCTGTGCAACTAAGCATGCTCAAAAGCTATTCAACATCCCCCACCACAACATTCAACTCCATTTACACTCCAGTCATTTTTGCCAAGGAGGCATAGAAATGTCATGCAAAAGCCCTGAAAATATAGTTAGCAAAAAACCACAACTATCAACTGGTTGAAATACTGGACATACTTCAATCAGCTGGTCTGGACGATCTTCACCCCAGAGTGCTGAGGGAATTAGCTGAAGTCATTGCGGGACGCCTGCCACGGCTTTATGAGCACTCATGGTGCTCTAGTGTGGTGCCAGAGGACTGGAAGAGAGCCAATGTGGTTCCCATCTTCAAAAAAGGGAGGAAGGAGGACCTAGGGAACTATAGGCCAGTTAGTCTTACCTCGATCTGGGGAAGCTGGGGAAGCTTTTTGAGAGAATTATTCTGGCACATGTCCACGAGGGGCCAGCAGGGGAGATTATGCTTAGGGGCAACCAACACGGGTTCATTAGAGGCAGGTCCTGTCAGACCAACCTGGTGGCCTT
>NW_017728934.1:6434047-6468031 GCF_001723895.1 Crocodylus porosus
GGGTCCCAAGGAGGGCCACTCGCATGATCAGGGGGCAGCAGGGCAGACCCTACGAGGAGAGGCTACGGGACCTGAACAAGAGAAGGCCGAGGTGAGATCTAGTGGCCTGTTACAAACTAGTCAGGGGGGACCAGCAGACACTGGGGGAGTCCCTGTTCCTGTGAGCACTACCAGGAGTGACTAGAAATAACGGACACAAGTGGCAGAGGATAGATTCAGACTAGACATCAGGAGGCGCTACTTCACTGTCAGGGCAGCTAGGATCTGGAAACAACTTCCAAGGGAAGTGGTGCTGGCTCCTACCCTGGGGGTCTTTAAGAGGAGGCTAGATAAACACCTTGCCGGGGTCGTTTGACCCCAGTACTTTTTCCTGCCATGGCAGGGGTTGGACTTGATGATCTGCTCAGGTCCCTTCTGACCCCACCAACTATGAAACTATGACACACATTTGTGTGCAGTACTAGTGATGCCCACTTTTTGCCCAGTAGTCTAGGGTTATGGCACCTGATATGAGAACCAAGTTTTAAGTCCACCTTCTCCATGACGGGACCTGAACCCTGACAATCCCAGGGCAGTGTCCTAGCCCCTGGGACACACAAGGCTTGGAATAGCTGCTGGATGACGGTAGGATACTAAACAGATTCCAGCCCTGGCATGTTACTCATGCTGTGGGACTACAGTGGCTAGTGAATGCCATTCTTGGACTGTCTGAATTGCTCAGTTCCCTCAAGTCAACAGTAAGAAGGCCTCCTAACCAGCTTCTTCCCTTGGAAAAGAGATGAAAAATTGATGCTGAACAGAATCCATCATTGTGCTGGGAAATATTATATAGGGCAGAAAAAGAACATACCTCTGCTGTTGTTCAAAAGAAGTAATTAAATAGTGCCCTAGAGATGCAGAAAGATGATCCAATTTTAACAGAGTAAAGGGTGAGTGTCAGTATTAATTATTGCTGGGTGGCTTGCTTAGCTTTTTGCAGCTTGTCTCATATAAGAAGTTATACTTCTGTGTGTGAAGCACTACTCTCAGGGAACTCCTCATGAATATTCAACACAAAGATACTCCCTGGTAGTGCTTTGCTTAAGAAAAGACCTGCTATCCTCTTACAAGGCTTAGCATTTATTGCGGAGCCAGGCAAAAATTAGCTGTACCAGCACATCTGTCCAGTGGGGCGGGGGCCTTGCAAACAACATGTATTTACCACCTGGAGTGCTCCTGGCTGAACCTTGAGAGAGAAATGTCTCCCCCAGGGTTATATGTTCAGATCTGCCTCCCTGTCTTCCTGTACTCAGGAGGTGAAACACTTGCATAAAGAGCCTTCTTTGGGTGTGGTGTTCTCCAGCGAGTAGAGGCACTTAAGAGTGTCCACCATTCTCTGGTTTGGCCCTGTGGCACCAATGACGGTACTTAATCCAGGTGACCTAAAGGAGGCCACCCTGGTTTCCTGGGAATGTTTTCTTCCCCTTTTTAAACTAACAAGCTACAAAAAATGAATTTGACTGACCTTAGGAATTGAAAGAGCCAAGTGACCTTAAAAGGAGTTAGGAACATTAGCCACCAATGTGATGCTGTAGTTGGCAGAGCTAATCAAACACTGGCATGCATCTACCAAGGCAAGGCTAAGGATGTCATCCTCCCTCTGTACTCTGCCTTGGTGAGACCGCAGCTGGAGTACTATGTCCAGTTCTGGGCGCCACACTTCAGGAAGGATGTGGAGAAGCTTGAGAGTCTGAAGGAGGGCCACGTGCAGGATTAGAGGTCTAGAGAGCAGGTCATATAAGGAGAGACTGAAAGACCTGGGACTGCTCAACCTGGAGAAGAAAAGACTCAGAGGGGACTTGGTGACAGCCTATCAGTATATCAAGGGTGTACATCAGGGCCTGGGGGAGCATCTATAGAACAAGGCCACCCAGGGGAGGACAAAATATAATGGGCACAAGCTGACTGAGGATCACTTCAGGCTAGACATAAGGAAAAACTTATTTACAAGTTGAGTGCCAAGGGTTTGGAACAGACTCTTGTAAAAAGCATCTTGACACCTATCTTGCTGGGGTCATTTGATCCCAGCAGTCTTTCCTTCCCAAGTGCAGGGGGGATTGAACCTGATGATCTGTAAGATCCCTTCCAGCTCCTAACAACAACTATGAACTGGTTGCAGTCTGTAAGGCACCAGTAAGTACCCGTTTCATGAGAAAGCTAAAGCATGACAGCTGCAGTCTGCCCTTTGTGTCCTCAGCATGAGGCATACAGAATAGCAGGCCATATGGGTCTGAATGACCAAAATCATGTCTGAGCTGGAGTGCATAAGAGAGATTCACTGCCACAGTGGAACATAGACAGTTACCCCAAGAAAAAACACCCCATTGCAGAATCTAATTCCTGGAGAGTTCAGGGTTCAGAATCCTGAATGGAGATCAGCATCACTCTCCAGTGCCCAGTTAGGCACCTACATCTCTCAAAGGGGCAGAGATTAAACCCCACATCTATCTGCAGCATTTCCTATTGGCTGGCTTAGGTAACTTCCCACTCAATGTTCTGGCTTTTTTGGTTTTGTTGTAGGTGCCTAACTCTCTGGAGGCATCATATAAGTAGACTCATCATGTGACAGGGGCTGCATATGCCATGAGTCAGCTAGGCAGCTACAAGTTATACACTGCAATGCTAAATACTGCAGTACCTAAATCTTCCTTGTTATCTAGCTCTCAATCATTTTGCTGCTCCCATTAACATCCAGTAGATGGCGCCAGTAAAAAACAAATTCTTTGGTTTTTTTTCTTATGAGAGGTTGGTGGGTCTGGGTTTCTTTAAAATGTTTTATTCACTACTAGGATTATGTCTGTATTAAACCAGGCTATCAACTATAATCTCTTCCCTTTCAAGCAATGTCTTTTAATATTGTAAAGGCATGTGTCCATTTTCCTTATGTTATACAATTTATATAATTTCTGAAGTGTACCTAAATCCTGGTTGCCATGGAACAGGGAACAGAGTGATTGCTTTCTGGGTAAAGGAGCAGAGAGGGAGTCTTGTATTTTATTGTCAAGCTGTAATTGGCATCTGTATTTCTTAGAGCTAAGCAGGACTTCTTTAGCTCATGGGGGCTGGTAGACAGTTGCTTTTGCTTGATGCCTAAGTGCTCTGATGCTGAGAGCACCTTCATTATTCCTTTCAGGGAGGAGATGTTGATTCAGTGGTAAGCTGAAAAAATGCACATGCCTCAATCACTGAGTGATATCTGACTGACTTAGTAACTTTATTTTTCCTTCTTTGCCTCCATTGAGAACCTGCTGTACTTGTCATCTGAAGGGGTAAGGCTGAGGCATCAAACATGAACATTAACTTTGCAGAGCTCAGTGGTATTGCCTGACCCAAGTCAAACTTTCCTATCCCTGCATTTAATGCCAGCCACCACTCCAGGAGCTGGGGTAGGCCCTGTTCAGAAAGGTGCTAAATGGGCCTTTGGCACTGGGGGACAAGATCTGGTCAAAATATCAGAGCAAGCACAACTGCTCCCTGATAGCAAATGGCAGCAAGACAGGCAGGTCCTTAAGCCAACTGAAGGTTTGCCATTAAGTTTACAACAGTGAGGACTACAAACCACACAGATACTCTGATTTAGCTACCCTCATGGGTTATGCCAGAGATTCAACTAGCAAAGAAAACTGATTAGTCCCATTATACTTCAAGATACCTCCAAGATATTATGTTAGTGGTTAGCTTTCCTGAGGCAACCCAGCCAGAAGCCTAAGAAATCTTCTGGAATGTTAGATTACATCCATGCTCACATATTTTAGAGCTGTCCTTTTGCTGCACAGTGCTGGGTACACGGATGGTATTATACTAGACTCAGTGACACAAGAGGTTCCTTCTAGTTTTGAGACTTGCTTCCAGTAAAAATCTTGCATGAAAAAAAAAAAGCTGAATGCAGATTAGCCTGCTCTCATAACCAATGGGTTTGGTTCATATGGTGATGAGACAAAAAGGACTTCCTTGCCAATCAGGAGACAAATTAGGGTGGGGCTGAAACTAAAACCTGCCATGCAAGTGTTCCAGTCACTGTGGATTGCTGTCCCTCAAAAAGTAATACTGCACATTCTGGCCCTCCTCCCAGAGACTTTGTCTATTGTTTGTTTTCCTTTAAAAATGAGCTGTTTCTGTCTGTACACATATGCCTGCTCCTCATGTATGGGGACATCATAAATGAGCTGTTTCCATCTGTACACATATGCCTGCTCCTCATGTATGGGGACATAATCAGAGTTGATCAACTAAGAAGCACCCAGGAAATATGCGATAGAAGCCATTCATCCTCTATTGCCAACCTTCAAATAATAAGAAGTCCAAAGGGCTGGGCTGAAAAAACATGGTATCACGCAGCAGTAAAGAACAGAATACAGAGAGATCAAAACTAGAACCAGTCACACCGGAGTCACCAATGGTTTGATAGAGTCCCCGGTTGCAAGAGTGATGTCAACACGTGCCATTCTGGGCCCCAGGAAGCAGCTCTCTGCACTCGGGGAATACATTATGAAGGCCATAATCTCTCAGGTGAAAGCACCGCAGCCATTGTTTCTGTCTGGATCACTTGATATCTGATGTGTTGCAAACTGAAATGTGCCTCAAGGAAGCAATTAGCAATGGTGGCAGGAATGAAGCATTATAGCCTGCATGCATAAATTGAATGAAGATTTTCATATCAATTCCTCTGGACATCTGTTTGATAGCAGGCAGGATGCAAAGCACAACTGTCTTTCAAAATTATTTGAATGCATTCAGATAAAACTCTGGTCACATGATTGTGTTCATCAGAAGAAAAACCAGCTTGGTTTCAGCTAGGCTTTTTATTTTCATGTGATCTGAACAACTATCTACAAGCTAAAGAACTTTCCTTTTTTTTCATTCTGTTATTGAATGTTATAACCTGGTCTCTGGACATTTCAGCCGTCATCCAGGTGTAACTGTTAGCTGAGTAAGGCACAAGAAGCCTTTTCACGTCCACGAGATAACAGCGATTTTGAAATCTTCCTGTGATGAGCAGTGCACATTTTCACTGCCAGTCACATTGGTAGAGAGCAACCGTCAAGCAATCTTAGACTTGCTAATCACCGAAACACTTTTCAACTATGGAACAGAACATTTTTTCAGAAAGGGGCTTGAAGAACAACCTAGTTTCACCCCTACTGAGTCTATCATCAGAGGCTGTAGCCATCTGTGATCACAAGTAGTCTTTCAAACAGGCTCATCTACTACATTGTAGGCAACACTGGTAGCTTCTCCGGCAAGTTTTAACCCAGTATTATATTTCTTGAATCACTCGAGAAAGCCACTGAAATGTTACTAACCCAACAGTCCCAGTTCCTTAGTTAGTATCCCTGCCATTTCCGGTAACAGTGGCTTATGTCCTGGAAGATAAGGCGAACGGATGTGTACAAACCACCTCAGAAGTGCTTCCCTAAGTCCGCATCGCTGCTAGCTCACAATGATTCACAAACTTCTCGTGGTGGCTGAACAACAATCTTCCTTCATTCCCTGCCCTCTTTAGGTAACATTTTTTAAACTCTCCAGGTGTGCACCCCAAACTCTTTCACAAGATCTTTGCATATAGTTACTGTTGCTTGTTTTCAAAGTGTTCTTTTTTGCACCCCGGCCTAACCTGGGCTATATAAGCTTGCTCACCATTTTGACTAATGCTGTCATGCACACAGGCCCTTCACACTAATGGCAACCGCACAGCCCAGGTGCCTGTCGTGCAGATGGCAGCCGCTCTGTCCGCACGGGAGGAGGGAGAGGGGGAGGCAGAGGAAGCTCAAACCAAAAAATAATAAAAAAATGCCACAAAACGTGTGACAGACGGGTCGGTCCTGTGATGCTGAAGCCGGCTTCACGGCTGGCTTGCAAGCGAGCGGCTCAGCCGTCCTGTGCGCTCGGCGGCGTCCCCCTGGCCTTGCCAGGCCTCCCGAGCCCTGTCTCATCTCGCAGGCGTTCGCGGGCGGTTGCGGCTGCTTGGACTGGCCGGTGACAGCGGGCGGCGCGACGCTGCCCCAGGAGGAGACCTAGGCCTCCCAGAAGCGGCGACGCGGACACGAACCGCGAGGGGGCAGCAGAGTGCAGAGGCAGACGAATCGGAGCTCGGGGACATGCCACGTGACACTGTTATCCAATAGCGGCCAGGAGGCCCAAGCAGGACCGTCCGCAGCCTCGGAAGGCCTCACCCCCCCTTCCCCTCCTCCACCGGAAGTGCCGCTGCCCCGAGTCACGTGGCACGGGGCGGAAGTCGTGTCGGTTCCGGTGCCGCTGGTTGGAGCCGCCGCTGCTGCAGCTGCCCCTGCTCGGGATGTAGCGGCCGGTGAGTGCGGGGCGGTCGGTCCCCTTGTACGGTGGGTGCGGGGGCGGTCCCTGCGCCGGAGCCCGCACTCTCTCGCCGCCCTGGTTCCCGGTTACTGAGGTAGGGAGCGAGGTGCGCGGCGCCCGCAGCCCCCCCCGCCCCGCCTGGAGCCCGCACAGCTCCGCCGCTCCCCGGCGCTTCACGTCCAGCCTTCCCGCGAGCTGGCGTCGTGCCCGGCCCTACTCGGGTCCCGCCCGCCGCCCCGCGTCTTTGGGCACGGCGCGATGCCGCCTCATGCCCCGCCACCAGCATCACGGCTTGGCGAGGGCCCGCGCCCCGGCTGAGCCTTCGGGGCTGCCTCGGCCTGGGCTGGCCGCCTGCCTGCGGTCGTGAGAGCTGAGGCAGCACAGCCCGGCACAGGGAAAGAGGAGGTCACTCGCAGGCTTTGGGGCATAAGAGCTGTAAATTTAGCTGTTGTTTTTCCCTAATCTGCTGTAGTCTCCACTTGCTCTAATTGAATTACTGCAGCTGTTTAAATAGGAAAATGAGAGGGGCACTTCTGAGTGCGTTGCACAGCAGGAGAGTTGAGCTTCCTGGGCCTGGCTGGGGGCAGGTTCTGCGGCCCCCGCTCTTCCATTCTTTAAACACGGTGTCTGCCCCTGCTTCTTACTTGTGTGACTGCAGTTGGACCAGGAGCTGCAGCCCCCACCACAAGCCTTTCAGGAAGCAGCTTGTCCCACCCTCAGAGCTGTGGACTGGTTGAGGTTACAGCAGAGGTTTCCTGTGATCTGCTGATGGCTGACTGGCATAGGATCTTTGCAGCCGATGATTTACAGTTTGACATTTCATATGATTTCTGCCTGCTTTATAGAAAAGGGCTGTAAAATCGTCCTTCTGTTCACTCTGTCCAACAATTACATTGTGAAACTATCAAGGAAAGTGTTTTGTGCTTGAGCTGATAAAAACTTGTCAAGCTTGTGCCCTGATGGGGAAAAAATAATGTCTTTTTCACCCATGTAAATGAATGATTTGCCCATGGTGGAATGAGTAAAATTAATGTGCAAGCCAGTCATTTTACACTGTGTACTGTAGCACTTGGAGGCTCCTGTCACTGGTTTGATCTTTCTCTTCTTTTGGGATTTTGATCCATTTCAATATTTTAGGCTTTAAAAAAAAGGATGTCTACCTTCTGCAGGCCATAGGAGTGTTGTTATGGGGCAAGGTTACATTAACTGGGGTTTGCAGGACTTCACACTGTCACTTGTCAACTGTTCTTAGTCTGCAGAGTACTGCACAAAGGGTAAAAGCAAATGTAGGATCAGAATCACCACTGGCATGATCTGTCTGATTTTCAGTAATGCCCACAAACACCAGTAATGAATCAGGCCTGCTCTCCAGGGTGTTCTGGGGTTTTTTAAATATCTGCTTTTAGGGACTTTGCTTGATGCAAGAACCAGCTCTAAGATAATTATAGCTCTTACGGCGGTGTGGAGGTAATGCCATGCTGCCACCAGCAGCTTATAGGTTCCTGGAAGACCGTAAACTTAACTAAGGTGGGGTGACTGGGGCAGCATCCCCAAGTGCTAGAAGAATAACAGCTGTGGATGTGGCACTGACAGCCTCCATGCACTGCTGCCCTGTTATGCCTCTGCAAAAAGGTGACAAAGAATAAACTAAGGCTTTGCAGGAGAGGGTAAATATTTCTTCCCCATGGGGGTAGGGAAGCAATATGAGGTACGCATAGATCTGTGAAGATGGCTTGTACGAATGAGGGTTGAATATCCATAAAGCATAACCTGAACTCAAAGTTTCTTTGAGTGCATCCTGTGGTAGATAACAAGCCTCAACTGGTGGTACAGGTTTCCCTCCCTTTATGCTGTACATGCGTTCCTGGAAAACTGTGCATAACTCGAATTTGCATAAAGGGGCCGCACTTTACAATGTAACAAATAGGGATATGTTCCAAGACCTCAACTGTACTGAGCCCCAGACCATTTTTACCACTTTTACAAGGCAATTTTGATACTCACCTACAGCAGACAGTACACACAAGCAGAGGGTGAATGCTACCATAACAGGGATGGCAACTACAGAAATACGTGTTGCAGACAACGAGTGAAGACTACAGATCGACACAGGAGAGTATATTTTGGTGCGTGTCATTCCCACAGTACACCGCACAAAGCAGCTGACTGTGGGCTTCCACCACACTGATCGCATACGAGTGAATTTACCTTTCATCTAACAAATTTTTTGGTGTAAAAAGGGTCATTGCATAAGAGTGAATTTGCACATACAGAACCTGCATAAAGTGAAGGAAACCTGTACTAGGTCCTGAGCACCCTGCTTGGAAGCCTCAGCTGAGCAGAAAGGGCTGGTTATGCCAAACCATGCTAATTGTGTCATGTGACTCTGTGCCTACTTGTAACTCGGGTAAGGGCAAAGTGTCCGGACTATCCAGTTTTGCTCAGCATTTCTGTAGCCAAGCTTTTTCTCAGCTGCACAGACACTGTAGTGGTGCCAGCCCTCTCACCTTGCAGTCTGAGTACTTGAGGAAATATGTTCTCTGAGGGATTAAGGGTGGACAAAAAATAAATTACAGTGAGTTAAAAAGAGGTAGGGACTTAACCATGCATCAGCTGCCTACCTGCCCATGTGCATGTGCTTTCTCTGTGATAAATAGGAACTAAATCACAGTAACTAGCCCTCAACGAAATGGGAGATTAAGATAATGCTATTTAATTTTCACTTGCTTCAGAGTAAGAACGTGCACTCAGATGGTTGCCATGAAGCAGCTGATGTATAATAAGTCCCACTCCCTTGTAAGTCACTAACTTGTTTATCTATTCCATGAGTGACTTGCTGGAAGTCACCAAGGCTTCTGAGGGCAGAGCCAGGGCCCTTGCTTGCATTTGCTGTTGTAATTGCTGGTTTATGGGATTTGCTCCCCTAACCTTGCAGTGGTCTTAGTGCATAATGATGAGACTTTCTGTTTAAACTGTGTGGTCTGCGTTGCCCTTGCTTAACATTTCTGCCTGCAGGTTTTCCTTGCGTACTTAGGAAGTAGTCCCTGTCTCCCCCCTTCAGAGCACGGGTTCTCACTTTTCTGCTCCAAGATGGCCCTTAGATTCCCAGTAAAAGCTTCAGTGTGTAGGTAACATGCTCATCATTGTGTTTATGAATGCAGGTTTTCTGTGGGTATACCCAAACTTTGTGAATTCTTCCTTGCTCATGTACTCATTTTAATATTACAGTGACTGAAAAGCTTTTCCCCTTTGAGATCCTTCTGCTGAGACTTTCTCCTTTTGAGATCTAGTGGCCCTGTAGGCCACAGGTTTTTGGCTGTTGTCTTGGACTTGCTTCCTCTGGGAGGTCAAATTCTTTAGGAGCTTTCTGTTAGCAAAGCAACAGAGAAGTTTAAGGCCAGTGAGAAGAAGATTCTGAGTTGGGGGTTCAAATTGCATATTGCACTCCTTGAATTCTGTTCAGGCTCTCTGGATCGTGTACTTCACAAACCTCAGGCTGCCACATGATAATGCAGGGTGGGAGGGACTGCACTGCACTGTGGGACTTGGAAAAGGACAGGTGTGCAAAGTTACTTGTATTGCTTTTGTTCCTAGTTTGAATTTCCAAGGAAGCAGAGGTGACCTGCTGCAAAGTCTCAGCCTTTACGCAAGTTGAAGTTCATCAGGATTTGTTTGTTGACCAGATGTCATCCCGGAAAGCATCAGCAACCAACCAAGGAAATGGACTCTCCAACAGTAACCGTGAAAGAGGTCATCTGGAGCTGGCTGAGCTGGGACCACTGCTGGAAGAGAAAGGGGACCAGGGACCTTCCAGTTCAGCCAATGTAAGCCACAGTCCACCAATGTGTACCCAGGCCCCTGGTGTCTGGGCAGCAGTGAGAAGTCTGCACACCAAACCCATTCTACAACTATTTCTTCCTATAACTTGCTTCACAACTGACCACTGTTGCTGAAGATGAGCAGAGCATCTTAATGAAATGTGCCCCTGCACTCATCAGAGTTACAACTGGATACATTCCAGGTTTCTTAGTCTCTCAACACTGTCCTTGTGGATTAACCCAGAAATTAGCCTATTATCTCATTAGCAGCTTGGAGGCTGGAGTTTGGAAGGGTGTGTGGTTTGGGTTCCCTGCAATACACTGTGTTGTCTAAGGCTCTGAACACATTATACCACTGCAAAGTAGATGTTAAATGCTTAGAAATCCAAATGGTGGTGATTTGCACCTACTTTGTGGCGATCAAAGTGATTTCAGAGTGCCTAGCCTGAAACTCTTATTTTGTTGTATAGACTTCAACCTGCTGTGAGCAAAGAGTTCCTAGCAGATTGCTGCCTATGGGCTGCCAGTCTCCTGTTTGCATGATAGTGTCAGCCGGGATACATCATGTGTGCCTGCTGACAGTTCTGCCTGCAAGTGAATTGAGTGCCCTTAACAATCTGTAACAAGCAAGTTTGTTCATTCACTGCTTTGTGGTCCTTGAGGCTAGGGATCCTCTGTAAAATCCTGTTCATAATGGGAAGGAAGGGAACAACAATCGGAGCCTGTAAAGGCAGATTGCTCACAACAGTCTCTCTGTGGTAGAGGAGGATTGAAAATGCGCTGCTTCCATTCTTTAGCACTTCTGCTCTGGCTGGGAGGCAGTGGAGACAATCCTATTCCCTGGCCTTACCTCCTTTGAAACTTGAGTGGCTGTTTCAGGCTGTAAGAAGGAATATCCTTCACTGTAATCCTTGCTTTAAGAATAAATCTGGGTTTAGACTGCCTGGGATGTTTAAGATGGTAACAGTTTGTCCAAGGTCTCTTAGAAGGTATGCTGCCTCTGTATAGTCTGAAAGTCCTAACATCTCATAGTTGGAGTACTTCTGCAGTCTTCAGAGTTCTTTGTGCCTTATCAGTCCTTCCTGTCTGTGCTGTGGTTTCAGTGACACTGTGATGCCATCTGTCCCTTTAGGCTGATGACCCACCATGCACGGTGACCCAAGAAGAAGAAGAAGAGGAAGTTCGTGTACTAACTCTGCCTCTACAGGCTCATCATGCCATGGAAAAGATGGAGGAGTTTGTATATAAGGTATAGTTGTCTCATAGCAACTCTAAAGGCTCCACTTTGGGAGGACAGTGGAGAGGGCCCACTGTCATGGGCTCTGGGCCACTGTTCTGTGCACCCACTAAGTCTGAGGCATTATGCTGGTTCTGGGCCTGGGGCTGCAATGTGGCTAATCTTCCCTGTTAGTAGAACGCCATGGATCTGGGTGGCTGTAAAATCAACTGCTTGGACTGCCACTCTAGCACAGGCAGGTGGCCTGAACCAAGAGCTGTCAACAGTGAGTAATGTGGTAAGTGAATCATGGCAACTATGGATTGCAGTTTTTTTCCAGTTTCTGCCAATGCCCTAGATCCAGCATTAACTCCACATACAGTTCGGAGAATGCAAATGGACCCATCTGTTATACACCCATCTGTGGGTGTACAACTGGGATGGCTTGGCTGTGCCTGGAAGTATCAGGTGCTGTGTGATGCCTTGTCCCTAGGCTACCTCAGCCAGCCTCTGTTAATTATAGACCCTGGGGTACAAGGGTGCTGGCTTTCTACATAACTGCTCTGCTCGCATGCTTTTTTGGGATTAACCAGGAGTTCAGTGTCAATGGGATTTTGAAGCCCTGCTCTCCAGCTGTGAAGAGCTAGTGCAGTGACTATGAGCACTATAAAAGCCCTGTTGCCTAGAAATAGGGCCATAGTGATCTCCCAATATAACTTCCAACTTGCGTTCTCTTTCTGCTGATATGTCAGAATGCTCTTCATAGCAGTTCCTGTGTAGGTCATGCCCTAGCTAGTAGCATAGCTTCTTATGGTGTAAAAGGCCCAAATTCTGAGAGTACAGATTGCCTCTAATCTCACAGAACTGATATGTAGGGATTGCTCTCTACTCCACTGACCTTGCTCAGCTTTGGGTTTTTTGAAAAGTAATTTTGCAGCAGTTAAACTTGTTGCTAATCCCATATCCCCAGAGGAGAGTTAGAAGGGCTGTTCCAGCACTACCTTCATAGAGAAGGGATTTGCTGGTTTTGGCTATAATTTATAACTTCAGATGCCAAGAAGCCACGATGATGAGTGCCATGAATGTGGTCCTAAGCCTACAGGAGGGAGGGGCAGCCACGCCATGCCGAGGTTGCCAGTTGGATAACTACCTGTGTGGGTTGGTATATTGCAGGTGTGGGAAGGGCGCTGGAGGGTGATTCCCTATGATGTGCTCCCAGACTGGCTGAAGGATAATGATTACCTCCTGCATGGACACAGACCCCCCATGCCGTCCTTCAGAGCCTGCTTCAAGAGCATCTTTCGAATACACACAGAGACGGGCAACATCTGGACGCACTTACTAGGTGACTAAAGGCGAGCACTAGTTCTAGGGATGATGGATATTTTTGTGGTACCACTTATACCACTCTGCCCTGGACCATGTCAAAAAGCGAGGGTCCTCCCCTGAGGGCATACAACGCCTTCTGGCTCTGTCTGTTTTCACCTATGTATTCAACTATGGTAACCTCCTCCCTCTTTTTATCCTTGAAAAGAACAAAAACAGCTCTGGCAGAGTCCTACCTAATGAGAGACTAGAGGGAGCCCATGAAATCTTGTTATGGTCACTGCCTCAGCCTGAGGAGTGCATGTGTACGCTTGGGTTAGGGTTGTTTCCTGTTCCTCAGGGAGCTGTAACCACTGTTTTAATCTTGGACTCCTGTGGCACCTACACATGCAGCAA
This sequence comes from Crocodylus porosus, assembly GCF_001723895.1. Taxonomy (NCBI): domain Eukaryota; kingdom Metazoa; phylum Chordata; order Crocodylia; family Crocodylidae; genus Crocodylus; species Crocodylus porosus. The sequence continues at coordinate 6,447,155 of NW_017728934.1, forward strand.
GGCTGCTCCAGCTCACAACGTGTCAGGGCAGACTCAGTTAATTGAGTCTGCTGGAGCCTGATAATTACCACACTCCAGCAGACTCCAGCATCATATGCATCAGTGTTCCCATGCTGAAAAATGGCAGCGGGAGTGCTTTAACTGAAGCTTATATGAGCTTTATTTAAAGCGTCACTGCTGCCATTTTTTAGCATGGGGACACTGATATATGTGATGCTCTGAGCACTTTAATTAGAGCTGCTCTTGGCACTAATTAAAGTGCCCCCCTCTAATTAAAGCACCTCCATCCCTCCCCTCCCAAGCACATGCATAAATGCTCCTGGGTCTGTTGTGTCAGATTGCTCACTGGACTTGGTCACTGCATATGCACCCCTGGGGCAGAGCTGACAAGGCAGTAACACTTCTGCCTGCAAGGGGAACTGATTTTGGTGGATTCCCATTAGTTCATGTGAAGACACTTCCACACTTCCATATTCAAAGTCTGTGGTAAGCCTGCCAAGCAGAACACCTAGGATTAACTGATCTCCGTGAAGGTGACTGCAGTTTCAGGTCCCATTGAAAACAGAGGAGAATTTTCTCTTTATCCGCACCCAAGCACTGAAAATAAGGGAGGTACTGAGTTACTAGGTCCTTTACTTATCTAAGAGCCTCCCACCACTCTCACAGTTGCATGGTCTTGGCCTGATTATGAGATTCCCAGAACTTTTGCCTCACACAAAGGCTGTGTTTGGAATGAACTTTGACAGGTCAGAGTTTCATGGCCTAATCTTTTGAGTGTGGAGGCAGCTTCTCCTTCATCCAGAGCAAACAGGTTTAGCTTCTGTGGCGATACTGGAAGAAATAGCTTGGTTCACCTCTAGGGATTAAGTTGCTATCACTGCAGCCAGGTTTGTTACCTGTGGGTGAGTGACCTGTCTGTCATGAGAATTAGCTATTAATAATGTGATAAGGACCAGAGGGCTCTTACCCTTGGGGGGAGCTGAGATTTTTGTCCATGCTCCCCTATAGCACTCTGGTGGACACAAGCTGCTTGACCAGAAGTCTGGAACAGCCAGAGTCCTGGTCAGGTGGCAGGATTTCTTCTCCAGTGTTTAGTGCTGGGCAGACTGGAAGAGGGGACCTTGCCCTCAAAGAGCGTAGTCTGATAATTGTTACTGCCACCTCACCTGCCAGGCAAGCTGTTGCTCACTTCAGTCTTAACCTGAGGCTGAGGACTGGGTGTCAGTCTCCTACTTCACTGTTCCTATCCACACTGCATTCCTTGCCTCTTCTCAGCCCTTTTGCCCTAGCTGGTATTTGGAGTTAGGAGCGTGCAGAACCAGTAAAGTGCCTACTTTTCCTGAAAGACTGTGGAAACCAGGGGCCTTAAGGGAATTTGGGCAGAGGCCAGGTCTTGCACCTGCTATCCAGCCAAGTGCTGATCAGTGTACCCAGGCTGTTTAATGAAGGTCAAATTAGCAGTTTCTTTTCAAGGGAGGGAAGCACACTCTCTAGGTATAATGAAATGTCTCAAAACAACCATGTTTCCCACTGGCCACCCTGATCCAAGATCTGGGGCAGCCTGGCATCCTCTCAGACGGTCAGTTCCTGAGAGCCATTCAGGAAGGTCTCCATGCTATAGGCCATTCTTCAAGGCCTCCAGGGGGGCCGTGCCTTGGAAAAGCCAGAGTCCATTGTTGCCAGGGACTGAGTGGTGATGGTCTAAATGACCAGCCTAATTGTCAAGTGGCAGCTGCTCTTCTAGGACATGTAATCTTGAGTTCCACAAGCTGATAGTGTTGCTAAAGTCTCTAGGACAGGGATGTCAAACTAATCTGGCCCCATGGGCCAGATGAGTGGCACAGGACCAATCTGTGGCCCACATGCTGGATCCAGTGCTGGTGCTGCCTGCTCCAGGACTGCACCGCCCACAGTGCCCCCTCTGGTTGTTCCAGGATGAGCCATGTGTCATGCCTGCTTGGCATGAGCACCCGCACCCTTATATGCTGGATCCAGTGTCCATTCTGGCTGGTCTGGGACTGTACCACACATGGTGCCCACTCTAGGACCCATGCTGCATGAAGCTCACATCCTGGATCAGCCAGAGCAGGTTCTGCATGCAGCGCGGTTCTAGAGTGGATGCTGCCAGCTCTGGATCCGGCATGCAGGGGGACTCCTGGACTGGCTCTAGGTGGCTTCCATGTGCATCACAGGTTCCAAATCAGGTGCCACATGCGGTACTTTTCCTGGGCCTTATGCATAGGGCTGATCCAGAATGCGCTGTGTGGTGTGTGGGTCAGCTGAGATTTAGGGCCAGCACTATGAGCCAGATGATGTGGCTGTGCAGGCCAGATGCAGCTTGTAGCCTTATCTTTGACACCCCTGCTCTGGGGCAGACAGCTTAGACTTTACCTGACCCCATTTCCCCCATCCAAAGAGCAGAATGGCCAAGGAACATCTGCTCTAAAATGCTAGTTGATAGTTCAGCAGCTCCCCTACTGCCCCCTTGCCCTATTGCTCTTCTCTTAGGAAGATTCAGGAGAGTCAGATGCTGCTATTTTCATTCCCTTGGCAGACAGCGAGCTTCCCTGTTTACAGAAATGGGTGCAGGGCCCAGTAGTGCTCTCCCTGGCTGCAATGACTTGCTGCTCTGAGCAGTTCTCTGGTGCTGTGTTCTTTTGTTTAGAGTTGCTGACTCCTGCTGCCCCTAATCCCCCCTACCCAGGTCAGTTTAGAAACAACCACTCACTTCTGCAGCTTATTCTTACTTTCCAGATATGACGTTTAATGTGCTCCTGTGGGTAGATGATGTAAGCGGTCCCCATTGGCTTGCTTTCCGCCTCCCAGCTGCTGATTGACCATTTGGTGTGTTGACTACAGGTTTTGTGTTGTTCCTCTTCCTGGGGATTCTGACCATGCTGAGGCCCAACATGTACTTCATGGCCCCTCTGCAGGAGAAAGTGGTGTTTGGAATGTTCTTCCTTGGAGCAGTGCTATGCCTCAGCTTCTCCTGGCTTTTCCACACTGTCTACTGTCATTCGGAAAAGGTTTCCCGGACGTTTTCAAAGTGAGTTGATTGAAGTAAAACTGCTGCAAAATTGTGTTCGGTAGCAGATGCTTTTACCTTGTGTGGCAGCCTTTCTTTCATAACTTAGCCTAGCTAAGTTTGGTTGAAAATGACAAGTTAACTGAACCTAAACTGTGATAGCCAAAATGTTTAGGTTTCAACAGAATCGAATTCAGTGCAGGGCTCTAGGGGATCTTTAACTGGGCTCCTGTGTGTTTGTTCCTGGAGGGGGGGTGCAGAGAGGTGAAGAATGCCTGGCTTGGGGTTAGATGTGGTTGGCAGATAGGCTTGAGCCTGGGGACCCTGAGATCCCCCAGCAACTTCTGAGTGAATTTCAATGTTCACAGGGAAGCTCACAAGAATTTCTGTTCCTGAGCAGCCCCAATACCAGGGAGCTTCCAGTTTGTTGGATGTTTTGAAAATAAAATTGGTTTCAATCCAAACCAAATGAAAAAAAAAAAATCTGGTAAACTGGGAACCTTGGTTCTCTGTCAGCTTTATTAGCAATATTTTGAGCACCGCCAAGAGACAAGCTATCACCAGAACTGCACTGTTAGCAAGGCTTTCGGTTTAAGGCCTTGTTCACATAGCGAACAGAACAAGGGCTTTAACCGGCCTGAGTGCTGTTTGGTGTCATATCCTGTCCAGTCTGCTTTGTATGCATGCTATGGCTCCCCGGGCCTGCTTCTATATAGTGGGCTCTGCTGTACTTGGGGATGGGCTCCCAAACTGCTGGTGCTACTCACCCCAGAAATAGGCTTATTTTTTAATGGTAACGTGATTTCTGGTTATGTAGGTTTAAAGCAGCATTTCGCAACCCATAGGTCATGACCCAAAAGTGGGTCGCAAGAATATATAAAAGGGTTGTGAACAAACTTTAAAAATGGATTCTCCTTTAAAGAAGAAAAACATGGGAAAGTGTGGCTTTTCCCTTGCAGGCTGGCAGAGTTTAAGCCTGTGAGGAGCCCTCTATGTCCCACATATGCCCTGCTCCACACACTGGGGGCAGGGGACAGTGGATCAGGAGTGAAGAGTACTGGGTCAGAACTGGCCACTGATGTTTACAAATGGGTCCTGGTAAAAATATGTTGATAACCACTGGTTTAAAACACTTTGGAATGGAAGTTCCAATAACTTCTCAGGCAGACGAGGCCTAATACTTGTAACACCCTGCTCTACTTGCTCAGTTCATACCTACCTCAACATTTGTGAAGTCCAGGAAATCGCTTTTCATCCTTTGCAAACAATTTGAATTTAACTTGTATCCATACAAGCTTCAAACTTGGATTCCCAGACCTACTGTCACAGGCTTCTCACCAGATGCTTCCTGAGCGTGTGAACATAATCCTGTCCAGTGTATTGCCCCAGTTCCTCCCAGCTGCACTCATACAGACAATCTGAACAGCTCTTAACCAGCTGTATTACATATATGTATGAAACAGTGAAATCTCTCTGCACATGGAAAGTCACTTGAAGTTGCTATGACATGGGGGTGGAAGACATGAGCATGGGAGGGTGAAGATGCAGGAGTGGGACACATCTCCAAACTGACCTGCGGCTTTTTCTCTCTGTGGCTGCTTTCTAGATTGGATTATTCCGGAATAGCACTGCTGATCATGGGTAGTTTTGTCCCATGGTTATATTATTCATTCTACTGCTCACCGCAGCCTCGACTCATCTACCTCTCTATTGTCTGCGTCCTTGGCATTTCTGCAATCATTGTTGCCCAGTGGGACCGGTTTGCAACGCCCAAACACAGGCAGACAAGAGCAGGTAGGAAAGCCCTTCGTTCTGCTGTGTGCCACAGGGCTCACATATGGGGATCCTGGCTTTTTAGTGACCTGGAGGGACATGGGGCTTATGTCTCTACATCTCTGCAACAGATGGTAGCTCCACAAACTCTCCATCTTCTGCCTGAAAGAAGTATTTGTAGCTAAGGCATTTGAGTAGGATTGGGGTTTGCTTCCTTGCTTTGCTGTGCACTCTCTGGGTCTTATCCACCATTTGGAAGATGGGGACCTTGCCTGGTTAAATGCAGCATAGGGTGCTTGTGGGAGCCACAGACAAGATATAATGTATATATGCATAAAGGCAAGTTTCTGTACACCAGTGGACTCCACTGGCTCTCTGGGAGTGCAGACTTCTATATCTTCCAATGCATCTAGCCTCCAGCTGTGCATATTGCATTGCGGTACAGCATTGGGCAGAGAAAATTATTGTTAATAAGTAAAATCTAGGTAGACAGACCTTTCACACAGCATGTGCAAGTGCTGCTGGGAACTGGCATGCTGGAAGAAGCCTGCCATCTGGCTGCTAGTGGTATTCTAGGTGAGGAAGGGTTGCTATAACCATTGATACTAGAATCTCTCTGAACTCGCTGACTTTGTTCCATCACCATCCTCTTTCCCTAATAAGTCAGGAATTCTACATTCTCAGACCAGCTGCAATCACTGAGCCCATCCCTGCTTCCATTTGAAGTCAAAGACAACTTTTCCCATCACAGAACCTGCAGTGCCTTTTCCTCAACCCTCCTCCTTCCCCACATGAGGCTTCTGCACTTAGTCAACTATTGCCTCTGGGTAGCAGGAGCTCGTCGGCTCAGGTTGCTGTGTGTAGTGGTGATACTTTTCCAGAACCGACCCCTTGTTCCACCAAGGACAAAACTCTCAACCCATAGGAGGAAGGAACACCAGAGAGGTGAAGAGCATATGCCCCTGCTGCCCCCAGGGCAGCCCTTGCCAGCTATGTCCTGCAGGGGACTTGTTTCCTGCCTTTGGCTGGAGAACACTGCTCCTATTAGACCTGTTAATGAGAACTGGGATGAACTGAGAAACAGAGGAAGGTGCTGAGCCATGTTGGACTGGGAATGCAACTAGCCTGAAGCCACCTCTGCTTTCCCACTGCCTGAGTTCAGACTCTCTGTGCCTGAAGCATACTTTATAGTGGGTGCATGGTGGAAATCTGTACAACACTGTCTCCTTTGAGAAGCATGAGGTGAGCCCTGGCATTGAAAGCAGCCATGGGTGTGGTGATTGCTGCATAGGTGCAGACCTGCCAGAACCCAAGCTGTAGCTGGCAGTAATGTTGCAGGACCAGCAGTGGTCCCTGGGAGCTGGAGAGCAGACTAAGTGGAGAGGTGTGAGGTACAGGCTGGGGAGGGGATGGGGAGTGAAAGGCACTGAAGCTTTTTCTCCTCTTATGCTATGGGTTTTGAATCCCTCTGATGTCAAGCACAGGCTGCCTGCTAGGCCCAAGTCCAGGAGGCTGCTGCCTTGGTTTCCACCACTGTGGAAAAAGTAGGTAGCCTGATTTTAAAATAGCAGACCTGTAAGTGCTAGTTGGAAAGCCATAGAGGCTGCTATAACAGGGAACTCCTTTCTCTGTGCAGTGGTTTGGCAGCCAAAAACTGGAGCTCAGTTACAGAGGAGCAGCTCACTTTGGCGTGTGTACCCATGCCATGCCCATGTTTGAGTACATTTATACTTAGTCAGCTGCTGTCTTGCTTTGTCTGTGGGGCTACTGCAGGGCTTAGAGCTGCTGGCTGCAGTCATTTGTACCCACTACATCTCAGTTGAACTGCTTTTGTTGCGCAGGTTGCAGTGTCCCAGTGTGGTGCTCCTGACCCAACATGCTTATCAGACTGGCATTCGTGCAGCCTGCTTCCATGCAGTTGTTATGTTGGAAACCAATAACAGGACTGGGCAGGGTTCTTTCACTCTCTTGCTGTGACTCTGTCCTTTTCCATTGTCCATTAAAACACAGTATAATATGCAACCCCCTGAGGCTGGATTAGAGGAGGGGATTGTGTATCTGTGGCCTGATGCCCATGAAATACAAATTCTGTCACTGCTGTTCTGTTTGAAATCTGGAGAGAGATGCTCCTGAGTAGGGGCGCACTGATAAAGATTTTCTTGGCCAGTACCAATAGCCGATTATTAACCAGCCATATCGGCCGATTCTGATCCAATAGCTGATTTACAGAAACGCAGCCTGGCAATGTGGAGAGCTGAGTCCAGCTGATAAGTGTATGAGGGACGTGGGGTGGGGGGTGGGACAGATTGAGGTCACACAGTGAGGGAGGGAGTGGGGCAGGGGTAGGTGCTGCCCAGTCAGGGTAGTGAATGTGATCCTAGGGTGGGGAGCAGAACAGAGTCATGGGTGGCTCCCCACTGCTGTGTGAACCCCTAGGGGAGGCATGGGGGGCATGCACCCTTCCCTCCCCCCCAGATTTGTGTGTGGGGCAAGGACAGACTGTTTGTGGGCTCAGGGTCATGGGGTGCACTGACCTCTTCTTGGTGGGGGCTGGGGTGTGGTGGGCAGGGGTGGTGCAGGCTCAGCTGTGTGGGCTGGGCAATAGCAGTGCTGGAAGGAGTGGCTACAGTGGGGTTGAAGTGAATTTTAGCCTCCCCCTGTCATCACCCTTGCTTGGGGCACTCTGCTCTGCTGCCTCTCCCATGCACAGCCACTCCAGGCCTCCCAAGAAAAAGGCAGCAGAGTGGAGCGCCCTGAGCAGGGGGGCATTTGGAGGGCTATAGCCACCCCAGAATTCGTCCTACCCTCTCGTAGCCCACCCTTGCCCTGTGCACAAATCCAGGGGGCATGTGCCTCCCTTGGGGGTGCACGCAGTGGAGGGGAGCTGCCTTCCTCTCCCCCCCATCCCCCCTCCCATGAGCTGCCCATGGTTTTGTCCTGCCTTGGGGTTGCATTTACCACCCTGGCTGGGCAGCGCCTGCCCCTGCCCCACTCCTGCCTCACTGTGAGGGCCTCAATTTGCCTCCCCACCTGACTTACAGGCTGGGTGCTGCTCTCCAGGCTGCCTGGTTGCATTTCTGGCTGCATGCATGCACACAACATTTATCGGTGACATTATTGGCTACACAGGCCAAAAAAAGCTGACGGACGATAATGTTGATTTTTCTTTTGTTGCTGCTAACCCAATATGCAACCGATATATTGGTGCCCCTTTACTCCTGAGCTGCGCAGTGCAGTGTTACAGAGGATAGACAGAATGACAAGATTGGGAATGCTTCAGAACTATCCTGAAATGGAATAGCTCATCCCTGGCCCCCAGATCCCATTTCTGTGAGAGCTTGAGTTCTTTCACTACTTGTCTGTTGCTCATTTATACTCATTGTATTGACTTCTCTGTTTTAATTCCTCTTCGTCCAGGTTCCACACCCCAGCAGCAGTTGGCAATTTTAAGGGCAAGCTGCCTGGCTGGTAATGATTAGCTTAATCTGCACAGGTCAAAAATTGAGTTCATTCCGCTGAACCAAAGTTAATTCTGCTGAACTTCTCTAGGTACAACTTACCTGTCAAATCATTTGAGCTGTTGTTCTTAAGGTCCCCACTACAAAGTGTTCATAGATTCATAGATTGTAAGGGGCTGGAAAGGACCTTGCAAGATCATTGGGTCCAGCCCCCTCTGCACTAGGTAGGAAAGACAACTGGGGTCAGATGATCCCAGTGAGGTGACCGTCCAGTTTCCTCTTGAAGATTTCCAGGGTAGGTGATTGCACCATCTCTGAAAGGAGTTTATTCCACAGTCCTAACTGTGAAGAAGCTTTTCTTAGTGTTAAGCCTGGAACGGTCTTCCAGAGGTTTGTAGCTATTACTCCTGGTTTTCTCCAAGGGTGCCCTGGTGAACAGTTGTTTGCTGAGCCCTTGATGCATTTCCCTGATATAGCAGTAAGATGGTACCAAGTTCTCTCTCAGCCTTCTCTTTTTTAGGCTGAAGAGACCCAAGTCCCTCAACCTTTCCTCATATGGCTTGGCTTGCAAGTCTCTGATCATACGGGTGGCTCTTCTCTGGGCTGTCTCAAGCTTTTCCACATCCTTGTTAAAGTGCAGCACTCAGAACTGGACGCAGTACTCCAGCTGCGGTCTCACCAATGCTGAGTAAAGTGGAAGAACCACTTCCTTGGTTTTGCTTGAGATGCATCGCCAGAGTATTGTTTGCCCTGCTGGCTACAGCATCAAACTGATGGCTCATGTTCATACTATAGTCTATTATTACTCCTCGGTCCCTTTCAGTCATAGTGTTAGTCAGTTTGGCACCACTGATCCTGGAAGTATGTTTGGGATTGTTCTTCCCCAGATGGAGCACTTTACACTTCTGAGTGTTGAATTTCATTTGGTTCCGATCTGCCCAACTTGCTAGCCTGTCTAGACCTGCCTATATCTGTAGCCTATTTTCAAGCATGACCACGCTTCCCCTTAACTTGGCATCGCCCACGAACTTGGCCAGATAGTTCTTCACGCCCACATCCAAATCATTGATAAAGATGTTGAAAAGTACTGGACTGAGCACAGACCCCTGAGGGACGCTGCTGGCCACTTCTCACCAGGACAATACAGATCCATTCAGGAGAACTCTCTGGGTCCTACCCTGCAACCAGCTTCTTACCCACATAACTGTCAAGCAGTTAAGCCCACAATCCTCCAATTTTCCCGTGAGAATAGGATCAAAGTCCTTTTGGAAGTCTTAGGTATACAGTGTCGACCTCCTCTCTCTTATCCAGGTGGCAAGTTACTTGTCGTAGAAGGAGATGAGATTGGTAATCCAAGACCTGCCCACAACAAAGTCATGCTGGCTATCGTTCAGAATCCTACTTTCTGCAAGTGTATCACACACAGACTCCTTGATTAATTTTTCCAAGATTTTCCTTGGGATAGAAGTTAGGCTAATAGGCTAGTTGCCCAGGTCCTCTCTCCTCCCCTTCTTGAAGATTGGCACAACATTGGCCCACTTCCAGTCTTCAGGGACCTCCCCCAAGCACAACAATCTGACTTAGCTGAGTGGTGCTCCCAAGAGATGTCTGGGTAATTGAAGTTGCCCATGACGACCGTGTCCCGTGCACGTGTGGCCTCTGCCAGTTCTTGAGAGAACTCCAGATAAAGCTTCTCCCCCTGGTTTAGTGGTCTGTAGTATGCACCTACAGTTAGGTCAGTCTCACCGTGCCCTTCCCCTCCCTCTGAAGTTCAAACCAGATGGTTTTGGGTCGCTCTTCTTAGGAGCTGATGTTGGCCTCCAAGGTAGTGTATTGCTCCTTCACATAGAGCTACACCTCCACTTTCTTCCCTACTCTGTCTCCTCTGTGCAGGGTGTAGCCCTCTATGGCTATGCTCCAGTCATTTGAGGAGTCCCACCAGGTCTCCATAATCCTTACTAGATTATAATGCTCACTGGAGAGTAGGAGGGCTAGCTCCTCCTGTTTGTTCCCCATGCTCCTGGCATTAGTGTACAGGCATCTGAGTCCTACAACTGAGACCCTTGATTTCCTGTCACGCTGAGGGAGAACCATTCCCTCAGCTCTTGCAAGAGTGGCTTTCCTAGTGTCCCCAGCTTCAGAGCTTTCTTGTGTGCCAGTCCCTGGGCATGCTCCAGTCAGTGTTTCCCTGTCCCCTGGTGATCTTAGTTTAAAGCCTTATCTAGAAGATCAGCCATTCTGGCTGAGAATAGGGACCTACCCCTCTGAAAGAGGTGGATGCCATCCCTTCCCAGCAGTCCTTTGCAGTGTGGTCAAAGAAACCAAAGCCCTCTTGGTAGCACCACCGCTGGAGTCAGCTCACTTCGACACATCCTTTCCTCTTAGGTCCATGGCCCGCAACCAGGAGCACAGAGGAAAAGACTACCTGCGCCCCTGACCTCTTGAGCCCGGTAGTCGCTCATGACCTAGTGCGGATTACTCCTAGCCATGTCATTTGTGCCCATGTGGACAAGGAGCATGGGAAGTGGTCGAAGGGCCAGACAAGCCTAGGGATTCTCTCCACAACATCCTGGATGTGGGCCCCAGGGAGGCAGCAGACCTCTCAGGCCCATGGGGTCCAGATGGCAGATGGGTCCTGCAGTGCCCCGCAGGAGGGAGTCCCCCACCACCACCCTGCGTCTCCTCTTGGGGGTGACAGTTCTCTGACTACCTGCCTCCTCCTCCAGTGTCTCCATTGGAGCCTCCTTATGCGTGGTGAGGGGAGCATACCTGTTGTGCAGTGCCAGGGGAGGGGCAGCCCTAGCCCTGCATGTTCTGGAGCCTGAGACCTGCCATCTTCCAGGTAGCTCCAGGTGGGTCTTTTCAGCCAGCCTTCTTGTTGGCCACCTTCTCCTCTATCTTCTTCTCTTCTTTATTCTTCACAAGAAGAGCCTGACTAGTAGTTATCAATCTCCTGCTCATGGGCCCTGATGGCACGGAGTCTGCCTACCTGGGCCTGGAGCTCAGTTACCTGGGACTCCAGGAACCTCACTAAGGAGCATACCCCACAGTGGGGGTAACCTTGCTCCCATTACCAGTTGCTGGCAGCTGTGCCAGGCAGCCCCCAAGCCTGGTTCCAGGGGCTCTGTCTGGGTGGAGGCCTCAGTGGTGCCAGGGAAGGGAGCACCAGTTGGGGCTGAGGTGGGAAGCCACAGGGTACAACATGTCCCCACCATTGTATGGTAATAGGCTATGCTACTACCCACAAACTGGCCTGTGAACTGCCTGCAGTCCTGAATGAGACGTATGGGAGGTTTTCTCTTTGCATAATTTAAAATTAGCTGACAGGACTAGGCTGAAATATTAAAAGAAGTCCCCATTTGGTCTTGGGAATGGAAGTCTTCATCTGGAAAAAAGCTATTTCTCAGAACTGTGAATGGATGAAGTCTGCTGCCTGCATTTAGGTGTGAGGTGCATTCTGTCAGCTCTAGCAGCAGAGTATTTTCCATGCAGAAGAATATTCAATGGGTGGCTCAGTGAATTGTGGATTGGACAGAGGTGGGACTAGAACACCGAAAGTAATGGTTTTTGATTTCATATCATATTTCAATATTTTCCAAAGTAGTTCCCATTTGACTATTGGCAGATTTATGAGAAGTCCAAGCTTAGTCTAGGTTCTTGGTAGACAGGTGCCCACACTGAAATTTCATCTTTTATAGTCTGTACTGGGAAGGAAGGGGTGGGCAGTAAGATCTACATGATCTACCCAGGTCCTTATGCTGGTGCACTGGCTCTGATATATTGGCTCACCCAGAAGGGGGCCTTTCCTAGAACAGCTTTGAGGTATGGTGACAGGGCAGAGATGGCTACTTCTAGCAGCTCTCCCCACACTGAGCTTGGGTGCAGGAACCTTGTATTTGATGGTCCTGGGAGTAGTGTGGCAGACTTGGGGCCATGTTCCCTCTGGCTCTATTTTGACCAAAGACTGAGTATTTTCCATGTGTCTCTTGTCTCCCCAGGAGTGTTTTTGGGGCTGGGGCTCAGTGGCGTTGTGCCTACCATGCACTTCACCATAGCAGAAGGGTTTGTAAAAGCAACCACCGTGGGCCAGATGGGCTGGTTCTTCCTCATGGCCGTGATGTACATCACTGGAGCAGGGCTGTATGCTGCCCGCATTCCAGAGCGCTTCTTTCCTGGCAAATTTGACATCTGGGTAAGTACAGATTTCACCAGAATATGTGGAAGGGCCCAAGAGGCAGACTAGCTTGTGAGCAGAGTGAGACAGGTAAAGGGAACATGAGAGATGCATAAACAATGAGATGAGTCAGTCAAAGGAGAGCACTGGAAATTTCAGCCACGGGCTTGGTGGGAGGAGAGTTAGTCTCTGAATCCTAGGATCTGCCTGGGAAGTAGACAAGGTAGGTAAATAAGGGTTGGAGCTGCTTGGTGCTTTTGTTCAGTCACAGAAAGAGGTTGTGGCTATGTCATTGTGGGAGCTATGGCCCTCTTAGACTGCAGGGTGCCTTCTGTCTGTGGGAAGTGGTATTGGCATGTACTGGAAGATAACTTGCTGTCAGCCAAAGGTACAACAAACAGCTGGGCAGCAGTCACTACCAAGGAGCAGGCTGTTCCAGCTGGCCTGCTAGAAAGTTTTTCCTCTATCCAACATTGTACCAAGAAAACCCTTAATGCCCTGAAAAGACCCTCGTTGTATCAAGCCAGTAGAGCGATAGTCAGGAGAGGTGAGACTAGACCATAAAGTCCTGCCTTGGAGCTCTATTCGGACAAGAAACTCCACGTTCTGTGACACCAACTCCTTTGGAGCGCATGGTGAAGGATGGGATTGTTCAAGGGTGTGTTCTTGCTGGGCAGGGGGTAGAGGTAAACAGCAGAGGAGGAGGTGAGGGGAGAGAAAACAGATTAATCCAACTGTCACTCAAGTACAGGGCCAACTTGCAGGGCTGCCTACCTACTTCAGTCACCCTGCAGCATTTGGTTTTGGGGATTTGTATGGTCCAGGGGTCAACAACCAATGCCATTATGAATGCAAAATTTTCCAGTCCCACTTCCCATTAGTCCCTTTGCTTTATTCACTTTGAAGCTGGAGTCTTTCTTTCCTTTGCCCCAGTTGCCATGGGGAGTTCATGTGCAGTAGTAATGTCCCTTTTGGTTTCATCTGGGGGGCCGTAAATGCCCTGGGGGTTACCTGGGTATAGGTTGTAGCTGTGTTGGTCTAAGGGCATAGGCAGATTCTTTGGATAAATCTGATATCTTTTATTAGACCAACTCAAATAGTTTGGAAAAATTTTTCTTTGCAAGCTTTTGGGTATAAATGCCCTTTGTCAGGCCTGTTCCTCTTTCCTATCCAGTGGCCCTGCAGCCTTAAGCCATTTGGGCTCCTCTGTCAGTATGGTAATTGTAATTTGTTTAGATCTTGGCCATGGCTTGTGTATGGATGGAAACTAAAATCTGGTGGCTTCCTTCCTGTTGACCCCAGCTGCTTGTTTGGGGGATGGACTGAACTGTCACACCCAGTCCCACCTAGAAGGCAGCTGATACTTCCCTCAGTTAAAATTTCATTGTCTAGTTCTGCTTGTGGTGGTGGAGAAATTTTTTAGTATCCCAGTGTTATCTCTAGTAAGAGAGTGAAGTAGCCCAATATTAGAGATTATAGGAGAATCCATTTGAGGAGGGCCATTTCCCTTCTGCACAAATTACCCTGTCAGTAATGGTTTGAGCTGTTGGGGGTTGATTGTCAGTTTAATCTCTAATTATTTGAGCCCATGCAAACAGCAGCTCTGTCAGCTAACCCTCTGAAAGGTGGGGTGGTTCTTTGCCTGAAGTGTATCTAATCACCGCATGTATTAAATAAATAAGAGAATTGACCTTAGACAAACAACTAGTTTATTGAGTGCACACTAAACACTTAAAACACTGTAATTGTTAATAACAAGTGGAATAATTAAACACTAAATGAAACTGCACCAAACAGGCAGTAAACAACAACGTCCACATAAAAATCCTAAACAATCCTAAAATCCCAAAAGGTCTGAGGGGAAACGGTATTAATAAGAGCGGAGAGTTTTATTCAGATTTCTTTCACAGATCTCTTCCTTGGAGGCTATAGGTAAGTATCCCACATCACCCTGCTTAGAGATCAAAGGGTCTGTTGCAAGGAGGCCTCAAATGAAACCATGACCCATAACCTTTGTCTCTGGTGCTACAATACATGGGTCATCAGGACAGTTCACTCCAAAAGACAGCCTCTCTCATGTGGTTGGTTCTTTGCCTTCTTGTTGGTCTAACCTTTTTTTGCTTTCCCTTCAGTTCCAGTCGCATCAGATCTTCCATGTGCTCGTGGTGGCTGCTGCCTTTGTCCACTTCTATGGGGTCTCAAACTTGCAAGAATTTCGCTACGGACTTGAAGGGGGATGTACAGACGACTCTCTCCTGTGAGAGCGTCTAATGATTTTAGTACAAGCTTCCTAAGTGCTTTTTAAACTACGTCTTTGCTAAAATCAAAGGAAGACTCTAAACCGTTTGGAGTTTTTTAAAAAGAAAAATTCATTAGCAACATCTGTAATGACCAAGTCTTTGCATACCCTCCGAGTGATTTGTTGGGATTGCCAGTGGTGTCCAGTGGGAAGAAACAAGCTTGACCATTAGTCATCCCTTCTGGAGGAAAAAGAGAAACCATCTTCTCCAGACAGTGTTTTAACCACATTAGGATTTTTCTTACCTTTTCAGGAATTTTTATTTCTGGAAGCAAAGGGTGCAGATAACCTGCTCCCTATCTTAGCAAAGTAGCCTCATTTTTAGACCACTTCTGGAGAGACTAAAGTCATGTGTTATCAGTTCAAGTTCTGGATATTCCGCATATCCATAGCAGCAGAGCTGCCTTGGCGATTGTCTGGAAGCCCATAATGCTAATGCCTGGCAATGGTGTACACAGATTCATGTAACTTAAGTTTTAATTGTCTTTTTCTTGATAAAGCAATGTAAACTTAAATGAGAGAATATTTAATATTTAATACTAAGCTTTAAAGAGACTTGCTGCCACTTCAGTGTACCTGGCTCCAGGGCCATCTGTGGTAGTAAAGGAAGGACAGTATTTTAGGGGAATGTAGAGCTGCTGTAGTCCATTGAAATAAAAAGGTCAATAGTTATTGTCTTGCTAGGAGCCTCTGTCTCGTTTTGTCAGGTTCCTGGTGAAGATTATACTAATCCAATGGTTCTTAACCTTTTTAGACTCAAGGCATCTCTTGAAAATTGCTAGCTCTTAACATTCACTCAGTGTTTGACTATGGAAAAAGAATAGAGTCATTGCTTTGTTGCTGAGTATACCAGATCAATAGTGCTAATAATTTTGATGCTATAAATTCCTGTTTTAAATCTCTGGGTTTATCTTATGGGATCTGTACACCTAACACTCTGTTTGAGAATCAGAGTGGGGCCTTTGTGTACCAAGAAGCCCTGCTCTGCACTGTCTTCTAGAAGGAGTGAAAGGATAGCTTCTTCCAGGGATGGCCCAGACTTCAACAATGTCTGCAAGCCCAACAGAGGTCTGTAGCTCTTGTACAGAAGCAGGACAATGAGCACGGAAAATTTTGGTAATGGCCAAAATTGGAGGCTTCACCAATTCTTATCTGCACTTATCTAGATTCAGGTTTAGACTAGAAGTTCCTCCAGGCCTCTTAATTGGTTCTTGGGGCCAAGAGTGCAGGTGTACACAAAAGGGGGGCAGTTCTTAGCTCCAGGATATTGGTCAGAAAGTAACAGTAACTGAATTACTAAAGAAGTGACCACCCTGTAATAAGTGGAGGGAAGAATACAGGAACTTAAGGCAGATGCTAGAAAATAGCCTGCTTCAAAGACCTTAAAGTTACATAGGATGCATGGAATATGGACCAAAGAGGAAGTAAAGTCTTCAGACTGCTTAGGCATAATGGAACAATCCTAAAGTCTCAGAGTGTATGTACTTCTGAAGAGGTAGTACTAATGTCACATCTGTACTTGATTTGTCCCAACTTATTTCACACCTCTATGTAGACTAAGTTGGGTGGAAAGCTGAGTGATGCTATGGATCAAGAAGAGATTTAGGGAAGGGAAAGAAAAGTGGGTGAGTTGATCGTTTTTCATGGTGGCACAATGTTAACATCATAGTTCTTGTATCCTGTAGTAGACCCTTTGTTTTGATGTATAAAATGTATAAGTAATTTCAAAAGGAAGGTTGAGCTAGGTGTCGTTTGGCAGATGACTTGAAGTTATGCATTTAGAACTGTGAGGCGCCTTAAATCAATTTGCACATAAATTATTTGCTGTTGTGTTAATCTGTAAGAGAGGGAACGTGAATTACTTGTACACACTTCACAGAGTTCTTAAATTTAAGTGTTGTTTGAGTCATCATTCCCACAGGTTAGGGCTCTTTGCTCAATGTGTGCAGCTGCAAGCAAAAACAGAATGTAAAAATACCCAAAATATGGGCTGATAAATACAGACAAGATTATAATGGCACTCTCAAAGTGATGATTTGCCTTCATTTAGAATTCTGTGTACAGTGCTGTCATCCCCATTTCCATAGCTGGATACCACATACTCTTGAACATAGAAAACAGTTTGTTTTTTGAAGGCAGAACAAAGGGAAAAAAATCTTTCATTGTGGTAAGTAACTCTAGGGAGCTGCTCATTGTTCTGCTCCTTATGGCTCACTGCAAATTTTTAGTTTTACCTGGTGACCAGCAAAACTTGCCCTTACTGTATTTCCCACATATAGTTTATAACCTAATTTCCTTAAAAACCTGACCATGAGAGTAGCCCTCCTCTGGACCCTCTCAAGGTTAGTTAGGTTCTGTCCCTCCCCTCCAATGTGCCCACTTCTCCCCACATCTTTGTGTCATCAGCAGATTTGGACAGTGTACTTTCCATGCCCACCTCCAAGTCACTAATAAAGATGTTGAATAGCACAGGCTCAAAGACCAAGCCCTGGGGAACTGCCCACATCCCTCCATGTCAAAAATGACCTGTCCACCACCACTTTCTGGGTGTGACCATCAAGCTAATTTGTCACCTATTTGATTGTGTAGGGATCGATGCCACACTCGCCTTGGTTTTTTTTTTTATGAGAATGGGGTGAGAAACGGTGTCAAAGGCTTTCTTGAAGTCCAGGTAGATGACATCCACCTCAGCGCCCACATCCAAGGACTTTGTGACCTGGTCAGAAAAGGAAACAAGGTTAATAAGGCAGGATCTGCCCGCAGTGAACCCATGTTGGTTGCCCCTGAGCATTACCTCCCATGCTGGGCCCCTGCAGATGTGGTCCTTGATAATCTTCTCAAAGGTCTTCCCAAGGACTGAGGTAAGACTAACTGGTCTATAGTTACCTGGGTCCTCCTTTTTCCCTTTCTTGTAAATGGGGACCACATTGGCCCTTTTCCAGTCCTCTGGGACCTGGCCAGAGCACCATGGGCGCTCATACAACCATGCCAGGGGCCCTGCTATGACCTCCGCCAATTCCCTCAGTACCCTTGGATGAAGAATATCTGGACCTGCTGATTTATACACATCCAGCTCCTCCAAGCGTTCCTTAACTAAATTGTCTCTGACCCTAGGCATGGCATCTTGTCTCCCGGGCCTGTCCATAATCCTAGTGGGGGACTTGTCCCAGTCCCTGCTCAGAAATATGGAGGCAAAGAACTCCTTGAAGAAATCAGCTTTTTCCTTTCCTGCAATCACCAGATTGCCATGCCTGTCCTGTAGGGGCCCCAGGTTACCTGGTGCTGCCTTCTTACTCCCTGTGTCTTTGAAAAAGGACTTTCTGTTATCCTTAATTCTGGTTGCCAGCCCTAGTTCCATCTCTGCCTTGGCCTTCCTAACTGCCTCCTTGCAATCATGAGCAACAGAGGGGTAATCCTCCTTGGTGATTTTTCCTTGCTTCCACAAATTGTATGCCACCTTTTTTGCCCTCATGCCCTCCTGGATGCCTTACTAGCCAAGGGGGCTTTTTAGCACTCTTGCCCCCTTTGGTTTGCATTGGGACTGACTCCCTCTGAGCTCAGAGGATCATCTTCAGGAACAACCACCCATCCTGGACTCCCATCTCATTGAAACTCCAAGTCCTCAATGTCTCTCTTACTAATCTTGTTAGCTCATTGAAGTCGGCCCTCCTGAAGTCAAGGATTTTTTTGCCTTACTGCTTGTTTCACCACCCTGCACCAGATGGTAAATTCCACCAGATGATGGTCACTAATGCCTAGATAGTCAGGTACCTGCAGATCCCTCACCAGATCATTGCCTGTGGCAAGGACCAAGTCCAGCAAGGCATTTCCTCTGGTGGGATTATGTACCTCCTTGGTTAGGTGGAGGTCCTGTATGCAGGCTAAAAACCTGCATGAGCGTTTAGACCTGGCTGACTGCTCCTCCCAGCAGATGTCTGGGTAGTTTAGGTCACCCATGACAGCCACATCCCTTGGCCTTACAGCCTTCGTGAGCTGACCTGACAATTCCAGGTCCAGCTCATGGTCCTGGTGAGGCCATCTGTAGCAGATGCCCACTATCGAGTCCCTTTCCCCACGACCCCCTTGCATTCTCAACCAGAGCACCTCAGTTTTCCCCTCTTCTGAACCCATCCTGATCATCAAGGATGTGTACTGCTCTTTAACATAGAGCACTACACCCGCCTCCCCCACCCTTTTCTCTCTACTATCATGTCTGTACAACCTATAGCCCTTGATGTCTAATGCTCAGTCATGGGTAGAATCCCACCAAGTTCCTGTAAGCCCAACCAGGTCTGGGTTTTTGCTAGCTAGCAGGAGGGTGAGTTCCTCCTGCTTATTCCCCATACTTCTAGCATTTGTGTAGAAGCAATTGAGACCTCCTGTGGGTGTCCGTGGTGCCCTCTTATTTCCAAGCTTGCCTGGTGTGCTTGTCACTTACTGAGTTGTTCCTGCTCACATGGCCTCGCTTGATGTCAAAGTATCCTCCTGTACCTCTGCATCCCCATCCCCCGACAAACCTACTTTAAAGCTCACTGTATGAGATCAGCCAACCTGGAAGAGAAAACACACTTGCCTTTCAGAGGGAGATGTAGCCCGTCCCTCCCTAGCATGTCTCCTGTGCGAAAGTGTGGGTCATGGTCAAAGAATCCAAAGCCCGCCTGGTAACACCAGCTCTGAAGCTGCTGGTTGACCTCTCCGATGCAGGCCTTGTGGCACCGTCCATGTCTGCTCACCAGAAGAACAGATGAGAAAACCACCTGTGTTCCTGTCTCCTTAAGCTTGGCTCCCAGAACCTTGTAGTCTCTCATGACACAGCCCAAACTGCTCCCAGCTGCGTCATTAGTGCCCACATGGATGAGGACCAAGGGGTAGTGATCAGAGGGCTGGATGAGTTCTGGGATCATCGCTGTGACATCCCAAATCCGAGCTCGGCAATGGTCAGTGAGTCTAAGAGAGTTGGGCATTTAAATGGATCAAAAAACTAGCTGGCATTGCAATGGCTTGCTTTAACATTATTATTGGCAGTTCCTGTTTTTAAAAGCTTGAGAGAGATTTCATGGTGGTAGATTATCCCATGTCTGCTGTTGGGGGCTAGCTGTGAAGTAGCTGTTGCAGCCATTCAGGCACAAGAGGCTGGGCTGCTCTTTTATCCCTAGGTATGTCTTCTTGGGCACACAAAGGTAAGCAGTTTGTTTTGGACCCAAGAGGAGGGTGCTCTTAAGCCCTAGGACTACCTCACTTGGAGCATGAGGCAGGCCTAGGATTCACTACTGGAACATGCTGAGCTTAGATCCAATAAAAGGCTTTAAGCACCTAAAACAGGACTTTGGGCAGCGGTGTCCAAAACCTGTGAATCAAAAAGAGCCTTAACATAGCAGCTGAACCTGGGAAATGTCGATCTTCTACATGATAGCCTGACAACTATAGCTTTTACTGGAGACCCAGATACACTGCCGTTCTCAGCTTGAAGCACTCATGCTCCGGGGAAGGGTAGGATTTCAAACAGGCTTCCTTTGTTCAGCATTTCTTGTTGATTACCTGTAGACAACTCCTGACCACACATGGAAGCATTTTTTTTATCTCCTTTCTTAGGTGCTTGCTTAACTCTCCCCAAATATAAGAACATAAGAAATATTATCCTGGGTCAGACCAAAGATCTGTCTAGCCCAGTGACCAGTGCTCTCAATAGCAGAGAGCAGGTGCTAAGTAAGTAGCACTGCATGGGGGAGTATAGGCACATAACTGGTAGTCAGCTTGATTCCAGAGACCCTTTTTTGGACCTGGCCTTCAAAGACTATGAGATACATGGAGGTTAAGACCCATATATAGAAAAGAATATGGGGCTAAAGAAACCATTAACTGGTAGTGTTCACACTTCAAAAGAAATGTCAACTAATAGGATTCAGAAAAAAACAGGCCTCAGTAAAAAAAGGGAAGAAGCTATGTTTGTTGATAAAGTTAATAAACCAAGCTAAAGAAAAGGCTGAGAAGCAACTTATAGTTTCATAGTTTCTAGGGTCGGAAGGGACCTGAGCAGATCAGCTAGTCCGACACCCTGCCATGGCAGGAAAGAGTACTGGGGTCAAATGACCCCAGCAAGATGTTCATCTAACCTCCTCTTAAACACCCCCAGGGTAGGAGCCTGCAC
>NW_017728934.1:6468042-6540097 GCF_001723895.1 Crocodylus porosus
GCTTACCTTTAGGGGAAAGGTGGAGCTCATCCCATCCCAGCATGTCTCTCGTCGTGATGTGCCAGTCGTGGCTGAGGAAGCCAAAGCCCTCCTCGAAGCACCATTCCTGTAGCCGCCAGTTGGTCTCCGCGATTGTGGTCTTTAAAAACCTCCATCCATAGAAGAAAATCAATCTGATTTTTCTTAATCTCACAAAGACAGAAGAAAATTCAGTGTCTTAAGAGGCAGAAGGTAGATCGATTTCACATTAGAAAGAAGCAGACAAGGTTCTTTGGGTTAACCTGATATCTTTTATTAAACCAACTTAGACCAACATGGCTACAATCTACACCCCTGTAACATTAGAAATAAGCAACACATTTTTACACAGCAAGCGTTAACAATGAAAAGTATCACAGAATTCCTTTTTCAGTCACTTGAAGTCATTTTTCTGAAGGTTAAACATATTTCTAAACAATGCAATCCACTTCAACTAGCTAGTATGAGGTTGATGATGTAAAAAAAAATCTCAAGGCAGCTCAGTTTAACAGATCAGTTTTTTTCAGGCTTAAAAGCATGCGTTCTCCATGGTTTTACACTAAAATTGATATGTGCTTCCCCTGTTTTAAGAAAGCTTCTATTAAGATTTTTTCACATAAGTAGTAGCTAAGAAACCAAAAGGGAATTTCACCAAATGAAACCACTTCAGAACTTCAGTTGTAATCAATGTCAACTTGAAGGCCAGGTTTTACCAGGTTGTTTTGGCTGCCTTATGTCAGTGCAAAACTTGTAACATATCCCCCACTCTTCCTCACCGCTTCTCCCCTGTGCATCAACACACAGGCACACGTGTGTGCACACTCCCGCACATGCATGTAGATGACCAGAGCCCATCATTAGGAGTTTAACTCCATTCATGACTTTGCAGAAACCATGAAATCCAGGATTGTCAGCCAAGCCAACTTAAAATGAAATAAAATGCTGACTTCCCAGTGAGAGCCAACAGTCCTCACTGCTGTGGCCTGGCCTCACAGCCCACCCAGTGGTGGGGAAAAGGCACTGGCTGGTGGGTCCACATAAAGGGCAGTAGACAAGATTGGCTCGGGCCAATCAGTGCCAAGGGGTGGTGCTGAACAAAGGGCAGCCAGCAGACAAGATGGTGGCTGCCCCCCTCATCCCTCCTCTCTTGCCAGGGCCTCTCTACCAATCAGCACTGAGGAGTGGGGGCAGCAGAGCACATCCGGGAAACATCCTCAAAACTTGTTCTTTATGTCACGATCAACCAGTGAAAACTTAGTCCCACCACAATTTAAGTAAGTCCTACCTATCATTGATGCCAATGGAAATAAAGCTTGAGAGAACAGTAACTCCCTCTACCACCCAGCTTTGGGTAGTGGAGATGCAACCTCTGTGCTAGCGTCTCGGTCAGCAATGTTCCTTGGGCATGAATTCTGTTCCTCCTTGGCATGTCCTTATGTTTAATGCAATCACCTGGCTGAGCTAAGGGGGAAGCAGGTTTTCACATCCAGAAAATCTTACACCATAAGGTATATGCACTAACATTTATTTATAAAGAAAATCAATTTATTTTGTATATAAGGAACTCCTGAGATGTTGTAATAATCTAAAATATGTTTTTCCATTTAGGAAGTATGATCAATTACTACTATCAACTCACAAACATGGAAGGTCTGACTCAACACACTCACTTAATCTAGCCTTTACTGTGATCCCTTTAAACCGCCCATTTCAAGGCTCTGATTCCAAGACAAGTAAGAAAATGTGAGCCTGAAAAACACCATGCATTGATATTTTGTTGCAAAAAAACAAAGAACCCCATCTCCCCCACAAAACAAAGAACCCCCAAACCAGACACTACGGCAAAACCTAACTCAAACTACCAACAGGAAGACAGTGAGAACAAGTCTACTTTGCAAATAAATAACTATACGCTTTTCAAAAGCAGAGGTACTGCATCACAAAAACCAATCATATCATTCTTCTCCCCATGAACTGAATTATAATGCATCTTGCTATTAATATGGTAAAAATGAGGGTTTTTTTTAAAGGATTGAGGCCTTTGTAATAGGAGCCCTTACTGCCAGCCCTCTGCTACAAAACTGAGTAGCAAGGACAGGCATATATTTTTTATGGAATTATGACATCTATAAATCAATGAAGTTATAACTGCAATTGGTTTTTGGGCCAGGTCTGAAATCAAGAGGATTTTCTTTGCAGTTGTACCGAAGGAATTTGTAACTTGTTATTAATGGAAATCCCACACTTTGATAAACAGTGCTTTTCTTCCACAGCATTTTGAAAATTACATACCAGTCTCTAAGCTAACAGTCGCACAGTGAGCAATCAAGGCACAGTAGCCCAACAGAAAGGATCCTGGAATAGACATTGTTGTAAGCAACTTCGTGGAGATAAGATGTCTGTGATTTTATAGAAACATGGGACAGAAGACTGGAAAGTCATCAAATCTGACCGCAGACAATACAATATTGGCTCTCATACATGAACTTACACACCTGTCCTTAAAACTACTTTGAATGTTTTCACCAAATCATGCCTACTGGAATACTTTACTATTTTTGCACTCCTTTATATGGTTACTCACTGGATGTGAAGGGTTTACTTTATTTTCTTGGACAAATATTAATGACACCAATGAACAGAAGTCACTTAGGCAGCACAACACTAGGAGGAATATTAATTGTCAACATAGGACAAGAGTCAAGTTCAGCTGTACAGCTGGAGTTTGAAACAAAAGAATGGTGGTGTTGGATGGATTGTGACACTTCCTAGGGTACTCAGGCAAATGAATTCTGGAAGCTTGGGCAAGACATGCAGGTTGTGCTGCCAGCACATAGATGCACCTGGACTAAGCTTTTCCAGTCAAACCTGAAGACCCATGTACTGTATTGCAGTTGATTAATAAAAGCTGTGTTGCTCTGAAAAGGTTGTCCTGGGTTCCTGCAAGCTTCTGCAAACTGTATCACTCAAGAAAGTAAGTCTCTAACAGATAGTAATTTATTTTAGACCAAATGAACAAAACACTAGGAAAAAGTGGTACTGAAGCCAAGACCACAGACTTGGAACAGCAGAACCATAGGACTGCCTTTGGTAGAATGTGGAAGCCCAGAGCCTTGCACTAGAAGTTATACCCCCAGAAAGACTGAGCCAAAAATCAAGTCATGTAGATCTAGAACAAAGGTATTTTACTTACCATTGGAGAGTACGGAGATACAAACATGTGAGACAAAGGACAGGAATGGAAAATATATTGTAGAAAAATAAACTTCCTTGGCTCTTACAATATTTTTCCAACAAAACTGACCACAGGAGTACTAATTACAACACAGGTAAATGAATGAGTTGTCTTAAACTGAAATGCTCAATACTGTGACCTGCATGTGATACACACTGAGTACAGAGGTTAAATGTCAGATGTCTTTATTGTTGATGACTACAGTAATGGTTAATACCACATTTCAGAAAAGACCACAGTAAAATTCATCTAATTCTTTATGGTATTCTGCTTGGTTCTCGTTTTGATGTCTCGTATCACCAATGTATCAGCATTCTAACAATGAACTTATATGAATAAATACATTTATGATCTTCTAAAGCTTCTCTGTTCATCTTTACAGGAAAAAGTGCTAAGTGTCCTCTTGCCATGGTTTGTACAAAGAGATCTGCCACATATTTCCAACTGAAGGTGTTAAATTGTATCTTGATCTTCCAGCATTTATAATTACAGCGCACTGTATAACATGAAACAGAGTAATGGTAATCACTGATACTGCCTGTAGTCACCAAATGGGGAAGGTGATAATTGGGAAGGATCATCTGAAAACTGAGGGCCTGTAAATAAGAGAAAATAATTAATACATTTAAAAGAGACCTTTAATACCTTGCTGTCCTACAAACGTGTGATCTGTTTATATAAATCCTTTCTGGATTAGCAATGCCAGAAATAAAGGCTTTGTATTTACAGTTTGTCATTCAAGGAAGCTCAAAAGGTTTCCAGCTCAATAAATAAAATACCCCTTCCTATAATGAGTGGTTTCATCCCTATTTAATAAATAGCGGAACAGAAACACAGAAAAGTGAAAGGTAAAATTTCCAGTCACATAAGTGACTTGGATCCTGAGGTCTAGTCTACATCAGAATTCTACTGACCTGGGATGTGAAAAGATCAGAGGCCCAAGCCAAGATAACTACACTAACAAAACAGAGGGTGTGAACACAGCTATGCTGACAAACGAAGGTTTAGCAAAACCTAAGTCAGGAAGATGCTAAAACTATATTATATACCCGCAGGATACCTTTGCTTGCTACATCTCCACTGCCTGCACAGCTATATAATGCAGTCTGTAATGCAAACAGGGTCTAAATCTTTCAATGCAATTTTGCAACTCATGTAGGTTTTACATGAAGTGACTTGCCTAATTCCAGAGCAAACCAGTTGAGTGAAACAACTAAAGGAGCATCAAGTCCTGACCTCTAAGACTCCACTCTGACCACATTTTTTTTTAATGAGTCACCTGCTTCGTAAGTTGCAACATACAGAACACTCCTCCGCTGGTACCTTACGCTGGATTTAGGAGCACATTTCTTTGTCAAAGAGGAAAAACTATTGCAATTTAGATAAATGAAGAAGAATGACATTGAACAGGACTGAAATAATGGGTCCATCAGGTACTAGCTTACTTCATGTTCCAGGAATACTAAGAAAATAACCTAACAAAAACATTTTTATTTTTACCTAGATGTGTTATTTAGATCCATGCTACATAGTAGGTACAAGAGCGTTTATATAAGAACACACTTTTTTTTTGGTTAAAGGAAAAAGCTGTATGGACACAACACAACTCTATATCAGCCATCTCTCTGGTCACAGCAATTGTGCTATCTGTTAGTCTCAGTGCATTCTGGGGAGGTCCGTGCACTTGATCTCATACTGCCTCATTAGACAATATAGAGTCCAAATAACATGCACAAAGAATACTGTCAGTGGTACTCTGCCTCGTGGGGCTGCTGCCTTGTCTCATGTAGACATACACTTAGATAACTGATTCTCAGCCAGAGTGCTACAAGATCCTTTTATGGGTGCTGCACAATGTTAGCACTGTTTAGTGTACAACCACCTACACATGATTCACAAGATAAACCCAGAGATTTCAAATAGGAATCCATAGTGTCAAAAACATTCTGATCCATTGTACTCTGAAGTCTTTGCAACAGAAGAATTGCTCTATTATTTTACTATAGTCAAAAAAGAAAAAAAAGTGAAAGCTAAGAGCTGGTTTTTTCAGAGGGATACCCCAAATTTAACAAGGGTTCCCTTTTGTCTAAAAAGAACGCCCTACCCTGTGGCAGTATAGGATTTCCTACTGCTAGGAAAAGAATGAAGAGAAGAGAATTAGGAAACCTACCTAAACAGTATAAAGCACAGGTAAAAAATTCCATTTACAAAGCAGAACAGTGTTACAACCACAAGTTATCCTGAGCTGCAGGTAAAGCCAGTGCATGGGTCAGCTTCCAAGGACAGCAGCCAGATATTAAGCATGTTTTGCACAGATCCAAACCAAGTTTAGAGCAGCTATTCCATGCAAGTTGGTTACAGATATGGTGAACCACTGTCTCAGACTTGCATTAAAAAGGGGGCAGTCTCTAACTAACTTAGTTACAAAACCATAAGGTTCTTTCTGTATGTATAGTTAATTGGCCTTGCAATATTATAAAAATTATCCCCATTTACAGATGAGGCAGACAGAGATAATGTCAAGAGGAAATGTTAATAAAGGCAATGTTCCTTGATTACTAGTACCTCTGCTTTAAAACAAACAAACAGATTATTCTTCCTCTGAAAAGTGATGCAAATACAAAAATACAGGCCAAATACATCATAGGGAAGCATCAGGCACAAAGTAGGATGCTCCATATACTATTTAATGTTGAAATGCAATTAGATAAATGTTGGCATGCAATCATACATTATTCAATGTTGGCACGCAATCTGATTTTCTATAAACCACTGAAACCAAGATTTGGGTTCACATGCTATAAAATCACATGCTATTCTCAAAACTTAACCTAAAATCGTTATTTCTATATCTGTTTAGTATGAAAGATGGTCTTTAGACTTCAGAACAAACTGCTGCCTGTGTCAGGCTGAAGCGTAAATGTCGGAAGTGACACAACAGAAAAAGAAAACCACTGCCTCAGTCACACTTGCGTTCCGACTCTTAAGTCTTCATGTTCTTGGAAGTGTACATGGCTCCTTATTAACTAAACATTTACATTTTTTACCTCCGAAGAAGTACAACTCCTTTCTGGGCTTCTGGCAGGAAAACTAAATTGGGATATTTGACCGAGTAAAATCATGCACGTCAGCATTGACTCCTGGAATGAACAGCTTAGCTCAGCAGGTCCCAACCTTGGAGTCACAACCCAGTTTGGGGTTGCAACAATAAAAAAAATGGGGTCACAAAGATACTCAACAGAGTTGACTCATCGTGATGAAAATCACAGAAAAAAAGCAGGGAACGGTGGGTTCCCCTTGCAGGCTGGCAGAGTTCCAGCCTGGAAGGGGCTGCCTGGGAAGGAGGATGATCTGGCAGGAGGTGCCACATGCATATGGCAGCATGGAGAACAGTTTCTACAGCTACCTCCAGGCAAGTTTGGGGGGGGGGGAGGGCAGGAGGGGCAGGGCCAGATTGAGGCCCCACACTGTGACAGAGGGAGGGAGGAAGGAGGGGAAGGGCTGGGGCAGCAGGATGGAGCCATGGGCAGCTCCTCCAGAAGGAGTATGGGAAAGGCTGGCTCCCTGCTTGCTGTGAGAGGTAGGGAGAGCTGGATCTTGTCTGTATCATTTTGGGGTCACAAAACATTTCCAATGTTTCAATGGGGTCATGCTGAGGAAAAGGTTGGGAAGCACTGCCTTAGCCCCTCTCCCCCCTTAGGATTCCCAGAGTTGATCTGGGCCCTACTTAGAATGCAGCACTTTACCATTGTGCCTTTACACCCCGATGTTAAAGTCCACAATATGCATGTCAACAGAAAAAAAATGCTTCTAACCCTGTCAGCTCCTTCTTGTGCATAATGGAGACTCTCCACCTCCCACCCAAACTACAGAATTTGGAAATAGCTTTTAATTCTGGCCTCTGAGCTGCTCCCACTTTAGCAATTCTGTTTGTCAGTTGGCTTTTTGCCACACAGCAACTTCTCCCAGCAGCTGGCAGAGTGTGAACTCACTCAAACACAGGCAAAATAACAGCACCAAAAGCAGTACAGTAGTAAGAGCTAAAATTGCTGAGTCAATTTACGCTTTCAAGAATCATATTGATGTTTACCAGGTATGCAAAAAGCCTGTAACAGCTACCATGTTACACTCTTCTTACAAGATACAGAAATGGTTTGTATGAGCTATATTACACAATATGGCATTTGTTCTGTATCATTTTAATATCTACCAACTTCATCTGCATTGTTTGAGACTTGTTGAAATTAGCCAATGGCATCAGAGGAAAGAGGCAAAACACCATTTGTGACATGATTTTTCTATTCTGGGAAATCTGTTCTGCAGACCTGAACGTATGAAATAATTTGGAAAAAGAAAAGACAAACAAAGATATAAAATGTAAGAAAAGGGTATGAGAGCAGTTAAATGTACTCCTATAGCATTTCTAATTACAATAACTGACACACTTGAATGGAAGACAGATATAAAATGAAGAGGACTAGAACTTCAAAGAGATCCTAGAAAATGATCTGGCATTTCCTGATATTTCAAAGACAGGTATCTGGCTTTCCTTTCCCTATAAATTGTCATCCTTAAGTGATGGCATTTTCAAAAATGTTGTAAATACTTTGTAACACTCAAATCTGAAGTGTGGAATCCTTACCATTTGGAAACTGTGTGGATGCAAATCTTGTCAATAGGATACCAGCTCCTTCAATTAAAGCTAGAAGAATTCCTCCCATTGCAGCAGACCCAACCATGGCAACTGGTCCATCTACAAAAATGTCAGAATACAAAACAGGTTGCCTTTCAAAACCTCTTTTGTTCAAGTCTGGCAGATTATCCATTTTGCATAGAATTACCACCTCTTCAGTGTTCAGACTATGTAGAGACGGATCTCAGCCACTAAGCATTCATTAATATCACAAAAAGTTACAATTACCACACAAGCCTTGCCCTAATACAACAAAGCAGAACTGGTATTATGAGCACTGTCATTTTACTTTGCTTTTCTCTGGCATCCTCCATCAGTAACATTTAAAGTACTTTCTGAGATTAAATTCAGGCTGCCAGGCAGGAGTTTAAAGTCCAGGACTTTCACTGTAGTATTCTCTGAAATGCTTCCTGTTTCACACACAGGCCTAGAAAGACAAGCAGAGCTTCAGAGTCTCAATGCATGGATAAGATGATGGTGGCAGGCAGAAGAAGTTTAAATTTATCAGGAACTGGGGAATTTTTGGGGGACAGGAGGAATCTCTACAGAAAAGAGAGGTCCTTACTGAAACAGAACAAAACTAGACTCTTGGCACTACGAATTAAAAAAGTTGCAGTGTGGTGTTTAAGCTAAAAAGTGGAGGAAAGCCAACAAGTGTGGAATGGCACACAGGTCATGCTGACAACTCCGAAGCGGGATATCATTCAGATTCTATATAGTCTTGAAGGGGATAGTGAGGGTGTAAGAAGTATAACTGTAGATAACAGTGGGCACATCTACACAAGATATTTACTCTAGAGCTGACTAATTACCTTTGTAGTAAAACATCACCATTTACACATGTGGCCTTACTAGGTTGCAGTAATAAATGCTGCAGCAAGGTAGTCCGGCTAAATGCAAGTACTACTCTGTGGTGTTGTTGTTTCATGCACCGCAGCGCACATGTAGAAGGTGATGGGGCTGGCTGGGTCACAAGCATGCTTTAGTCCATGGCTAGCCAGCAGGCAGCCCTTGCACTGAAGCACCCTAAGTCCCAGCCAGCCCCTCCACAGAACTTGGAGTCCAGCTGAAGCAGCCCTGGGCTGGCAAGGGACCCAGGGGGTCAGCCTGCCACCCCAGGACTGCTCCAACTGGGCTCCATATGCTACAGAGGGGATGGCTGAGGCAACAACAGCCCCATGCTGAAGCACCCTCATGCCTCAGCCAGCTCCTCTGCACCACATGGAGCCCGCTTGGAGCAGCCCTGGGCTGGCAGGGAACCCAGGAGGTCAGGGGGACCAGGGTGACTGTCTGAGCATGAGGATGCTTCAGCATGGGGCTAGCTGACAGCCCCCATGCTGAAGTACCCTTATGCCTCAGCCAGCTGCTCCATAGCACATGAAGCCTCAGTGGAGCAGCTAGCCCAGGGCTGCTCTGATGGGGCTCACATACTGAAGAGCAGCTGGCTGAGGCATGAGGGTGCTTCAGGCAGGGGTTGCCTGCCAGCTAGCCCTGGGATGAAGCATCCTTGTGCCTCATCCAGTCCCTCCACAGCACATGGAGGCCTGTTATAGCAGCCCTGGGCTGGCAGGCTGACTCCCCAGGTCCCCTGTGAGCCCACGCTGCTCTAACCAGGCCCCATGTGCCGCATATGAACAAACTCCAGAGCAATATGCTCCTGGGTTTTTTGCTCCCAGGTGCATATTCAAACAGTGTGCCTGGGAGCACAAAACTCCAGGGCTTATCTTTGTGCGCATTAATTATACACATAGATGCATCCAGTGAGGATGACTCAGAACATCTGGAGTTCCAAACAAACAGCATAAGCAGTAACAGGTAAGGGCAAAATTTATAAGTGCTTCTGTATAAAAGCCAGAAACCTAAAATATAAGGGGTGAACGAGAATGTCTGGTATTAAATGGTGACACTGACAAACTAGGCATCTCAGAGACTTGGTGGAAGGACAATAGTCAAAGAGATACTGTTCTAACAGGTTACAAACTATACGGAAATGCCAGAATAGAATGTACAGGTGGTGGAGTGGCACTCCACGTTAAGGACAGTATAGATAGGAGTAGTATAAAAATCTTACTGAAAAGAAAACTACCACAGAAACCCTGTGGGAAGAAATTCCAAACTTGAATGAAAAGATTATAGTATTAGGTTTGTACTACTGACTACCTGATCAGGAAGGTGAAGGTGATTAGGAAATACTCGGGGAGATTACAGAAGCTACTAAAATGAAATAATCACAAAAGGGGATTTCAGCCATCCTCACAATGACCTCATCAGGGTGAGATGTAGAAATAAAATTTCTGGATGTGATAAGTGACTGTTTTATAGAACAACTCATTTTGGCACCCACAAGAGGAGAACCAATTGTAGACCTAATACTAAGCAACATACAGGACCTGGATCAAGTGGCATCTGTTGGTGAGCCATTTGGTAATAGCAACCATAACAATTTCATTTAAAGTTCTGGCAGGAAGGAGTAAGCCAAAAAAGTCTACCATGCCAACATGCAACTTTAGGAAGGGAAATTACATAAATGAGGAGGGAAGTTAGAAAGAAGTTTAATGGAACAGTCAAAAATGTAAAAAGCCTGTGCGCAGCTTGGAAACTGTTTAAAAATACCATATTAGAAGCTCAGGAAAAATATAAGCCACAAACCAAAAAAGGTACCAAGCAGACCAGTAAAACCCCTACATTTTTTAAGAGCAGAGTTGAGGCTATTCAAGGCAAGAAAGCAACTTTCAAAAAATAAAAAAAGGAAGGTGTGCCCAAATGAGGAAAATGGGAAGAATCACAAATTCTGGTCAAGTGAAAAAGCAAAATAAGGCACACTCTTCAAATTCTCTTTTAGCATCTAGCAAAAGATGCTGAAGTTAATAATAAATATACCAGAACTAGGAAGCCAGCTAGTGAATTGATGGGACCATTAGATGATAATGTAAAAGGTGCACCCAGGGATGATAAGGTCAGAGCAGAGAAGTTAAACAAATTCTCTGCATTGGTTGTTACCACAGAAGATGCCGGGGAAATTCCCATGCCAGGTGCCAGATCAATCCTTTTGAGTAGACAGGTCAGAAGAGCTGGACCACACTGAAGTGACAAGAGAGACAACTCGGTGCATCTACATGTTTATTAATGCGCCTAGTTACTGATCAGCAGCTTAAGAACACTGTGCAAGAGCGTATTAGCACGGTTTTTGACTGGTATGCTACTTCACAGTGTTATTAAGCTATTGCTTAGTAAGTATCTCATGTAGGCATGCCCACTGGTAAAATAAATACTAGTAAGTCAATAGGACCAGATGGCATTCAGCATAATGCTTACAAGCCTCTGTGCCAGAGGACTGGCAGATTGCCAACAAAACAGCCACCTTTGAAAAGGGTGCCAGAGGCAATCCTGGGGACTATAGACCATCGAGTCTCATTTCTATACCTGGTAAGTTGGTAGTAGAATCTATAATAAAGAGTAAAATCAGAAGCCACAAGGGCAAATGATCTACATGGTTTTGTAAAGAGAAATCCTGCCTCACAAATCTGTTGAAGTTCAAATGTTAACAAGCACATGGACAAAGGGAATCCAGTTGATAATATACTTGGACTTTCAAAAGGCATTCAAACAAGATCCATCACCAAAGACTTATCTGTGCCAAGCACTATTTTGTTCAACATTTTGGGTGCACAGTGAACTCTATGTTTGCAGATGACACCAAATTATTCTGGGTAGACAGATCCCACACTGATGGAGAGGAGCTGCAAAAATCTCATTAAGTTCAGTGACCAGGTAAAAAATGGCAGATAAACTTCAGTGTCGACACATGCAAGGTAATATACCTAGCGAAAAATAACCTCAACTATACAAACAATGCTGGGTTCTGAATTAGCTGTTATTTATGACTCAGGAAAGATCACTTGGAGTCGCTATCAACAATTCTCTAAAAACGCCAGGTCACTGCAGCAGCAGCCAAAAAAACCAATAAAATTACGGGCATCATCAAGAACGGAATAGAAAACAGAAAGGAGAATATTAGCATACCATTATATAAATCTATGGTGCACCTCATATTGAAAACTGTGCAGTTCTGGTCCCCACACCTCAAAAAAGGATGTGGTAGAATTAGAAAAGGTACAGAGAAGGGCAGTCAGAATAAGCAGTTATGAGACCGAGAGAGACTAAAAAGGCTAAGACTCTTTAGTTTGGAAAGGAGAAGGCTGGGGGAAGGAAGGGGGGGTTATGATTGAAATCTGTACAATCATGAAGGATGTGGGCCAAGGAAACAGGGAACTATCCTTCACCAAGTCCTAGAATACTAGAAGGCGCCCACTGAAATAAGTAACAGGTTTAAAACTAACAAGAGAAAGAACTTTTTATGCAATGTGTAGTTAACTTGTAAATTCATTGCCACAGGAGGTGGTGGAGGTAGGTAACATACCCAGGTTAAAACAAGGACTGAATAAATTCCTGGATGATAGCTCAATTAATGGCTATTGAACACAATGGTCAGAGATATTTCCTCTGGCATTTCTAAACAAGTAATTGTGGATGCCAGAGTGGGTACTGAATAAGGGATAATTCATTCTACAGATGCCCAATTCAGTGCTCTCCCTGTACAGGATCCACTTCTGCCACCATCGGAGGCAGGATACCAGGCTAGATGAACTATTGGTCTGACCCAGTATGGCACTTTTTGTGTTCTTATGAAGAATAAACCCTTAAGTCTTCTTCCTTACCACTGACCAGTAATTCCTCATATTACTGAGACTATCTGACCACTGCCATTTATTCTCTTTTAGGACCTCCACTCAGCAAAAACTCCAGCATATGCTTAAATCTATCCCCATTCAACAAAGCATTTAAGTATGTGCTTCAAAGCTTGCTGAAAAAAGCATAATGGACTTGATAAAAGATTCACAAAATTCTTCAATACTGATGAAGCAGCATTGTTCAGTCTCTATGCTCTGTACTGCAGCTAACAATGGGTGGAAGTCCTGATTATCATTTGTGGACACATTTAACTCTATTATCCAGCACACAAACATTTAAACCATTCTGAAACAGTCTAATATTTAGTGGCATTTAGGATATTAAAAATAAACTGACTTTTAACAAGTATAAAACTATCTGTGTTTAATCAAACAAATCAAATTAGCATTTCCGCAGTGTCCCTAAGCAACTTCTCAATTATACCGTACTACTCGAGTACGTATGGTCAGCAGAACATCACTGAGAAGTCCAACTCCTTTACTTGAAAATTCCATGAGAGACCCCATTCAGGAAAATAGTTACAATAACTTCAATATTTCCTCAATCCAGGCCGAAATGCTGTATTATAATTTTAAAGCAAACTCTAATCTATCATATTATAAATTGTTTAACCATTCAAATATATGTTGGATGCCTCACTGGACATGTCAAGATAATTATAAAAACAGTAACATTCCTAAAATAAAAAAATGGAAAGATTTGTTACTTTAAGAACACAGGAAACAAAAATAATAAGAAACAAAATCCTTCCCAAGTCCGATGCTGTCAGCTTAATCAATGTGTATATATAATTTAAACATTAAAAGATGGTCAATAACCCCAGAATGTGGTTCCTTACTTCTTGCAGCTAATATGGCTCCAGTTAAGGCACCACTTGTGATAGAGTTCCATGGATCTTCTTTACCCCTCACCTGCACCATACTGCAGTCAATCATGGAGAAGAGACCACCCCAGATTGCAAAGCTCCCTATTTGAAAAACAAAAAACCGAAAACTTTTAGATACTTTACTAATACACACCAGATTATAGTACACCCATATTATAAACATGTGTTGTAGTTTATAATAAGCAGCCTATTTTTGAACACTAAAGTATATCTTTGAACACTAAAGTTTATTGATCAGAGTAACTTTACAGAAAGCTTATAGTAAACAATAAATAAGGTTTTAAATCTATTAATGCAACCATCATTAAGACAATGATCTAAAGGAATCTTAGCCCACTCTTGCTTGTGACATTTCCAAAACACATTTAGCACCTGTCCATAGTATCATGATTGGTCTGTATGGTCTACCCATACTAGCAGAATGCAAGTGATAAGGTTGCCAGAAGGCTAACACATCATACATATTACTAGAAGCAGTAGTATTACCATTAACAACAACAGCCCCTACAAAAAGCAAACATAAATTCCAGCCTAATGAAAGTGTAGTTTATTAACTTGGTGAGAAGTATTTATTTTCAGAAACCGGTACTATGCAGAATAAATGCAGTCCTCAGAGTGCTTCAATGCCTGTGAAAGCTTAACAGTAAAAAGAAAAAACATGGAGACTGAAGTCCTGAGTTTTAATGTAGGTATAATGAAGCAGCAACAGTATGTGCTTCTTCAGGAGGCAACAATAATTTCTGTGCTCTTCAAGGAGTCCTGCTGCACTTAAGGCATACAAAAAACTAGAACTCTTGGTTTCAAAATGATACCTTTTATTAGACCAACCAGGAAATCGTAAGAAAACTGTTCTTTTCTGCAAGCTTTCGGGATCAAAGTTCCTTTGTCAGGCTCTGGGAAAATTATAGGTGGTACAAGATGGTAAAAAGTCCCCATAGGTAGGAAATAAACTTCATTTTTGCACAGAGGGAGCTGAAAATGGAAGGCTGTCCCTCTGGGTCCATGAGAGTCTCTTTGTGAGCTGTGCTGAGTAGCTCTTTGATGTGTAGATCAGGTAGAATTCCTTATCTGGAGGTGTCAGATGGCAGGCAGGGAGGTAAAAAATCTTTCTTGCTGTTCTGCAATGAATTTTAAAATCTGAAAGTCGGCTACAATTCGGCATCTTCCATGTTTCAAGAGTGTGCTTGGTAGCTGTGTTGTCGTCTCAGACTAACACGGCTACCAAGTACACCCCTGCTGCACTTAATGCATTTTCTTGCAGTGTCTAGTCACCATCTCCTTTTTTTTTCCTTTTCAAACTAATCACCCAAACCACGCAGTCAACTTTTAGAATCGAATTAATGAAGTAAGGGACATCACTTCATGTGTAGTTAACTTTAGAATCATTCTTAAGCATGGCAGGTTGTTGAAGCTGCATTTTGACTAAAACTCTGACTTAGATCATCATCAAAATACCAAACTATGGATGGCAGATTTTATAGTAGATACCAACTCCTCCGCCTCAAAGAAATCAAACTAGACTGAAACCATCAACTCCTTTCACAAAATACACGTCAGATCACAATGTTTGTTGTTACAAAGTTTTTGAACCTCACTCAAAGCCTCTGAGTTATTTAGTTCCTGTGAAGCTTCCCTTTAAAAAGTGAAAAACAGACTTACAAATAACAAGTGTACAAAGCTGTAATTACCTCCCAATTGAGGCGCTCTGGTTTTAATAGCCGTCAAGCTTCCCCGCAGCCGGTGGTTTACACCCTACAATAAACCAAATTGATTGTCAGAATGAAGTTCAAGTTTTCTATCTTTAAGCTTTATAAACAATTCAGCTGCAAATTCTTAGACACTTGTGGTTATCACTGGGCACATCTAAGACACTAACTGCACAGTAGCCTAACAGCACAGTGCTAATACAATACCGTGCAGTATTATTAGGCTACTGTGCAGTATCATCACTAAAAAGGCATTCACTAGAGGTACTGGGCAGTAACTCTATTTACTGCACATTTATTTAGTACCTGATTCTACAAGGACTAAGTGTGCAATAGTTACTGTGCCCACTAAGTATTTTTTATTATAAACCAGTTTGACAGTTCATTGAACATAGCCATTCCAGACTATTTTGTATATACTGATAAGGTAGTAATTTTTATTTTATCATTAAGTATTTAGTATGTCCTTCTTAGCATATGTGTAAACTACAGAACCCAGTTACATGACTGTAGTAGACAATTTTCTGTGATGTAATAGCTTAATTGCTGTATCACAGTTTTAACAAGACACTTCTATAACAGCTCAGACTTATTTTTAATTTATCTATTATTTTTTTCTGAATGATTCCAAATTACTTCACTAAGTTAATACATAGGGGGCACATCTACACAAGACACTTTACTGTGCAGTAGAGCCAATTACTGTGTAGTGTCATTGCCTAATTTACCCCAATCATGAGTAAATTTGCTACTTGTAAATACAAGTAGCAAATTTACTCAGGAGTAATTACTGTGCAGTAAAGAACATGCAGACTGTTGCCCTGGAGCAATCTGCTCCTGGAGAGCCAAGCAACAGAGGGTGGGAGACTGCTGTCTGCCCCTCGAGTACAGGCATGGACAAAGTCCCCCTGCCCCAGCAGCAGGGAGCTCCCAGCACCACCTCCACAACTGCTGTGTTCCCAGATCCAGTTCAATGATCATAGAGCTGGGAACAATCTCCCCAGCCTGTTCCCAGCCCCCACTCCACAATTTCAGAGTTAGGCCTGGGAGCTCCATGCACCGAGAGAGTTTCCTGTCCAGCCTGGAGCTGGCTGGGACCTGCCCCTGACTGGGACAGTCCTGGCCAGCCTTGAGCCATGCAGAGTCTGCACATGCAGCCTGGAGGTGGATGGGGACTGTCCTGTTTCAGACAGTCCCAGCCCCGTGCCCCGATTGGGTGATCAAGGACTGGGGCGTGGGAAGAGCTGCAGGGGAGGAGCAGGACTCAGCCCCCCACCCTATCCACTGGTTGGGCAGCTTACAGAGAGCCCCTGGCTGAGTGGGGAATCACCACCCAGCCAGGGACTTGCTGCTAGCTGCCTCACTAGCAGGTCAGGGCAGGGGGCTGGGACCTGCCCCTCTCCTGCAGCTCTTTCTAAGCCTCCTGACCCCGATCAGGGAGCTGGGGCCAGGAGCTCTCTGCTGCCAGGGCAGGGGGACATTGTTCCCACCCAGGCCCACCCCAGCAGCAGGCGTGCTCTCCTGGCCCCGTGCTCCCTGCCAACCGCTGGGCTAGCACCCAGGGGGAGCCTAGAGCTCCCCCTGGCTACTGCATGGGGTCAGTGCAGGGCTGGAAGGGGCAGGAGCAGATGTGCTAGGAGCAGGAAATCTACTCCTGTATCCCCAATTGTGTAGATACCTGCCTGAGGTGGGTTTACTCTAAAGTAATTTACTCTAAAATAAACCCACCCCACAGCATTTGTAAGTGTGAATACACCCAGGGAAGGACTAACATCTTCTAGCAGAAAGCAGTATTCAGACATGAAATTGGGGCACAGCTCAATGTATACAAGTAAACAGAGGATATTTTTTTTGTGTACACTAAGGAATTCTACCACCAGAGAGAGAAGTAGGGAAACTGTTACAGGGAAATTATTTTCAATAATATTACACTTCTCTCTGAAAATGATTTATTTTCTATGGTTTCAAATAACTCCCAGATTGGTATAGTAGTATTAGAGGAAAAACATTTTTAGTTTCACAGTGTTTTTTAAAACAAAGAAACAAACAAACCTCCCAACCCCCGAGGAAAACAGTGAAACTAAATATAAACACATTGTGCAATTTTTTTTTCAGGGAGGAAGGTGAGAAGAGAGGTTTTCCCTTTCAACATCAAGGAAAATATGCTTTTATCCTGAACACTGGTAGAAATGATCAACAGATGACAAAATCTTTCTTTTTAAATGGATACATTTTTTAAAGGATTATATATCAATTTTGACAGCCACATAGAACAAAATCTCTGCTTTTAAGATAACATCCAAGAAAGCTAACATTCAAAAGGTATACAGAAATGAATGTCCTAGAGGAGCACCAATACATCAGTCCGTATCATATTGGCACTGATATAAGGAAAATTGACATCATCAGCAATTGGCTTTTATTGGCTGATGTGGCCAATAAAGTAGCTGATAAGTGCTGCACACACGTGTGCAGCCATAGCATACACGGGGCTAGGAGTGCAGCCCGGCAGCTTGGAGAGCAGCGCTGGGCTAGTAAGCCTGTTGTGGGGATGGGGCAGAGGGGAAGGAAGGAGTATAGGGGAGGAGGCACAGATCGAGGCACCCATAGTGAGGGAGGGAGTGGGGCTAGGGCAGGGCGTGGGACACCACCATGAGCTGCTCATCTGGGGAGGGGCAGGAGGGTGCAGGTCCTGCCGCTGCACACCCCCCCGAGGATGGCATGGGGAGCACATGCCCCCCAGATCTGTGCATGGGGCAAAGGTGGACTGCCCCTGTAAACTGGGGCCAGGGGTGGTGAATGCCTGGCTCTTCCCGGAGGGGGGGTTGGGCCAGGGCTGTGCTCAGTGCAGGCAGCAGTAGTGCTGGGATGGGTGGGTTTGGGGGGCCTACAGTGAATTTTGGGGTGGCTGTAGTCCAACCTGTAGCCCCCCATCCCAGTGCTGCCTGCCCTGAGTGGATTCCCAGCCCCTCCCCCCCACACACACACACACCACCCAACAGGAAGAGCCCAGCACTGCCCCCAGTCCCAGTCTGCAGCAGCATCCCACCCTTGTCCCGCACACAGATCCCAGAGGCACATGCCCCCATGATGCGTCTGCGTCCAGTTCTGGGCACCACACTTCAATAGGGATGTGGCTAACCTTGAGAGGGGCCAGAGGAGGGCTACTCGCATAGTCAAAGGGCAGCAGGCCAGGCCCTACAAAGATAAACTAAAGGGCCTGAATCTATTCAGCCTCCACAAGAGAAGACTGAGAGCGAATCTGGTGGCCATCTATAAACTCACCAGGGGGGACCAGCAGAAAATAGGTGAGGCTCTGTTCCCCTGGGCACCACCTGGGGTAACACAGAATAATGGCCACAAATTGACTGAGAGTAGGTTCAGGCTTGATATCAGGAGGCATTACTTTACAGTTAGGGCCGCCAGGCTCTGGACTGGGCTCCCAAGGGAAGTGGTCCTCTCCCCTACATTGGGGGTCTTCAAGAGGAGGTTGGATAGATATCTGGCTGAGGTATTATAATCCCAACACTCGTTCCTGCCCAGGACAGAGGGTTGAACCTGATGATCTGTTCAGGTCCCTTCCAACCCTAGAAACTATGCCTCTTCCAGGTGTGCATACAGTGGATGGAGCCACCCCACCTCCCTGCACCCCATTCATAGCTCTGTCCCATGCCCCACCCCACCCCAGCTGAGCAGTGCGTGCTCCTGTCCCACTCCTTCCCTCACCACGGGGGCCTTGATCTGCCCACGCCCATTCCCCCCCCACACATCCCTAACAGACTTAACAGCCAGACACTGCTCTCTGAGCTTCCAGGCTGCATATTGGCAACCAGATCAGCATCAGCCAATATGGCTTGTTAATAATGGGCCATCGGTATTGGCCCAGAACATTTTTATCACTGCATTCCTAGAAAGTCCTAATTAAACACTTACGAATATGCACACTTTTAATCGTATACACCCTTATTAATTTATCAAGCCAAACATGGAAAAGAATAATTTTACTTAAAGGGCAAACTGGAAAAGTCACTCATGCTGAAGTTTAAAAGTATAATGTTACATTAAAGATAAAACAAACTTAGATTGTGAAGGAGCCCTTTTTGGTAACTTTAATCCCAAGAGAGATGGCTTTCTTTAAATTCCTAACAAGTCATTATTTTATGCAAATAAACATCCACTGCAGTGTCAGTAGTCCAAACACAACAGCAATGAACTCGAAGATTAAAAAAACCCCCGATTTTCATCAGCCAAACTTAGACAAATGCAGAAGTGTATAAATGAAACAAAAAAGATAATCATTTAAATAAAAAATGGCTTTTTAAATTAGATTTAATAGCAGCAGAGGTCAAAAGTGGCTGGTAAGCCAGTAACATCCCTCAAAAAAGTTAGGACTGACCATCTAAATGAGATATCCGATTCATTCTGGTTGCTTCCATTCCTCGCAGACACAAGCCTCTAACACCCTCCCTTCATCTCCCTATGCAAAAGGACATTGAGTTTTCACTTAAAGGGAGAGGAAACAGAATGGGAAAGGAAGTGAGCCAGAACAGAAAGGGACAAGCTAAGTCTGCGGCCAAGGATGCATATCTTTCCTTGTTGAGCCAAATGAAACTAAAGGCACAAAGATAACAGGTATGCAGACTATCATCCTGCTGCATCCTTTCCCCACTCAACCAACCCATTCTGAAAGATGCCCCTTAAAAGTTGGGGCCACACTATTAGGACCACACTGTTGAGGGTGATAGGAACAGAAAGGGCAAAGACCTGCAGTGGAAGAAGGGAGCTTTAACAAAGACGGACCACCCAGAACCAGGGATGCTCATCAGATTTATTTTCCTGGCCTGGAACCTTTTTGTTCAGTGGATTAAATAATTTCCTTAACACAACTAGAGGCTAATCTCTGTAAAGATAAGCATATAGAGATGCCATCCTTGCTAGCTCCTTCCAAATTTCACTGCTGCATGAAAAAAGAGCCAAAGCTGCTGAGAGTTTACATAACAAAAATTATTTTACTCACCACTGGAGAATTTCTGAACCCTTTAATAGCTTGGAAGATGCCACCACCTATGGCTCCCATTGTAAAGGCACCACCACAGTCATCTACTATCCGCCAGGGGCTAAAGAAAAATAAATACTTTTTTTTCATACAATTATAATATGGAAATTATCATTGAAGAACATGAAAATGGTTTAAATTATTCAATTAGACATTCATTCCTAGTTTGTAGTACACCCAAAAAAGTATGCAATTGTGCTAATGCATAGTAGGGCGGCCTACTGCCCATTTATTTAGTACTTCCTTTTGCAAGTACTAAATTTAATGAGCAGTAGGCACTGCACATTAATGAACACGTAGATACTCCCCCTGAGCACACAGATTCATAGACTGCAAGGCTGGAAGGGACCTTGGAAGACCATTGAGTCCAGACCCCTGCATCAAGCAGGAAAGATAATAGGATCAAGTGACCCTAGCAAGGTGACCAGTGGCAAGTATGGAGTAAATTGGGGAAAAAAAAGAATTTGAAATAAACATAGCTGTACTAATTTGCATATAGTACCAACAGACTTAGTTAATCCAGAATTGATGCAATTTACTTTTTTTGAAACTGCTGCAAGTTTTAGCATTGGTACTTCATAAAACACACTTAGTAGCACTTCTGTACCTACTTTTTATATATAACACAAACTTTTTTTTCCCTGGCTTAAGGCTAAATCAAATCAACTGGGCCAAGCTCAATTGTTCAAATCTGTGTGGCTCTGCCACTGGGCAAGTCTCCTCCCTTCCGGACCCATCAATCTGGAACTTAGGAGACTCCCCAAATACACAGCAAGCATCCTACATGCAGACACCAATCCCAAAGGTGTTACAAGTTCAGATACACCTAGTCATGCTTATCCTAGCCAAAAGGCCAAAGGAACACACCAAGGAGAAAACACAAACACAATCTCCCATTACCACAGAACTGTGCAGCTGAATTTCCCACATTTGGGAAACTTGCATAGGTCAGCCTGCCTCGAATGCAATAAAGAGGCTTCATTCTGGGAAAACCTGGTGATCATGGTAGCCCCACTATTTGGACATTATTCCAAAGCCAAAAAGGCTCATGATTTACAAAAGGCTCATTGGACTGGACTCCACCAGAGTCAACAGCATGTCAAACCACTGTGATTCCATGGCTCAGCACTGCTCAGGATGCACATGCATTCTAGATACCCCCAAAGGACCAACATGCCAAATAGCCCTCCACTTGACTGGAACTGGGTATTCTTGTCAGGAGTCCTGAAAAATTTACATGCAGACGAGGCACAGGTCAACCTCATCCAGCTTCATCTCATATACGGTGTGGCCACCCTAATCATATGCGCCAGGCTAACAGAGAGGCAACAGAGGAATTCTGGGTGAACTGTCTGGGACCCTGTTTGGTGATGTTTGCCAGACATTTAAAGGCTGGTGACAAAACAGGAATCATTGGAAATGGGAAAGATGGGATGTACTAACTTCTCTTTGTATATTGTGTGTGGGGGAGAAAGAAATCAAAGAATGTAACCCCTCAGGGGAGAGGTCTAATAAAATAAGTGGAAAGATGGGTCAAAGCTGAATAAATGTAAATATGTATATATGTAGACATAGATGGATATAGAAGAATAAATGTATATAGATGGAATTCACAGAAATGGTAAAAGAAAGAAAAGAATTTGTGGATACATAAAGGAGACATGGGGATTATATCATTGTATAATCTTAGAATTGAATAGTTAAGTCAATTTGAAAATAAGTGTTCATGTGTCATAAACATGAGGAAAGAGATTATGAAATTGGGTGGCTGAAGACAGATGGAGTTTATATATAATTCTGTTTTATTTTAGAAATCTATGCTTATATGTATTTGTGGTGAAGGGATGTTTACAAGTGAAATAAAATGTTATATTTTCTAATAAAAAAAATATATTGTGCATGTGGGGGGGGGAAGGTATGTGGGGTATGGTTGGGTGGTTTGTGGGGATGTGGTGCAGGGTATGTGTCACATACCCCTGTTCCCCCATGGTGCCAGTGGCAGCAGCAGGCAGCAGCCCTCAGGGCACTCATGGTCTGTGTCAGGTGGCACCCCCAGCAGACGAGTCCCAGGAGCTACAAATGCTAGCACAGAGGTGGCCTGGCCTGGTCCAATGGTGTGCAGCTCCTGGCCTGATGCTAGCACTCCAGTAGGAAGCTGTGGGCCAACTGCAGGGAGCCGTGCGCCATCAGTACAAGCTGGCTCTATGCCATGAGGTAGGGCTCCCAGCACTCCAGTGGGGAGCTGCATGTAGAGGCACAGAACAAGCCCAGTCCAGTGGCATGCAGCTCCTCACTGGAGCACCAGAAGCCACATCTGGTAGCATGGAGCCAGCTGGTGAAGCGCAGCTCTCCATAGCTCCTGCTGCAGTGCTGGGAACTGCAGGGAGACATGCATCATTGGGCCAGGCTGGCTCTCTGCTTCCATATGTTGCTCCTGGCACTACAGCAAGGAGCTGCACCTGGAGGCAAAAAGCTAGTCCGGCCCAAATGGCGCACAGCTCCCAAGGCTGCAGTGCTGGAAGCCAGCCACACGTGGAGGAACAGAGCCAGCCCAGCCCAGCCCCATGGCGTGTGGCCCCCGTCTGTAGTGCCAGGAGCTGCACATGGTGGCATGAAGCCAGCCCAGCCTGAGCTTTGTGTCCTTGGGCCGGGCCAGCTCTGCCTCCACATGAGCTCCTGGCTCCAACACCCCTTCCCTTGGGGCTGGAGGCAGGGTGGGTCAGGCCAGGCTAGGGGGTGGGGGTTAGCAACCAGAGCCCGACCTGCTGCTGCAGCCAGTACCTCCTGCAGCCCGTGACTCCCGCCAGCTTCCCGAGGGGCAGCGCAGTGATCCAAACCATAACAACGGTTCACTAATAATTGGCCTCTGGATGGGCTTTTTCCATTTGCTGTTCATTCCCACACACAATGTGGGCCACTACTAAGTCTCTGCTTGAACAAGAATCTGAAACCCTGCCCAATTTAGCTGTCTGACAGCACATACGTTACCAGGCCCCTTCCCCAATAAAACCCTGTTAAAACAGGAGAATGAAAAAAGCATCAGCAACTGCAGCAGAAAACTTCACAACGGGGCTGCAACCGTCCCAAATGCGGCCCCATGCAGGAATTTTAGGGGTTTTAAGAATCCCGAGCACCAGGGGGAGCGTTTTCCGGAGGACGGAGCAGAGCTGCCAGGGAGGCCGAGCCCCGTCGAGTGTCCTGAGCCTTAACCTTCACCTCCACCCGGCCATGGCGGGTCCAAGGGCAGGTCAAGGCCCCAAGCGCCCGGCGGCGGCCATGTTAGCCAGGGAGGCTCGTCGTGAGGCGCCTCGAGCCGCGCCGAGCCCCGGCGATGCGTGGCTGCGAGTCCAGCTCGGCCTCCGCCGCGCGCGGGACGGACGAAGCCGCTGCCTCGTGCCCAGACCGCCCCTCACCCCCCGGGGCCCCGGCTCCCCTCAGCCGGGCTGGGCGCAGCCTGCTGGGTACCGCTCA
The DNA here is from genome assembly GCF_001723895.1 of Crocodylus porosus. Classification (NCBI taxonomy): domain Eukaryota; kingdom Metazoa; phylum Chordata; order Crocodylia; family Crocodylidae; genus Crocodylus; species Crocodylus porosus. The sequence continues at coordinate 6,491,860 of NW_017728934.1, forward strand.
CCAGGGCTCGCGCGCGTACTCCTCCATGGCACACGCGGCAGCGACGGAACCGGCTCCGGTCGCGTGACGCCCCGCACGTTCGCCGGGGATCCTGGCGCCACCCGATTGGCTCTCGGCCTCAGGCGCTAGCCAATGGTGTTCGTCCGAGTGACGCTTCAGCGGAAGGGGTTGGGCCCCGAGGAAGCCCCGCCCCCTGTAGAGGCATTGGAGGCACGGCCCCGGCTGGCCCATGGGTCCTCTTCCTCCTCCTGCAGAGCGGCGCTGCTGGAGCTGCCGTGATGCTCCTGGCTCGGCCCGGCCCCTGGTACCTTCTTTCCACCCCCACTCCCGGGTGTGAGGTGCTTCGGCCCTGGCAGCCCTGGGCAGGAGTCTTTCTCCAGTGGGCCCGTCCGCCCGCCAGGGCTGGACACCGACATGTGCGAGGGACACAAAGGGGTCCTGAAAGTGGTAACTTGAATTATTATTATTGCCGTTATCTCTGGCAAAGCGGGGGCCGATATTAGAGTTGGCTTGGGGCCACCAGGAGCCTAGGTACGTGCTGCCTGCAGCCACCCGCTGGGCCTTCGAGCGGAGGAGACAAGAGCTGCCCCTAGGCTGCTTGCAGAAGGAGCCTGAGGCGGGCAGAGCAACAAGGCAAGGCATGGCTTGAGGTGGTCATTGAGGGGCAGGGACAGGCCATGCTCCTCACCCTTCTAGGGGCCAAGTCGGCAGCAGTTACTCAGTCATTCTGCTCCTGCTCTTGTATTGTGTAGTGCCTCCAAGTCCTGACCCGACTGCAAGAGGCACTGCGCAAACATCCCATCAAAAGATGGTCTTTGCCCCAAGAGTTTAGGACATGGTACAAAACGGTGTTCTGAAATGGGGTGGAATTGATCCTGATCCTGGAAACACAAAATGTTGGTTTCCAAAGACATATTGGCACCCAATGCCTTCTTTTACTGGATAGCTTTTTGTAGCTATGGAGAAAGTTTTTTTTCTTTTGTAACTAGCTACAGGGAGCAATTCCGGTATATGCAGAATAACAGCCATACTGTTCATTTCACCTAGTCCTCTTAACTTCCTAAATGAAGGTAGATGTGAATGTGCTGCAAACAGAATCTAACAACAAACGTAAATATTTACAACTCCTCTTTTAATATTTCTGAAAACAGGTAGATGTGCTAGATACCTAAAGACTGGGGGGAAGCAGCTTCAATTCCAAGCGACTTGGAGTGCCTGAGGATCCTGTAATTGAGGCACCTACTAACTGTATGAGGGAGGTTCTTTAAAGGAGTTATTAATAGCAGGAGGATCTGGGAGTTGCACTAAGAAATAGCTGAAAGCTTGAGTGGTCTTGATGTTGAAAGAAAATATCAGTACAGGGAACAAAGGACTTTGAACGTTCCTTCAGAAATGTGCTGAAGCATTATAAAGAGTAAATAAGTCACTGTTTTAATCATGAATGAGTGGTGCCTTCCGAGACGGGGGGCAACATGGCAGCGAGCAGGGACCACCTGCAGCTGCCAACGTCAGTGTTGGCGAGTGGGGACTGTCCGCAGATGCAGCTGGTTACATTGGCAGCGAGTGGCAGGATGGGATGGGAAGGTGCAAGCGACGACCGCCTGCAGAAGCCAGAGGCCAATCTCGGGGGGGGGGGTGTGCCCCCTCATACCTCCCCTACACATCACCTATGGTTTTAATAAACTGTTCTAATGTAATCTTACACATTTAGCATTGCTGGAATTTAAAAAAAAGATTTTCCTATCTTGTTATTTTTGGACACAAGTGATGCAAATATTGTCTTGAAGTCATGAATTGAGGCAATGGAATAAAAAAAATTTTTTCCCTTTCTCTTTATGCTTTTTGGAGTCGTTAAAATAGTTTTACGTATAGAAGATACTGGTTCTATTTTGAATTCTGCAACTTTGCTTTAAGAGGGTAAGAGGAAGCAGTGAAAGGAACTATGTATAGTGATGTGGTAATAATGGAGGATACCAGAAGGTGGTAGTGTGACTTTTCTAAGGACTGTGCTTAGAAAAGGACATTAAGAGGAAAAAATGGACAGAAGGAGAGTGGAAAACTGTTCCAGTCCAAGCTCTGTAGCCTGGCTCTGAGATGTCCATAAAACCTGAAAAATGATATTTCTAATGCAGAGTTCCTTTCCCATGTCAGTCTGACCTTTCTGGTCTGATCCACCTAGTTCTGTCATTTGGAAGTTGTGGAAATATTAGGTTAACAGTGGGTGCATCTACACAAGGCTCTATGTTGCTATTGGGATGAGCTACATTGACATAGCTTGTTACTATGGTGATGTAGTGTCAGCAGGTATGAACCCTGATGCCCAAGTTACTCTGCCATAGCAATGGGTTACAGTGCAGTAGCATCAGAAACAATGTGTGCAGCTTTGGAGCTGCACAGTAATGTTGGTTATTGCACAGTCATTTAGTATGTGCTTAAGCAAGCACTAAATGATTGTGCGGTAACAACTGTGCAGTCCAACACACGTAGATGCACCCAGTAAGATTCAAGTTTTCCTAAAATGCTTCATGTCTTTTTCTCTGATAAATTAGGTACTGACTGGACCAAATGAAATGCAAGTGAACAAGCAGACCCACTTTCATATTCAGACTTTGAGGAAACTGCTCAGATTGGCCTCCAAAATCTATGGATTCCTTGACATACAGGGCACATTTACACATGCACTTCAATGTGCATTAGCCTATTTTAATGTGCATTAAAGTGTCACTAAAAACCCGTGGGCTCCTATACATGTGCAGAGAGCCTTCTCCAACACGCTGAAATTCCAGTGCGTTGAAGCAGACTCGAATAATAGAGTCTGCGAGCATGGAATTTAATGTACTCTAGTAGCCTTCAGCAGCACCATGTATCAGCGTCCCCATGCTGAAAAATGGGGATGGGGCACTTTAAACTAAAGCTTGTTTGATGAGCTTTAGTTCAAAGTGCCCTACTGCCATTTTTCAGTGTGGGGATGCTGATACACATGTCACTGTGGGTGCTTTTAATTAGCATGGCTCTCAGAGCTGCACTAATGAAAGTGCCTCCCGCCTCCCAGAGCACATGTATAAATTCCCCATAGTAATTAGTTAAAGCACATTAAAATAAGTTATTGTGCATTAAGCATCACTAAAAAAAAATGTGTTCTTTAGTTAATGCCTCACAATGGAGGTACACCATGAGGTTAATACCTAACAATGGAGGTATTAGGTTCAATGCACGTTAACTTAAAGTGCATTAATGCACATGTAGACATGCCCACAGTGTCCCACATACCACGGCTGCAGTGGTCATAACCAGGAACATGACATGAGAAAGCGGAGACAGATCCAGCGGGGGTGGAGTACAGCAGATGAACGAACACTCTTTTCCAATCACAGGGTGGAAACAGCAACCAGGGGTTTTTTGTAAGTTGCCAAAAAGTAAGAATCCCATCTTGTTATCTTGTCTCTCGGCACTCCCACCCTTCTCCTCCCTCCCCAGCAGCACTTCCTCCCCACCCCCTTCCTGTTCCCCTGCTCATCACTTGCTGTCCTCGGCTGATCCAGGAGTGGGAGGCTCCAGAGTTGCTCCAACCAGGAACAGCAGCAGCAGGTTCTTCTGCACTGCCCAGTCTCTGTGTGTGTTCCCTTCCTGCTCAGGAGCAAGTACAGAGTGGGGGAACCCATCTGCTGTCATTGCTGCTGTCCCCTGTTAAGCCTGGCTACAGCTGCACTGGAATCTTCCCCCACCCCCCCACATCCCTCCCAAACCACAAGCTGAGGAACAATCAGGAAGGAGGAACTTGTCTGCTGCTGCTGTTCCAAGCTGGAGCCAGGCAGGAGCAGCTCTTGAGACCCCCTTTCCCTTCCTGCTCCCAGATCAGTTGAGGACAGCAACAGTGACAGCACAGGGGCTGATGGGGGAGGAGGAGAATGGAAAGGGAAAGGAAGGGACATGCTGCTGAGGCCAAAGGGAAAAAGAGTGGGTGCCAGGAGCAGGGGGGATGGGATTCTTACCTTTCTGGGGACTTAGAAGTGTCCTAGATCCCATAGTGCATTCTGTGGTGTGGTCTGAACTGAATTTTGCTGGTGAAATACATAACATCCTCAAATAGAATTTCCTTATACTTCTCCTAACCTTCCTCTGTACACTGCTATATTATTTCTTTCTTGATGTTCAGAGTGGCTTAGAATGCATTGTTTATTTCATTACAGTGCCAATTACTCCTAAATCATTAATTAAAATGTTAGCTAAAACAAAGCCCAGTACTACTCTTTAAAGTTTCTCACAAAACCCAGTCCTTCAGCTTGATTCTTGTTCTCTTCTGGCCTATTCAACTGTAAGAAAATGTGAGACATACTACTGTTTTATCAACCACTAATGTATGTTATGGATGCAGACTAGCACCATGACTGATTTCCAGACCCTTTTTGCATGGGATGAAGAGAGATAGACTGATGGTATGTCTATACTGCGGTCACTGCTATGATTGCGGTTTTTTTAGGCAGACATTCCTGAACTGGCTTTAAAACTAGCCAGCTCAGTCACCACTAGCAGTGTGATTGTGGTAAGACAGAGCTCAGTATGTGTTGCAAAACATACCAGAGTATCTAATCAACTTCCAAGGTAGAATTTTTAGCTTGCCCTGAAATCCATTCTACCATAGCTACACTGTTAGCCATACTTGATCTGACTCATGCAAATCTACATCAATTATGTCTATACAGGATCCTTAATGTCTACACAGTTTAAAAGAAATGTACTATGCCTCTCCAGATCCTAGTCTCAGATGATAAGGAAGAAGTTGAGCATACAATCCCCTGCTTGAATTGCTCTTGGTACTCTGACTGCCTGGCAGATGGTACTTCAGGAGCACAACAGGTAAAATCCTAGTGGTACTGAAGTGAATGGCAAGATTTCAAAGGGCCAGGATTTTACATATTCCTTATGTAAGAGTGCAGGCTGGGGGTGAACTCCCAGCACATACTTCCTCAGCCCTTACACATTATTCTGCCAAGGAAGAGCAGCCAATATATAGTTCCATATACGTCAAATAAACATTTGTATTTTTGCATGCACACATAAGTTTCTCATTTATATTTAAGGGTACATGATTGTAAGGCCCTTTAATATACTGAGCACTTACAAGACAGCAGGTATACAGGGCATTGGGGTTATGCTAATACCTCAGTTTAACAATTATATAACTAAAAACTATGATAACATGCAACTAAAAATGTTCATTACAAACTTTGACAACCCTCCCTGAACATTTAGTAGTACAGGGAACATCTGCTTGATTCGTATCTGGTTGTGTATTTTCAGAGATAGATACTATTTTGTTTTGGAATTCCTAATCTGTTCAGCTTCAATTCTTTGAACATAGGATTGTATTTATTTTGCTTTGTATATCTGCAGTGTCCACACCATACACTAATCAGGCAATCTTATTTGTATGCAATTCTTTAAACATGTAGTCATACATGTCTAACATACTCATATGAGTTTGGAAGGAGGGAGTTGTACGGGCTTTCAGATTAAACTGTGTATGTTTTCTTTAAAAGGAAGGGAGGCTGTGAAAGATTTCGAAGAATGGTTAAAGAAGTGTTATAGATTCATAGATATTAGGGTCAGAAAGGACCTCAGCAGATCATCGAGTCCAACCCCCTGCCCCAGGCAGGAAAGAGAATTGGGGTCAGATGACCCCAGCCAGGTGGTTGTCCAGTCTCCTCTTAAAGACCCCCAAGGTAGGGGAGAGCTTCATCTGCCTTGGAAGCCCACTCCAGATTCTGGCAACCCTTACCATAAAGAAGTTCTTCCTGATGTCTAACCTTAATCTGCTCTCAGTTAGTAGCCGTTATTTCTAGTTACTCCAAGGGGTGCCCTGGTAAACAGAGCATGTCCTATCCCCACCCTGATGAATATGTAGGATGGATTTGTTATGGATTGGGTTAAAACTTATTGAAATTGGGGAGAAGAGAGGAACCACCATCCTTCATTTAAGATGGTTTTAGAAAGCCATTAAGCTTCCTTATGGAACTGGGTAGCTGAAAATATAGGAGCCTTCAACCAAACTACTGACACGTTACCATCCAAAGGTACATGTGAAGCCATTCAGAGATTTAGTCCTAAACCAAAAGTACATCAGGTCAGTCACCCAGGAGCATAAGGCCAAAGCAAAGACATGTGGTTGCTTGGGAATTTGAACTGGATAGGAGGGGCTGCTTTAAGTGTTGTTTAAACTAAGGCTATGTGAGACACCAAAGGAGACAGAGCAGGTATCAAGGAAATAACAGGCATGGCAAAAGAAACACTACTAGTGTGATCCTGAGTAAAGAGCTCTAAGAATGCTTTTGGGTTGATGCTAAAAAAGACTTAGAAGTGTGAACACAGAAAGTAGTTGTTGTTAGATCCTCCATCGTTGGAAGAAGCAGGACTTCGTACATTCTTCCTAAGTGCACAGGGTTGCATCGAAAGAATAACTGATTCTACCCTCATCTTCTCCAAACAGAAACAACGCAGAGTACCCCCATTTTCAGTGACCATGAACAGTGAATAAAAGTAAACCAAACATTTATAAAAATGAAAACTTTTATAAGTGCCCTGCAAACTCCTAACATTCCTCTTTCATTTTATTATCAAAATAATCAAAGAGCAGGGATTAACATAATACTGGGTTCCAGCAACTCTTTCCTCCTGTGATGCAGAAGAAAACTATGTAATACAAGTAGCTGCTATGTATTTGCTGTCAGATCTTGACGCTCCTGATGGATCTGTCATAAAGATCTGCTGCTTTTTCCCCCAGTTTCAAAGGCCTAGCTGAAAGCTTATGTTTTTTGCATGTTTTCTCACTATATTGTTCTATTGCCTTTAAAAGGCTAAATGTTCAGTACTAAATTTGGTCATGAAGCTCTTCAAGATTCCCTGGAATGTCCTCAGGTTTCAAACTCCTCTGATACAGCGAACCCCGCCTCCTGCCTTGCCTGATTGGTTTTTCTCGGCCAGGCTGTGCAGCTGTTGAATTTCATTGGCCAGCTGTTGTATCAGTGAGTCCTCTATTTCTAACCGATATATGCTGGGGGCCAGTAAGTCAGAGCTCCTTAGATTTCACACTTCAGCACCTGCTGGCTGGAGGAAAGTAGCTTCTGTTCTCTCTAGACTCTGCTTTTTCAGACGCTGTCCTACAACTTCACCAGTTTTCCTCTACCCTTTGGCTTTACATACTGCTGCACTTGTATTTCCGTAGCAAATTGCCAAGATGTCTAGGGTAGCAAAGTACCGGAGGCAAGTCAGTGAAGATCCAGATATTGATAACTTATTGTCCACTCTGTCTCCAGAGGAGATGGAAGAACTGGAAAAAGAACTGGATACAGCTGATCCGGATGGGAGCATCCCTATTGGACTCAGGCAGAGAAACCAAACTGACAAACAGCCAACTGGCCTGTACAACAGAGAGGCAATGCTCAACTACTGTGAAAAGGAGACAAAGAAACTTATTCAGAGGGAACTGTCAGTGGACGTAAGTCACATCTGCCAACATGTGAGCTGTGACCAGGGACACTGAGAGAAAAAAAAGTGATACACCTTTGAATGCCAGTGGGCTGTTTCAGGGTGAAAAACGGGAAATAATAAATGTGGAAAAATAGAGCGTAAATAGAAGCAGCTGCCATGTAGGAAAATGAGCAGTAATGTTGCAAGGCTGCGTGCTGAGAGATTTAAATGAAAGATTTATTCAGGGATTGGCAGATGCTTTGAGAAGGAGACAGGGATTTTTTTTTCAAATCCAAACATTATTCATAAGTACCAAAGCTCTGGCTACATAGGGGATTTTATAGCTGTTTTCCTCTAATAGTCAAATATCCTTCTGTGGGTTTTTCCTGGGAGCAACTTTTGCAGCCAGAACATATCTCCCAGAAATAAGCTCAAGTTTTCACAGCATTAAAAACAGTTCACAATGATGTATTTCCTAATGTCTGTGTCTATTTTGTGATTTAGAGAATTCCATTGCCCCATTGATATTATTGTTGAAAAGTCAGAGAAAATGTGCTAGTCTCTGGAAATCAATATAAAGAATTGGTGTATAAGAAAGTAACAATAAGGCCTTTTGATTCTGGATGTTTACTGTAAACTAAAGGTCACTCTTCCATTAGGATATGGATTTAATTATGCAATTTTATCTTTGTTTCTCCTTTTCTATAGCTGGCAAGTCTTTTTAGTTTCTCTGAACTAGCACTGTAAATTTTTCTCTTTTAATGGTTTACTGTAAGCCCTGATTCTGTGGGTTTTTTGTTGTGTCCATCTTACTCACATCTTGCGTGTAGCTTCAATGTAGCCCATATACATTCTCTGCAGCATTTACTAACTCAAGTACAGAGCAATTTTTTTTATGCTTGAAGGTATGGAGAAATGCTACCTCATTGTGTTTGCAAGTTTTTCTGTAGCAAAGTGGACTAGTATCCAAAAGTATGGGACTCTTGAAACTTAGCTATCTGTATCTGCAAGTTTCTGTGTCCCAGGCCTGATGGCCATCTGCTGTAAAGGAGAATACTGAACAATATAAATAGTTTTAGTAAGCACAGTAGAGACTTAAGTGAATACCCGTTTTAACAGGTTATCCTTGCTTTGCTGAGTAATCAAGCCCCAGACTAACTAGTAAACTCTTTGAAATAGAAGTTATGGCTTCTTATGTGTTTGTACAGACTTGACCACAATAAAGCCCCGATCCTGCCTGAGGTCTCTGGGTGCTGCCAAAATGTTAAAAGGAAGGACAAGAAGATAATTGCAGGCATAGAGGCAACAAACAAGATAGTTTTGATTCCCAAGAGTTAAATGTTTCCCTTCCTCTCCACTCCAAATGCCTTGAATGTTTCTAGGAGTTTTATTCTTACCTTGGTATGGCCTGGCCGTCTTTCTTCAGCTAAGTGCTTCAAACCTTGTTAGACTCTACAACAACCTTTTTGGGATAGTCTATATAGGTCAATGGGCCTCTTAGCACTGCTATACTTCATTGTTTAGGTGCTACTGATATGAAGCACAGTTGACCTTGGCTCAGCACATCTAGGTTTGTTCTTATGTACCAACTGTCATATGATGTAAGGATGTGTTTCTTCCACCTCGACCAGGGTGAATTAAGAATATACTGTGACCGTAGAACAAATGATCTTAAGCACAGCTCAGTGACACTGAAGGCAGTATTCGCTAGTGCCATGTAGGTAACCCTAGCTCTCTGTCAGCATTCAAAAACTGACATTCAGAAAGCTAAATATCCAGACAGGGAAGGGAAATATTCTTTGGAATGGCACAGACTGTGGGAGTTTTGGGCTTCCTCAGTAGTATGGGGCACAGTCCTTTTCCTGTGTTTCTTTGAGCACACATCCACCTACTTCCCTGACATTGCAGTGCCAGGGTATTGGTAGAGCCCTCCTTCCCTTGTTTTTAAACCTATGACAAAATATAAATTATTCTTGGTGTTTGGAGTATTGTTCCATGAAATTGTGGGTGAGGGATGATGTGGTGATTATGAAGCTCACCTGCAAACGTAGGTGCACCTTCCAGTCCTATGTTCCTGTATATCCTCAACGGTAACATGATAGGTTTCAAAACTGGAAAAATTAGAAAACTAGAAAATTTGTTACTTTCAAACATAAAGTTTAGCCTTAGTAAAAAGCAAGTGACACAGACCTATTCCAGTGTTTGAGCATGTGTTGTGGAGGAAGGATTTTATGGTGGGATGGGCAAGATCCTTTGACTGTTTTGGGAATTCATTTTTCAGAGTAGAGATGTCCTGTAAGGCAGGTTCTGAAAGAGAATAGCGAGGTGCTTCTCTGCGGTGAGAAGAATGGGGCTTAAATGTAGGCTTTTGAGGAGAGTGCTGCTTTCTCTCGCTCTTTGCCCTTTGGTAGCTTCAGGATATGGAAGACAAAGCATATTGGCTAGTGGTTAAGCTCCTGGCAAAACTAGCTCAGATAGATTTTCTTGCAGTAATTAGATATTTGCAGAGCTAACTCTTCTTCTATTTCAATCCCTGGAGGGAAAGAAAAAATATCCTCTGTACTCCTTCCTTCTTCTTGGCATTGTTAGAAATTGAGGATTAGCACTGGTAAAATGCCAGTGCCCAACACTAGAAGTTCAGTCAGTGCCAGCACTTTAATTGTGCCTTCTGCTCTGTTGTGGGGCACATATATTAGGATGCTGAACATAATTGCAACTTTCTCATTGGCCCTCAGGTTTGTCAGTTAAAGAACAGGTCACTTTCTCTTTCTGTGTATAAGCTATCATGTATATCAAGGTTGTCTAAGATGTCACACAGAGCATATTTGCATATTATGTCTGGAAAAGGGTGTAAAGTCACTTAGCTTTCAGTTTTGTGCCTTACAAGTCTGTCTGTATTCACCCTCAGTATATGCCCTGCCCCATGTTTCTGATTAAATACATCAAGCAAAAAAATTGCAGGCAAGAAACAGAATTGTAAGCATGGGTGGGACAGACAGGCATAAGGATCAGCAAGAAAGGGATGTAAGATTTCTTCTGGAGGTCATAGCCATACAAAGTTTGTTAAGATTTTATCATGTATGGGGGATGAGTTTTCAAGGACAGGAAATGAGAGACAAGTTTTCCTTCTTTAAACTAGAGCGTGTGTCAGGATCAGAAATGCTGTACAAAAGGACCAAGAATATAAATACCCAGGGAATTTCTTTTCTAGCTTCATGTTAAAACCTCAGTCTGCATCATATTACTGCTAATCAGCTAATTTTGCAACAGCATACAAACTGTGAATCTCTTGACAGATATTACAGAGCTCATATAAACTCTACAAAGCTTGCCTGCTTTTGTTTAACATTCCAGTGCCTTTAATCAGGATTACTGAAGGAAGGAGCCTGTTCCCTCTTTGCCTGGGCAGGGACTATGATTCTGACATTATCTTAAATATGAGCCTTTTATAGAGATACTGACCCAGCTGCTTGATCTAAAATGAGATCTGCCAGCTGTGTGTAGTCTGTGGACATATTGTATTCTGCTTTTCTGCCTCTCACCTCTGCATACTCTGCTCTGAGCTGGCAGGTATTACCTTGTATAAGAACCTACTCGGTGACCACTGTATTCCATCTCTGTTGCAGCCCTTATTTGGGAAGAACTAGCCACTTTCCCTGGATCTGCTGAAGTACAGAAAAGCATATATGGTATTCTAAGGAAATGTTTCAGTCCTGCCAATCCAGGAAGCATCTCTAGTACTGATTTTTATTTTCTGAGGAGATTTTTAGGACTAGCTTGAGACACCCAACTCCCTGCTAAATCTTGGAGGAGTAAGTATATTTAGAAGTATTTTAACTACATAATAATATGTCTTCCCTCTCTGTGATGAAAAGGGCAAACTTGGGTAACCATGAAGCTGTTTATAAACAACCCAAAATAGAAATGAGCTTCTTCACAGCTCCTCTGCACTGGGAAGCCAAATCGATATCTTGGTTATGCACTAATTAACTTTTGTTTCCTGTTGCTAGTGAGTGAAAGTATTCCCCAGTTCAGTCTTAGGACTAAAGCACTTTAAAGCCACTTAAGAGGACCTCAGACCTGAACAGAGATCCATCACTATGTTGGAAGGGGTGGGAGGTGGAGGAGGGGCTGGGGCCTTTAGTGAAATGAATACTGTCTAAGAGAAATTTAGGTCACAGCCCACAAGTAGTTACATAGGGAGCGGATTTCTGATAGCAGATGAGTCTTTAATCTAGCAGACAATCTTAACAAGGTACAGTACCTGGAAGCAGATGCTGAAAAAGTCAGGCTACAGATAAGGTGCAAATTTGTAAGAGTTAGAGCAATTAACGACTGGAATGAGTTACCCACGGGGCATGTCTACACAAGATGCTTTACTGCACAGTAGCCTAATCTAATTAGACTAATCAGTAAAGCTTCACTATACAAGCATGTGCTGAGCTACTTCGCAGCAAAATAGGCTAATGTGAAGTAAATCTGTCACCCGTATTTACATGATAAGGACCCAGTCCCCACATGGCAGGGAGAGACATCCCCAGCTGGAGAGGACAGCCATGTGGGGATTGGGACTCTCCAAATCCCTACATGGCTGCCAAACAGTTTTCTTGCTGATCGTCCCTGATGAGCAGGGATGCCCCTCCTGGCCACATGGGGATTGGGTTGAATCCCCACACAGCTGGGATGCCAGGACAGCTCTTCCTTCTCCACATGAGGGTTGGGACCAGCCCGGTGCTCTCTGTCAGCCCCAGGGCTGGCACCCAAGAGACCCTGGAGCTCCCCCTGGCTGCTGCAGCAGGGCCAAGCATGACAGGGGCAGAAACAGCCCTGATCTCAAGTGCTCTGGCTGGGAGGAAATTTGCTTCCAAGCCAGTACATGTGTACACCCTGTCCAGGGAACAGTTTACTGCACCTCATTTTAGTGCGCAGTAACCTTACTGTGCATTAATAGTGCATGTAGACATGTCTAGGGAGGTTGTGGATTATCCTTCACTTGAAATCCATATATCAAGATGTGGATGCGTGTGGGTGCTTGTACACACAACAGGGGTTTAGTTTCAATTTAGTTCCCCCTAAATTGAAATGGTGGGTTTTTAAATGTTGCAGTTAAAACCCACCAATTAAAAACCCACCGTTTCAATCTAGGAATGATGTCACGTGGCGTCACAGTGTGTCATGGCTCCCCTCCTCCCCCGGTCAGTTCACCTGCCTTTCCCTTCCTCTCCCCCCATTCCAGCTCCACCAGAAGAAAAAAAAAAGCGGTAAGGGTCCCAATTCTTTTCTTTTTTTTCCCCCCAGAGCCTGCCTGCCTCTCCCGTGGCAGGGGGGAAGGGGTGAGCTGCTGGTGGGCTGAGTAGTCTCTGAGCTGTGGGGGACCCTGGTCCTTCCCTCTGTGGCAGCAGCACCCCCCACGTGGCAATCCACTAGCATCTGGCCCAGGTGGTCCTGGGGGGTGCTGCCACCATGGAGGGAAGCACTAGGCCCTGCACAGCTCAGGGGCTGTGCGACCTGGCGGCAGCTTGTGCAGGCAGACTCCACTGGGGGGGAGGAAAAAGTGGTGAGAAGCCTGACCTTTTTTTTTCCTTCCCAGAGCCTGCCTGAGCTGCGCAGGGCCCAGTGCTTCCCTCCAAACTAAAATACCTGGGATGGGTTTTACCTTACTATGTAACAAAGTAATTTAAAGAGAAATACGCCGCCTAATGTGTACATTGTCATGAAATTAAAGCAGAATATGCTGCCAAACGTGTAAATAACAACATCGTTACAGTGGTGCAAAAGGGCAGTTAAGTCACTTTAAAGGCTAGTTTTGTTGCATGTACAAGCACCCTGTGTGTGCATGTGCATATGGGCTTGTGTTTTGTTTTTTATTTAGATCAGTGGGGCCAACATTTTTGGCAGGCGTGCCACAAATTAGCCCCACATCCCCTTCCTCTACCCAGTCTGCTGCTCTACTTTCTGCTCCCTGACCTAACTGCAGGTGTTTTTCTCTGTCACCTCCCCAATCTGCCACCTGCCATACATGGAAGTGGCCCATGCCACAGGTTTGCCACCCCTGAGTTACCTGAACCAGAAGATATGGATTTGATACAGAAACACCGTACAAAAATTCTGTGGTTGATAGCTAGATTGTTATGAGGAAGGTAGTTCTTAGAGATAATATATTTATTGAGGTCTCTAGTTTTAAGGAACAAGGGGGCAGATTTAGGTTTGTAAACTAGGTAGCTAAATAGGACTTAGGAAGAATATAGGCACCTACATCACAAAAAGCAGTCCAGAATAACCCTGCTTCAGCAGCCACAAAATTCATGAGATTTCTAAATTCATTTGGTATCTACAGTTTGGATGGTAGGCATGCATAGGTTCTTAAATGTAGACTTTCATGCAGGTCCCAAAGCACGGCAGTCTGAGTGGTAAGCCACCTAGTTTCTCTCTCAAGTCTTTTGTAATCCAGGAGAGAGGTGGAAAGGTTTCCTAAACTCCACCCAAATCCTCAGATAGGCCCAATTCATTATGGCTGTCTTGCATAAAATGCACAAACTGTTCCGAGAGCAGGAGGTCTTAAGACTCATGCCTCCTGCCTTGTGGGCAAGTGGCATAGCTTCTGCTTGCTTTTTCTCTTTTTAGTCCTAAAATGCTTGCACTTGTGGTTGTTCAGTGGCCTAGTTTCAATAGGAGGGGTGGAGAGGCCCTCACAGCAATGTTGAAGCCTGGTACTTAGAGCTCTTTCTTTGAAGTAAGAAATGCAGTTTGAACTCCTTCAGGCTAAGGGAGGGAGGCCTAGGGCCTAAGTCTCACACTTCCTGCCCAAGTATTCTAACCAGATGGCTGTTATACAAGCCATGGGTGGTAGCAATGGCACCAGCACAACCATGGGCTTTATCTTTCAAGTGTGATCCCTGCTCCGTTGCATGTTGACCATTGGAAGAGTAGTCTGGGCTCTGGACTCGGAGCGGATGGAATTGTCTAAAATGGGGCCCTGAATTAGATGCCAAAGCTCTGAAGAGAAGTGGGACTTCAGACACCATTGCAGTTAATGTTTCCCACGGCTATCTCAAGTCAGCCCCTTCTTTTGTTGTCCAGGCTCTCTCGATCATGTTTGAGGGCATCCAGCTCTCCCCCTTGACTGTATAAGAAGCCTAAGTACCTAGCCCTTTCTGAGGCCAGTTTTAGGTGCTGTGATAGCACCTTGGAAGCACCTAAGTGGTCAACCTTTCTGGGAGAAAAGAGTTGTACCACTGGTTCTGTTTAATGCTTTACCATCTTCCTTTCTCCCTGTTTTAATTTATGTTTTGTAGAAAACTACAGATTATTTGAGGGAAACTTCTAAGTTCCTCTGTAGAAAGGAGAGTGTATATTTGACACTGTGATACACAATGTACACATACACACAAACTTTTTTTATAATCCTTTATTTTTATATTTCCTCGTGGTATTTGGTTTATTAAAGATTGCTTTTCCTTGATGCTCACATAACACTCCTGTGCTGAGATATTTTGGTCAGTTAGGAGGGGGGTGGGTAATATATGGTCTGTGGGCCAGATCCAGCCCTCTGAGGGACTTTGTCCAGCCCATGGTGGTTCTCTTGGTCCTGCCTGGCTCAGGCATCATCCGGCGCATGGCCTGTCCTGCCACCCTCAGTCACACAGCGGGACTGGGGTATCTCCATGGCTGGACTCCATTTCTCGGCAGCACTGGCAATGGTGGCTCCTTCTGGCTACTGCTGCTGCTGGCCCCAGCTCCATGGAGATCAATCAGGACCTGCATGGGCAGGGCCCAAGGGCCAGGCTGAGTGTATGATCCCAGTCCTGGCCCTGGCCTGCCCCTCATGGGGAGTCAAGGTCCCTGCAGCAGCTGCTCTGGACCCACCTGCCCTGGCCACAGCAGCAGCAGCAGGAAGAAGTGGGACCTGGAGCCCATGCCACTGCCACCAGCGCTCATGCCAGCTCCCTGCCCACCCACAGCCCCAACCTGCATAGGGAGGTTTGGCAAGCTGTTGCATGGGGGGGAGGCTGCTGACCTGGCCCATGACAGCTCCCCAAAACTCCCTCTGTAGCCTACCTGCCAAATCCCCAAATCCCATGCACAATAGATTGGAGCTGGGCTGAGCCCTCTTTCCCCCCGTAGGACTGAGCCACACCCATTCTCCCCCTCGCAGCTGTATCAGGACTGAGCCATACCCCAGCAGTAGCAGGATTGGGACTGAGTCACATTCCCTTTCCCCTGTTTCCTCGCCACGGGGCTAAATCAAGCCCCCTTCTCCTACAGGCCTGGGTTGAGTCTGGGCTGCCCTCTGTCTCGTTCCACGCAGCCAGATGGGGTTTACCACGTGGCCACTAGATTGAGAGCACTGACTGCACCCAGCCCATCTGGCCCGCCAGGCAAGAAGTTTGAGTACTAGGGGTCTAGACAAATCTGCCTGAGGATTGTCCTGTACTTCACAGCAGTATAGGTTTTTTGTTAGATACATAACACCCATCGAAGGGTAGAATGCTATCCTTTAGCACAATGCTTCTTTGTCAAAGACATTGGATCTTGGATCTAGTTTACATTCCCCAAATGCAACATATTTAAAGGATTCAGTTTTCAGAGCAAGGCAAGTAAATGTAGAACAATGAAAACTTCGGATATGTTGTCGCACAAATGTAAGAGTGGCTGCAGAATCATTTGCATTCTGTGTAAAGTGAACCAAGGAGGTCATTGTGAGAGAAGCACATATGTATGGAGACTCCTGAGGACTATAGTCTGCAGACTGTCCAGTGTCGCCAACGTTATATATTTGAGCAATCCCAAAAAATCCTTTCTGGTACTGTCTAAATCAGTGGTTCCCAACCTTTTATTGCTGCGACCCAATGCTGGGAGTGGAGTGCAGGGGCAGGGGAGCAGCTTGTACTTTGTGTGTGGCGCCGCTGGCATTGCCCCCGTGACCCTCATTTGGATTGCGACCCGAGGTTGGGAACCGCTGTTCTAAATTGTGACTGGAAAGTACTTGCATAAGGCACAGTACTTAATCCATTGTTTGTCTGTAACGTATTTCAGAGAAGATGCCACTAATGTCTAAATCCACTACAATCTAACTCTTGGTAGAAGCAGTGGCAGTCATAGATAATTCTTGAATTTCATGTTCATATTGCTTAGATTGCCATCTTTTCTTGAGGATGTTTATAAAAAACACACGCCAGACTTGAGTAGCTGGGACAGGCTCAAGGGAAATCATAAAAAGAGAAGAAAAAAATGTTGTATCATCTTTTAAACATCTTAATAATTTTGTGACTAACAGAGTTGCATTTAAACTTTGCTCCTTTGTTTACAAGACTTTTCTGTGCATTTGCCAAGCCTGTTCCCTTGTTTCAGCTGAGAACTCAGTGGAAGGACCATTCCAGATTTCCAGCTGGAAATTTCCAGCCCCTCTCAGCGTCTTCTCTTTTAAACCATGTTTTGAACATTTTCAGGATCATATGTAACTTTGCTGGAGTTCATTTTTTATGAAAATCCTGTGTTTCTGGCTAGCCCCTGATCTGGAAAGTAGTTAGGATGTAACAATGACACTGGGCACTAGCCTCTCCGGAGATGTATGGTTCACATTCTTTCTGTTACTTGTGAGTCCAAGGAGCTGAAGTGGAGAGGGGCAACAAACACATATCATCCAAATATATACGGGGCTCTGAAAAGTGAATGCAGGCTGAGGTGGCACTAACCTCTGTCTGCCCACAGTGGGGAAATATTCTAAGGGCAGGCCATGACCACTCTCATCCCCAGAGCCCACTTTTTTCTTTTTAAAATAACTTTAACAAAATAGTAACAGGAAGCCTTTGGGAAAACATTTTCTAACAATCTGGAATAGAACATCCAGCCTATTCCCACTCCCTTCCTCTATTAGCTATAATGAAAGGGAATGAAATTCTTTCCAGCTTTTAGCATAGAGAATAGATATGATATTGGAAGCAGCAATTAATTGTAGGAATAGGGAAAGGAAAAACGTTCAAAATTTGCAGGTACAATATCTACCTGCCTGCAGTACCTGTTTATGTCTTTAGATCTGTTGGAAAACACAGGTACTTTGCACTGTATGGATCAAGTCTTTTTTTTTTTCTGATAAGTTATATAAAGGGGAAAGGACGTATTTCAGTTTCTGTCACTATATCTCTTGATTAACAAATAAAGGAAAAAAACCACGTTTGAATGTAAGAAGTTGTTCGTAACTGCTCACCAGGAACAAAGATGTGCCTTTGGCCAGTTTTGCACATACATTGAAGTTATAAGGAGCAGGCACATATGTACTTTCTGAAGACCGTTGCAGAGCCAACATACAGAGGTCTCTGGCTGGAATACAGTCCTTTTGCTCCTTCTGTCCTCTGTTTTTCAGTCTAAAATAAAAACTGTTTTTGATTGAGATTAAATATTTGCCTTTTTTTTGTTTGGAAATGCACCAAGCATCACAATGAGCTTTCAGAAACAAACAAACCAGTCGCTGAATTAAAAAGGAAAACAAAAAATTTCCAGTGATGGCAATCTGAAAGGTTTTCAGTTTAATGAAAATTAGAAACAATTGGGATGATATGGAAAAAAATGCATTACATTTTAGATGAATAGTATAAAGGACAATGGTAAAAAAAAAAAAAACCACTTTACTTTCTAATACTGTTGGGAGAAGTGATATTTGCAGGGTTTACAAGAACTGGGTGAGCTACAGGATAAAGATTTGTCATAGATTCTTTTTTTTAGGATTTACACCAGACTGTCTAACTGAAAGATTACATTCCATCAAAGGGCACAATGGAAAGGGGAAAATGCTCTAAATTTCTAACCAATCTAAAAACAAAATCTTCATTCTGGGCTTACTTCATTCTGAATGCAGGGAAATGCACATAAACATTGTATTATTTAACTTATATGAACTGAGCTGCCACTAAGGAGGAATGGGCCATTTATTATCTATTTATGGTTAAGTGGTGTGTTGACTTTTGGAGGAACTGAACTCTGAAGATTTATATATCACTTTTTTTTTCTCAGCATTATGCTATCATTTGTATGTTAAAATGGCCTCTCTGACTCAAGTCCCAGCAGGGCAGTCAGACTGAACCAGCTGTATCACTCAATCCATCCCATGTCTCAGTGGGAATCACGGCATTTTGGAGCGTGCAGACTCCCACGTATTTCATAAGGGACGTTTCAAGGAAGATGACATTTCAGGGCAACTGTATTTTCCCCCATGGTAGCATGTGCAGGGTTTGGATAGAAGTGTAAAATGGAGAGAGATTCCTTTTAAACATTTCCAAACCATTTGTGTAATTACAGGGGCAACCTATCATCCCAGGAAGATAGCACATGATGAAAAGACACAATTTCAGCTTGATTCCCTCTAACAAAAGCTTAATGGTAATTGTAGCCAGGGAGCCCCATTAAGAAGTTGCAAAACAAAGATAGTACAAGTGACTGTGTTAGGATTACCAACTGAAGAAATTTGTTATACTGACAATCTTCAAGTTTTTTACTGATGACCAAACTTTTTTCTGACACATTTTTACTGATACATGTTTCCATAATGTAAATGTGACTTTTCTGCCAGCCTGCCGGCTAAAAGGACCGGCTTCAAAGGAGTTTAACATCAACCATAGTAAAAAAGCTTGGTTGTTAATAAAAAGTTTTCAGTTAAAAAAATGTTCTTGGGTTGGCAAGCCTGCCTGACTGCAGCAATGGTTTTACACTGTGCTGCTCCCTACCCCAATCAGGGGCCCCCTGCTCACCCTGATGCCCCTGACTACACCCTTCACCCTGATGCCCCTGCCCCCCAGTCCATCACCAGAGCCTTACTTACCCTTTCTGGCCCCTGCTGCCTGCTCTCCATCCTGGCACAGACCCTAAAAGACCCTGACCTGTGACCCAGAAGTATTACAGGCTGCCTGGGCTGTTGCAGCAGCACATGTCTGAGAGAATGCTCCCTACAGGGTGCTGCTTTTCCACTCAAACACCAGGTGGTACTGCATGCTGTGTCTGTCAGAGCATCAATCAAGCTGTGTCTTAGTGTTTTTACTGACAGCTGAAGTTTTCTTATGGATTTTATTGACAGCTATTTTTATTTTTTTTACTGAGAGTCAGTAAATTTACTGACAGTTGGCAACCCTTCTCTGTCGGCACTGCCTTTTCCTGGGAGACCCAAGGTCATGTCATTTTTTAAAAGGTCTTTCCACTTTTTTTGAAGGTTCCTGATTTTTCCATGTGACTCCAGATTGAGAAGTGACAAAAACTAAAGCCAACTATGTCACCTCTATCCACCTTTTGTAAGATAGGTTAATATAAAAGCACAGCAGTGTCTTGGTGGAATGGATCTGTCATTCGCCAGAATAACTAGGCCTATATTAATATGTTCCAAGCTACTTGGAAAAAAGGAAGCCCTACAGAGTTAGTAGATTTAATTGTTACTGGCCACTTCTGGATATAAAAGTTCTGCAAGATGTTTATTTTGACAGAAACACCTTAGTTGCTAACAGATTTAGAATATGCCTCTTCATGAGAATGGCCCTGCTGTATTTGAGTACTATGTTCTGTATAAAATGCCTCTAAGACAATATTCACAAAGGGAGTTTGTATGTACTGACCAGATACTGCGTTCAAGACTGCTAGCCAGAATCATGCCCTCTTCCTTTTCACTTCTTCCAAAGCCCCTAAATTAGGTAGTGTAGCCATCTTGCAATAGCCTTGAGCCTGCACCAAAAACATGCCCAGGACAAAGAACCTAAGTGCTTAAAATCAAGGTCTCCCAATTCTAGAAAAATGTTCTAATTAGTCGGATATTGGGCAAAAGTTCATAACTTCATAGAAAAGTTGGGCTCTAAGGGACCTCATGAGCTCATCCAGGCCAGCCCCTTGCTTAGAGCAGGATCATCCCTGACTAAATCATCTTAGCCAAGTGTCTGTCCAACTTGCTCTTGAAAGCTTCCAAGGATGGAAATTCCACAATTTTTCTAGATAGGGTGTTCCAATGGTTGCCCACCCTTACAGTGAGAAAATTCCTTCTAATATCCAACCTAAATTTCCCTTGCTGCAGCTTGAGGCCATTGATCCAGTCATTTCCCCTACAGCCACAGAGAAAAACCCATCTCCATCCTCTCTATAATCTCCCTTCAGGTTATCAACCCCTGCCCCCCTCAGTCTTCTCTTCTACAGACTAAATAATCTTAGTTCTTTCAGCTTTTCTTCCTAAGTCGTGCTTCCCAGGCCTCTAATAATTTTTGCTGCTTTACAATGGACTCTTTCCAATCTGACCACATTCCTCTTGAACTATGAGGCCCAAAACTGGACACAGTGCTCCAGGTGAGGCCTCACCAGTGCTGGAAGAATCACTTCCCCGGATTCACAAGTGACATTCAACACAGGATGTTGTTGGGTTTTTTTTGGAACAAGAACAGTGTTGGGTCATGTTCAGCTTATGGTTCACTGTAATTGTGAGGCCTTTCTTTACAGTACTACAAGCTAGCCAATCATTTCCCAGTCTGTATTTGTGTATGCAGTGAGTCTATCCCACATGCAAGACTTTGCATTTGTCCATGTTGCATTTCATCTGACAGATTTCAGACATTTCTCCGGTTTACCCAGGTCATTTAGGATCCTGGCCCTACCCTGCTGAGTGTCTGCAACTCCACCTAACTGGTATCATCCACAAATTTGTTAACTATACAGCAAACCCATTATTCAAATAATGAAGATGTTAAACATTATCAGACCCAGGACAAGCTACTTGGCACCTCCTCCCAATTAGACATTTAGTCTTTGTGTCCTCTTTCCAATCCAGACATCCCTGAAGAATGATCCTGTTCCTATAGTGGGGGTACTTACATGCCCAGAGGGTTAATAGGATAGCTCTTACCCAATAGTCAGGTGACTAAGAGTTGGCCACAAGCTTCACTTTAATTGTCCACTAAGTGAAATCAAATTCTATCTTTCGATACCTAAAAGCCATGTAAGTATACTTAGATGTTCTAGAGGCAGAATAGGATCTGGTACAAGTTACATAAACTTTCATGCATTAAGTCATAATACAACTGCTAGATACTTCTAGTAATAATTGAGCATTATGGAAACCCATCATTTTCTTTTGGTAACTGCAGCTAGGCATTCCTGGAGGAGACGGGAGTGACCTGGATGGATTTAGTGATCTGATCTGTCTTTGCAGTTCTTTCATTAGTATAGAACTTTTGGACGTTCTTCATTGGTAGCCCCAGACAGAGTGCCTTGCACTAATTGAGCCCAGAGCAAAAATGCTGTGAATTACTGGGGTCTAGTTCAATTTCCTGACCTCTGTCAATGATCTTGAAGGAGGCTACCAACATAAAGGTCTCAGCCTGGGAATGTCCTTCTCCACTGTTGCAGCGTTGGAAAAAAGCGCTGGGAAAGGAGCTGTGCAGGAAAGAAATGAAAACTTCTAAAAACAGATTTTATAAGAGAAACAAACATTTTGAGTTGCAAATAGTCCAGCAGATTAATGGGCACTCTGAGCACTCACTTTACAGTACTCAGGAGGAGACTGAACTATTTTAGTAAAATGACATTTCTGACAACGGAACTGAGTCTAAAGGTCTGTTGACTGGCTTAAATTCAGCAACTAAAGCCAATGTATGATTAGAAACAATGCCAGAAAAACCCTATGGTCTCTTAAGAATGGTGTGCTGGTTCAAAAAGTGTACATCTCAGGAAATATGGAGCTGGAGATTGCAAAAAGAGCGTGAGATTTGGGGTCCAAAAGGCCTGAAGAGAAGGAAACGATGGATAAGACTGTGCTTTTGTTAAGATAAATGAAAGCAATTGCTAGGAAAGAAACAGCAGAAAGGTTGTTTGCCTTGTTCACTGTTCCAGAATTAGGTACATCCAGCATGAGCATGAGATCATGCAGCATCTGAACAATCAGAATGGCATTCTGGTTTGATATGGGAAGCCACTGTCAATCTGCCATGGCCAGAGTCATTCTGTATTGTGCCAAAAATGTAAACATACCAAAATGTAAATCATCTGCCATCTATTTGGGAGCCAGTATAGACAGGAGCTCTGCTTGGCAGGGCAGTGCTTATGGCAGAATTTCAGGACCATGTTTGGTGATATTTGCATGGGAAATTGGAACCTACAGAAAGACAGATTCCCAAGTGGAAGTAGTGTGACAGGAGAACAGGTGTTTATGGTGAGTGGGATGAAGGTGGTAAAACATAGAGTCTGGTTATTATAGGAGCAGACTGTGATATCTGTGCTTGTTCTCACAGGTGTGTTACTCTGTGAGCAGTCCAGTGACACTGTTTTCATCTTAAGGTACCACAATATGGCCAAGGGAGGGTATCACAGTCTCCACTAGAGCTTCTCTCTGCATAAACCGCAGCAATAGCTGTCCCCAGAAAAGCTCTCTCAAAAACAGTGGTGTGGGGGGTGCAATTTGACGTCCTCCCATTAGTTCCTTTGGCGGGCGTCTAGAGTCCAAGTTTAATAACCTTCAGAACACAGCCAAGGACACATCTTCTCACCAGGAATGTACTTGGCCATGAACCACCCCTGGGTTATTTACAGCCGGTAGGAGAATGCAAGGAAGAGAGCTTGCTGTACTAGCGATTAATTTAATTCATCTCTCCCATTTGTCCAGAAGCTGCAACATGGGGGCATGAAAATCCATTAGTGCAGAGTGAAAATAAAACCCAACCTGCTTATGCCCATTGGCAGTCTCCTGCCTCAGGGGCTTCTCTGTGTGGAGGAAGTGGCTCACAGAGGTGCTCCTGCTCCTTCTCAGCTTTCTTGTGACTTGTGTCCTCCCTTGATCATGGTTACTTACTGCCAGGCAGCCTCCCCAGGCAGTAGGGCTGTGCAAAGCTGCAGTTGCTGATTTAATTCAGAGGAGATTTAGCCCGATTCGACGGCCAAATCTCAGAAGCCAAATTGAATCAGGAGACCCATTAATCTCTCGATTCTGAAAGATTCAGAGAGATTTGATGATTCGGCCATAGACACAGCTTTATATGTTTTTCCTACATACCTCAAGGCACATATAAAGTACCTCCAAATCAGAATCAAATTTTCAGATTTAGATTCGGCTGAATTGGGCTATCCCCTGAATTGGGCCAAATCCGAATTGAAAACTTCCCACTTTACACACCACTACCGGGCAGGACCCTGTTATAAGCTTCTCTGAACCTCCGGTGGGACTGCTCGTTACTGGTTCTCATTGACTGTGCTGTGCCTGCTCAGTCCGCCTTCCCTTTTCTTTATGATGGATCTTATCTGACTCTTATGTTCTGGAGACCCACATGGAGCTCATTAGGCCTTCTCAGAAGCATCTGCAGGACACTCTGGAGCAAGGTGCTGATGACAGAAGATGAGCTAATAACTTACAGATCAGGAGTTATAATTAATCCCTTTCCAAAGAGTGACCCAAGATGACAGTCCGATGGTGGGACTGATGTAACCTTGGGTGCTGACAGACATTCAGGCCCCACTCTAACTCTTTACATAAAGCGCGATGAGTTAGAGT
Organism: Crocodylus porosus; assembly: GCF_001723895.1. Classification (NCBI taxonomy): domain Eukaryota; kingdom Metazoa; phylum Chordata; order Crocodylia; family Crocodylidae; genus Crocodylus; species Crocodylus porosus. The sequence continues at coordinate 6,515,828 of NW_017728934.1, forward strand.
GCCCCCCTGGCCCCAACCCAACAGATGTTTGCCTATGGGTCTGGGGGGGAATTAAGCCTGCCTGCAGGCAAGTAACAAATGGAGGAGCTGCTCTTCTCCCAAGGCCTGGCTCCCTCCCCCTCCGACTCTGGGGCTGTCAGCAGGAAGGGAAGGGGGAGAAGGAAACCATGCATGCTTCCCTGAAGAGGATTTCTGGATTGCGTTATGTGTTGGAGTCCGTGGAGCCTGTAGAGGCACCTGCATTCAGCCCAGATGCTTTGGTCTTGTCTGGAGCCAGGGGCTCGCTGCTTCTCACTGTGATCATGTCACTCCTTTGGGACTGTCCAGGCTGTGAGAACGTCATCTAGTCCGAAAGGAGTGAGCATCAGCATCAGCCTAGCCCTGACTGCATGATAAATTAACCTTAAGAAACACAAGTTTCCTAAGGTGCTCTGGAGTAAAGATCCTTCATCTGATCCCTTTTTTGAGGAGAGTTAATTTTTTGTGCAATCAGGCATTTCAAAAGCTCTCTGCGACCATACAGGTGTGATTCAGGGGACAAATTGCACAAAAAACATAACTCCTGTCTGCACCCCTTTTGCTCATTAGATGTCCTATGCTCTGCATCTGCTGCCACTTTTTTTCCAGAGAACAAGAAGTGACAGGAAACTTCTGTGAGCTGCAGAAGAAAATCACTAACATGGAGGGGAGTGAGAAGAGCCCTCATCATTTGGCTTTATCCATCTGCCCTATAGTCTTTGTGCTGTTAGATTTGCTTATGCTGAGTATAGTCCTCTGTGAAGGTCATCTACTTCTGACAAGGAAGGAGTTCCTGCCTGTCAGTGTCCATCTAGAAAGGAGTACCCCAGTACCAGCTGACTGCTTCGTGATCTTTCTTGGTACTGAGGTCAAGCTGACTTGTGTGTAATTCCCCACTTCTTCCTTCTTCCCTTTATTAATCCTGGGCACTGTATTTTCTCTTTTCCAATCATCCAGGACCTCACTTAAACTCACAAGTTTTCAAAAAGTATAAGCTAATGGCTCTGAAATTTTCTCAGCCAATTCTTTCAGTACCCTAGAGTGCATCTCATCCAGTCTGCTGACTTGAAAGCATCTAAAATACTCTAGTCTGTTTGAGTCATTCCATATCCTTGCTGCCAACTGCACTTGTCATCCGGTAACCTACCCTGTTTCTTCATTGTCTTCCTTATGAGCATACTTCTAAATCACACAGAGTTGGAATCTATTTCAGGGTTTGTAAAGCATCCTCTTTAGTGTATATAATGAAAAATAGCAGCAAGCAGCTTGGAAGATGTTAGAAAGGAGTTCCTGGAGCCCTGGATCATTCAGGAATTGATATCACATATTTTCCAATGCTATATGCCTTGCAGGTGCTGATTATGGTACTGAGTGTCTGTACAGAGGCTCTTTCAGAATGACTATCATACAGAGCCCCAGGTCAAAAGTACAAATGCCTTTATGGGTCTGGACATGGTTCATGTATTACAGCTTGTTCTCGTTACGCTACTCAGCCTTGCCACAACTTGGCAAGAAGGTATTACTTATGTGACACATACATGAATCAATTTAGCAATCAGGTGGGAATGTTTCTGAAGGACCCCAAACATTCAGAGTTAGGACATTTAGGGTTTCACTGACTTTAGAATTAGGAGGTAGTAGTAAGACTGCAGGACACATTATCAGTATATTAAGAAAACTTTTTATTGGTGAAGGATCGAGACTGAGGTCTTCTGTTTGACATATCATGCCTCCAGTGTCTGAACAAGAGGCACCCCAACCAGTTTCCCTTTATCCTGTGATAAACTGTATTCTGAGATGTATGCTTTACAGAGGAAGAACAAAAGTACTTTCAGTTGTTTTCCCATTTAAACAAACCCCCTCCCCAAAACAGCTCCACTTAGCAAACAAATTTATGTTTGGCTTTATTCCCTCACTTCCTCTACACTAAGATGACTCCCCCAGCCCTTAGGAAACCACTTATAGGCACATAGAGGAATTCCTGTCTCCATTACCCAGCCAGTTCTTGACCTCTGAGCTGAGATTGCTACAGTTGCTTTTTGCTGAAGGCTGAATGATGTAAGTATATTAGCTATCCAGGTTACCACCAACCACATCAGTCCTTTTTTTTAACTATTCATTTTAAAGTGTCACAGCACAACAATGTCTCTGTGGTGTTCCACAATTACACTATACTTTTTGGAAATGTTGCTGCTGTCTGTAGTAGGAACTCCTGAGGTCTTTATGCTGAAGTTCTGCTATTGCCAGACCAAGACAACTCAGGATGCTCCTTGTCAGTCTTGAATTCAGTTTGGAATGAGCACTGCATGGGAGAAGGGGCAGTCAGATGGCGCTATGGTCTGCTTGACCTACATGTGCAGCCAGGGGGAATCAAAGGTACTTCTTTAGCTCTGAGCTGCATATTCATGGTAAATATCTGCTACATGCTGCAGCCCTGCAGGTGAATCTCTAGAGTCAAATCAGATGATGCCTATTAAACAAGCCCTCTAAATGTCTGCCTCCAACAAACATATTCTGCAGCCAAGGCTTTTGAGTTTCTGCTGATGTGACCCCCAGAAGCGAGGGAGTGCTTGCTTCTAATGCTCAGATGCCAGACAAGAAGTTCCCCGTCTTCTTTGCCTTTTAAGGAAACAACTGAGTGGAACTGAGGATTGCAATTGCAAACAAGCAATAGCAATGGTAATTTTATTCTATTTAGAGGAAACCAGCAGGCATTTCAATTAATCAAAACATCAGCTAAGTACCAGCCTGTTTCTATTAGATTTTTTTTTGAAGTCTGACACTTGGTATAAAAATATTATCTTAATAATGGCACTTCAGGATGGCTTGGGAAACACAGTGAGATGAAGGAAATTTGCACTTTCAATCACTTCTAAATATTTGAGGTGAATGTATCAGGGAAGTTAGAGACTCCCAAAGCAGATATAGTAAAAATACGGCAGTGGGGATGGAGACTGGCAGGGTGCAGCATAGGGGGAAGGGCACACATAGCAGTTGTAGGGCTTGTAAGGCAAAGGAAGAGTGCTCCTGTGCTTCAGACACTGGCTGAGATTGTAGGAGAACAAGATACAGTGCCTGAACATGTATAGGTTCAGGGATCTGAAGGCCAGAGAGGACATTATGATCATTTAGTCTGATCTGAATAGCACAAGCCAGAGAATTGCACTGAGTCAAGCTCAGAATCATATCAAGCTCACTATATCAAGCTCAGAATTTTTGCTTGAGCTAGAGCATAGCTCTTAGAAAGTCGTATTAAAGCTTTAAATCAAGTTTTCAAGTAAGGGACAAACTAGCACATCCACTTGGACAGAGTTCTGATGGGTACCAATTTCCTTCACATTTTAACAGAGGTGTAGTAAGCTCATTAAGCACCCAGGGCAGGGGTGGTGAATTATGCTGACCACTGGAGGGCAGAGGAAGAGAGAGTGGGGAGAAGGAGGGCAGAAGAAAAGAAGTCTTACCTGCCAGGACTCTCCTCACTTGAGCAGCAGCATGGCTGCTAGGCTACTAAAGCTGAGGGACAGGCAGCAGCGGGGGGTCCGCAGGGGCTGCTCCTGGTGCCGTGTTCACTCACTGCCACCTCTCGGGGCAGGGCCGTGCCTCCCATGGCAAAGCCTCCCAAGGGGGCATATCATTCCATGCCCCCTTCCTTCCCAGACTGCTGGGCTTGGGGATGCACCTGTCCAGCTCCTCTGGCCAGTCTGCCTGCTGTGGCAAAGACTCCTTGAGGGAGGGGGCCATACTGGCACTCCCTCTAAGTTGGCACCTAGGGCTGGTGCCCTACTTGTCCTCCTCAGTCATGCTACTACTTCTTAAACCTTTTTTTCTAGCCTGCATTTGTCTAGTCTCACGTTCTAGCCATTGGGTCTTGATATCCTTTGTCCATTAAATAAAGATCCTTATACTTTCAGAAGTCTTTCCCTTATTAAGTACCAGATAGTTGGTGATCAAGTCACTTTTTAATCTTGTCTTTAAACAATCTATTGAGAAACTCCCTAGATAGAGTTTCTATAGACTTTGGATATAAGGTGCATTTTTCAGACTTTGGGTAAGTCTTGTAGCTCAGAACTGGAGACAGAGTCTAATGGTCTCACTAATGTGGCACACACTAGTAATAACAAAAGCCTATTTCTGCTCAGTATTTCCACAGCTTATGCACTCAAGGATTGTGTTTGCTTCCTTAGCTACGCTATTGCACTGGGAGCTCATGGTCAGTTTATTTGCCATCATGACCCCTAATTCCTTTCCTGGTCACTGCTTTTTAAACTGCAGCCCCCCCACCCTGTAGGTGTGACCTGTCTGTTTGGTTCCTGAATATAAAACCTTGCACTTTGATTTGATATTGATTAGCTTTAGACAATGGATATGTCCTTACAAGTTCCCACTGGAAACGTTCCTACTGGATAATGATTCTTTTTTCACGGTTACTTGCTATGACCCCCATTTAGCTAGTTTATAACCCATTTTTATATGCAGTATGGATAGATGGCAGTACCAGCACCTGAACTGGAAGAGTTCAGGTTGAAGGCAGGATGGGTATTATTATGTAGCAGGCAAAGTGACAAATATAGACAGCACTTCTCCTGCTGCTGCAGGCACTGGGACAGTGGGATTAGCTGTGTCGGCAGAGCTCTGTAGCTGTATCTTACTGGCAGTACTAGGAATTGTGCATTTACACAGAGAACCCCCAGGACAGCTCATGTTCTTGCCACATGATGAATGAGATCGGCAGTGACTCGCTCCTGTGATTGTCAATGCATTCCTGCCAATTCCCAGAGAACAATCCCTGGCATCAAGTTCCAAATGAAATGGCTCTTCTTGCTTCGGCTTGTCCCTCTGCCTTCTGAAGTCATTTGGACCATCCTTTACTTCAGTATCAGATTAAATTACCCTCTTAGCTCCCTTTGGGCCTGTCTTGGGACACTAGGGAACCACTGTGTATTCAGACAGTTCTTGCCCAATATGAAAATCAGTTCCAGAGCCATGAACCCAGTAATCCCAATGCCATGAGAGCAGAGGCTTCTGAGCCAGTTTGTGCTTATTGGAAACTTTGCTACCCTCCTTCACTTGAAGTTGCAGAGACTTTTACCCTGAAGTGCTGCCATTGCTAGACTAAAGAAACTTGGGGCGCATCTACAGCGGGGAACTGGTGGCTATCTATAAACTTACTAGGGGGAACCAGCAGGGTTTGGGAGAGACCTTGTTCCCCTGAGCACCTACCAGAGTAACAAGGAATAACGGCCATAAGCTGTTAGAGAGTAGGTTCAGACTAGACAGCAGGAGGCGCTACTTCACAGTCAGGGCAGCTAGGGTCTGGAACCAGCTTCCAAGAGAAGTGGTGCTGGCTCCTACCCTGGGGGTCTTTAAGAGGAGGCTCGACGTTTACCTGGCTGGGGTCATTTGAGCCCAGTTTTCTCTTCTGCCCAGGGCAGGGGGTCGGACTAGAAGATCTGCAAGGTCCCTTCCGACCCTACATCTATGAATCTATGAATCTACATGTGACACTTTGTCACTGTAGCAGTGCACTATGGCAGCATAGTGTCCACAGGTGTCTACACGTGACCAGCAGCTACTTCACCATAGTGGTGTGCTTCCCTGTTCTAATGCGCAGCTACGGTGAAGTAGCTGCTAAAAATAACCATGCACTGAGCATGTACAGCGTGGTACAGGCAGTTACTGTGCCATGCTTTAGTACTTCCAAAAGGAAGTACTAAAGCACAGCATAGTAACAACATCACCATAGGGCAACATGTAGATGCGCTCTCAGAGCCCTTCTAAAGCTACATCTCAGAGCAAACCCAAAAGGACTCTGCACTGGGCACAGAGCCCAAAAGAGTCCGTCTGCAGTGGGCACAGGACTTAAAGCACCTGGTTAGATGAGAACAGTAGAGAACTTCTTAGTTAAGAACAGTAAAAATTAAATATTAATGGTGTTAGCAGTGCTAGATATTCTATCAGTGCTTCTGCTGCAGATCTGTTAAGCAGAAATCTGCTAAGTGTCCTATTGTTCTTTTATCTCTCCTCAATTGGAGAAACCTATTTGTGATTCTGTCAATCCTTCCATCTTTCCACTCTGTCTGCATTTCCTACATGGCAAAACATGTTTATGTGCCTCTTATCCCAGTTCTTCCTTCATTGCTTCCATTTTTCAGACAAAGTCTCACTATTTGCCACTCAGTTATATGGAAGCTGGCTTCTTTGGATGCCATAAGCCTGGAACCCTTGTTATGAGAGGCCACAATGCTGCCTTTATAACTCTAAGTGCTTGGACTAGTCCAAGAGTCTCAACATTTTCAAACTTCATTTAGCTGAACAAGACAACAAAAGAACTGGGCTGTCCATAGCAGTTGGCTCCAGGAGCTAGCAAACGTACTGAAAGAGCTTCTCAGGTGAATGGAGGTATGATCCACCTTTTCTTTTGGCCATGAAGGGCAGCAAAGCTTATAGAAATGCCAGTTCTTACCCAAGCAGCTGTGCATTGATCCTGACTGGGGAAGGAGAGATAAGCACTTCCTGCCCTGTCCCCACCACACTGTCACCCTAGATCAGGGGTGGGCAAAATATGGCCCAGGGGCCGGAACTGGCTCACCAGGCCATTCTATCCGTCCCGTGGGGCCCCTAAAAATTAGAAAATTAATATTTATTTGCTCCTAGCTGCCTGGCAAAGATGACAGGAAAAAAAAAAAAAGGAAGCTTGTGGCAGTACCCAGCAGCAAGGTCTGCCCAGCCCTTGCCCCCCCAACCAGAAACCCCTGCCTAGCAGAGGCTTCTGGCCTGGGGCCATGGGGCTGTTCCTGCTTCCCTGCACTGGAAAGGGTAATGCAGCCCTCAACAGTTTGCCAAAACTCGGTAAGCGGCCCTTCACCCAAAATAATTGCCTGCCCCTGCCCTACAAGGTCATCCACCAGGGGATCGGGGCTGAGAAACAGGGTTCCACAATGGAGCAAAAGGCTTAGGAGGCAACAGTTTGGGAATAAGGCATCAGCAGGCAGGAAGAAGGAATCAGAAGCCTAGGACTATACAAAGAAACATCCATTGGGTAGTTTACTGGGCACCTGAGAGAGTAGGTGTAGCTACATCCATACAGGATGTACATATATAAGTACATATATACATACATATAAGTAGGCAGCTACATCCATACAGGAAACTAGGGCCAGCTTGAAGTAGTTAGCTAGGTCACTGGCAGCTGGGCTCATCTGGGTAATGAGGGCCAGTTGGGGACTAACTCGCTCACTTGCTGCCCTGACTTCTGACATTATTGATTGATTTGTATCCTAGTAGGAAAAGGCCTCAGCCAGGCATGGGACTTTATTATATTGGACACTCTACAGGCCAAATGGGAGACTTTGGGCCTAGTGAACTTCCAAGCTAAAGACAAGACTGATGAATGCAAATAGACAACAGTTCAGTCATGTCTGTGATGACATGCTTCCTCTTTCAAACATGAGAGGTGTCTTGGCTGTATGGGGGCCCAGTGGGACCGGGACTGGGAACAGTCTCTATCACTGCTGGTTCCACAGCAGAGTGCAATGGCTGAGTCAGGTTTCATTGCCTGGAACAGTACTGTAACAGAGGGATGCAGATGTCCTAACTAGGGCTTTTCTTCTCTGGTTTACACTTAATATTGTGTTGGCAGAGTTGCATCAGTCAGGTATGAGTCCTCTCCCCACAAGAACTGACATAGCTGTGCCAGCAAGAGGTTGGTGTAGATGCAGTCATATCAGCAAAATGTCCTTGTGGCAGTTCAGTTTATTCCAATAAGGCAACTAGTTTAAGATGTACTTGGAAAAAAAACGTTTTCCCAGTTTAAGCTGCTCTTCAAACGGGACTGCCAGGACAGCTCCACCTATACAGGTACACCAGGAAACCCTTATGTATAAACAAGGGCTTAGAGAGTGCAATATCTTGAGATAAAGATTTGAGGGAGAGAAGGCTTTTCATTGCATCTGCTGCCATACAGTAATGTGATGAGTCCCTCCTACTTTTAAACGATATGTAAATGCCTACCAAACTGCACAGCAAGCCGTGGGACTAGGAGGGAAGGAAAACCTAGCAATAGCAAGAAGTACTGTGATTGCAGCAAAGGAAAGAACAGATGAGGAACTTTTGCTGAGGAGGCTGTTACGGAGAGGGGTGGAGAGGCAGTGGTTCATGGAGGGGTAGACGGGTTGGCTGTGGGAGTGCGAGAGGTGGGTCAGGTCTCTGTGCGCTGGGGAGGTTGTGGGATTGCTGTAAAGAGGAGATGGAGCAGATGGGATCCCTGCAGGGAAAGGAAACATTGTTATAAGGAAAGGATGGGCTGGGAGGGTCATTATAAGGCAGGATTGCTGTGGGTGGGATCAGGGTTGGGTTGCTGTGCAGAAGGGAGGAGACTGGGTTTTGTGAACAAGGGAAGATGTTTGATGTGAGAGAAGGGAAGTTGTTGCTACAGGGGGAAAAGGTGGTACACGAGGGAAAAGAGAAGAGGGAGGATACTAAAGAAAGAGGAAGGGGCTGGTACTGTGCAGACCAAAAGGATCCAGTTCTTTGCCTGTGCAAGTGCCCTAGCTGGGGAGCTGGGACAGGATAGATGTATGCTAACTATAGGAAAACTCCTGTTCCCATTGCAAAGATCACTGTGACAGAATGAGCCTCATTAGCCTCTGAAGCAAAGAAACCGTCTGACAGCAAGTACCACGTGCTCCTCAGGCTGGCCAGTTGCCTACTTTGGACACCTGCTGCTGGAGCCCTGTTCTTTCCTTTCGCAGGGGCTTGGGCAGTCACAAATGCTGTTGCTTATCCTTTCTTGTTCTCAGGTTCTTCATCCAGATGTCAGAAATGGGTGCTTATATCTCAGTGAGAGGAGTCACTCCAGCTCCTTTTCTTCCACCACTGGGACAAGATCAAGTTTCCTTCTCTTGGGAGCTAGACCCAGAATAACAAAAAGAAAAGACAAGGCTGCAGGTCATACTTTACTCCAGTGGCTTTAAGGAAGGGGGAGCTCTTCAGACACCCTCCCCCCAGCAGCACACTCCCAGATGGGTAACAGGGCTTGGTAGTTTGCATTCCAGGCTGGATAGGAAGGAACTGGCAGGAATCATGGATGCAGGACTGTTTAGCTGTCTGGTATATACCCTTTTGCTGCTTGTTTAGATCCATGATGAGGAGCCAAGAAAAATCTTAGCTAAATAAACAGAAATCCGGTCCCAAATGGCGTCTGTTTATACTCCAGGTACAAACAGTATCCAAGGGCAGCTCTGCTTAGAGCAAAGCCAGTTTTTTCCAAAGAAAAAATTACTGTTGTGTGCACATTCAGTAGGACAGAGTTGGCAACCTGTATATTGCGCACCATGGAAACAATTCAAGCAGAGATGGGCCCGAGCCAGACCCAAAAATCCCTGAAGCAAAGGGCATTCAGAGTTGGGCTGCTGGCTCGGTTCTTTTGGTTGGACTTTCATTTCAAGTGGTTCTGGAGTTCCCCTGTAACTGAGTTTGTTCATAGTGGTAACTTACAAGCAGGGACCCGTGTTTTCTGTTCGCCATGGAGAAATGTGGTAAAATGTGGATTTTCTCATTTTAAGAAAAAAAAAAGGTGGATTTTCTCATTTAAAAGAGAAGAATGCAGATTTTCTCCTTTAAATGAGAAGACCATGGGAAACAGTTCCCCTTGCAGGCGGGCAGAGTTCCAGCCTGCCAGGGGCTGGGGGGAGTGGGAGGAGGGGGGTCAGGCAGGGGGAGCCATGTACATGTACATGTACAGGGCTTGAGCGCTACTGGGGAGGGCAGGGGGCTGTGGACCCAGGTCCCTGGCCCCACAGCCCTGGCAACTGGGGCCCCCTCCAGCAGGGCTGGGAGCTGTGGGCGGGAAGTGAGAAGCAATGGCATGGGCAGGGTACCAGCATATCATGACTGCTCAATGCCACAAAGTGGGCAGGGGGCAACAGCCGCACTGGACCTATGTCCTGAGCAAAAGGGGCAGGGGAAGCTCTGGTTTTCCATGACAAAAAACTCAAAATCAAATGCCAACATTTATAGGTATTTAGAATGTATTTCATTATAGTGTTGGAGGCACTGGTAGGCTTCCAAATTGCTTTAAAATTGTAAATAAATAAAAATTGTGTTCAACTGATACCTATATATATATAGGTATCAGTGGCATTTCATTTTAACTGCAGAAAAAAATGGATTTTAGTTTTCTATTCAGAGATTTGCGATTTTTTTTTAGACAATTTACAATTTTTAAACATAGAAAAAATCATTCTCAGAGGTCTGTCTTAAACTCCCAAGTGTCAAAGGCCCTGCACAGAGAAGTTTCTTTCTCTGCCATGTCCTATTCCTTCCAGAAACAAGGTAGTATGGTTGCTGGGACATCTGGAGCATCCTGTCTTCCCTCCTGTGAATCTGAGCCCTCATAATAGTCACAGCAGCTGAGCCCGGTCTGACATCTCACCTTACTATCAAGCTGTCTGTTAGGGTGACTTCAGTGCATGCCTGGTGCTTACCCCTGAGCAGAGAAGCTTGGCCACCTCCTTGTGAGGTCCAGCTTCCTCCGTTCTCTTCTGAACATTTAGGGAAGACAGAAACACTACTAGGAAGAGTGATTGGCACACAGGTTGAACCTATTCCATGTAGCCTGTGTAAGGGAACCACCTTTTCAAAATACATAAGTGGGACACATGCCCCCCTCACTGCCCCCTGGACAAGCTGCCCATGGCTCTGTCCCGCTCCCTGGCTGGGCCCTGCAGCTGTGCATTTCAGCCCAGGCCCCATGCACCACCCTGCCAGGCAACACCCTCAGCCCCAGCTGCCAACCCTGCCCTGCTCCCTCCCTCACTGTGGGGGTTTCAATATGCCCCCTTTGCCCCCTGCCCCTGCTTCTCCTATGCCCCCTTCCCCCCATAGACTTACCTGCAGGCAGCTCGGGGAGCTGCTCTCCACTGCTGCCTCGTTATATTGCTGGCCATGTGCATATATACAAGTGCACACATGCACATGGTGCCCCCTGTGTCCTGTTCCCCATAGCCCCAAGCAGTCCCTTGCAGGCTGTACTCTGCCAGCCTGCAAGGGGAAACCAGTGGTTTCTCATGGTTTTCTCCTTTAAAGGAGAGAATCCAAGTTTTTTTCTGAGGAGAATGGAAAACCTAGATCCCTGCACGTGATACTGGGATGCTAGTTGTTTGACTGTGCCAAGGGGAATCCAGGACAAATGCTGCCCCTGGGTCTCAATGTTTACACTTTGGGATGGTCCCACTCAATTAGGGATGCATGGTCACCCTAGCCCTGTGTGCAGAGGACTACGCTAACTTTGCAGTAGGCAGTTCAGTGACTGCAAGACAAGTCCCACTACATTTTAGGAAGCCAAAAAAGGGATACAGTGAGGTACAAGATAATGGGCCTGAAACAGAGTTTACAGGAGACCATTGCCACACATGACAGACACAAACTACAGACCATTTATTCCGATTTGTGCTTCAGGTGCAAGGCTAGCACTTGCCCATGTAGGAGATGCCACTTGCAGGGCTTGTCTACACAGCAGCAGTGGTGGGTCTGTGCACCCTTCAGCCACCCGAGTCTGTTGAAAAACACCAAACCCAGAAGTTTACCAGTGAAACATTAGAGACTGATGGCTCAAAAGGAGGCACCGAGGCACAACCCAGCCTCTTGACTTCTGGGCTTGGACTGTGCCTGTGGATGCTCAGAGGAGGTGTGGTGGGGAAGACCTCGCCTGGAAATCCCAGGTGAATTCTGGCACTGGGCTGCCAGCTCCTGCTGAGACTTCTTGTTTTCTCCTGTACCCTGGGTCAGCAATTTAGGTACCTCCAGGGTTAGACGGTAGGTTTTAAGGATAAAAATTTGAATATAAATGTCCAGCGTAGCAGTCAGACTTCTATCCCTCTATGTGGATCTAGCCCAAGCTCACCCACGATAAACTGTTAAAGAAGCTAAGTAGCCTGGCAAGAGGCAAAATATTGTCATAGATGAAAAAACTGTCTGGGAAACAAATGTTGCAAAGATTTTAGCTTAGTGAAGACCAGAGAGGACTGCAAGGAGCTTTTGGGGGCCCTAACCAAGCTAGGTGAACAAGCAGCACAATGACAAATAGAATTTAAAGTTGATAAATGAATAGTAACACAAACAAAGGGCAGCAGGGAATTTAAACTATTCAGGGTGCTAAATTAGCTCTACTGACTCAGGAAGGGGAATAGTACAACAGGATCAATAGAGACGTCTGTGCAGGGTGCAGCTACAGCTGAAAAAGCAAACAGGGCATTAAGAGGCATGAAAAGAATAAAATGGAAAACTCCATAGCAGTAATGTCTGAGTGATGTTGTAACTGCAATGGTCCAGGAAACACTGGTACGTGAGAGGCAAGGATTTTTTGGGGAGGAAACTTTTACTGGACCAACCGTGTCTAAAATGTCTCCCAGCTATGCAATTAGTCTAAGGCTAGCACCCCAAAAAATCCTTGCCTTTTGCAAATATCATAGTGTCATTATGTAAATCAATGGTGCACCCTCACATGAAATCTTGGGCCTTTTATTGTCCACCCATCTCCAAAAGAAAATGCAGAACTAGAGGGGGTTCAGAAAGGGCAATAAGAATAATTAGGAGCTGGAAAACCTCTCCTCTGAAGAAGCTGAAAAGATTAGGATGTTATTTTACAAAGGAAAGAAGTAAGAGGGGACACAACAAAATAATGAATGGTCTAGGGAAGAGGCAAGCATTTCTTAGGGTGATATCTTTGATTCGACATACTGTAGAGCTGGGATAGAGTTAGACAAACTTTTGAATGCAAGACATGCCTCATCAGGTCACCTTGCATTCAAAAGCTTGTCTAACTCTATTCCAACTCCAGTAGTTGGTCCAGTAGAAGATGTCCTTGCCTCTCATATAATTTCTGGACCATCATGGCAACAACACCACTCTTACACCTTATCATAACATGATCTAGGGAAAGCTGAGCATGGGCCTATCTTGTAACAGAGGAACGGTGAATGAAATCAAAGGGTGACAAATTCAAAACCAAAACTGTTTCACTCCAAGTGCAATTAGACTGGAACTACTGGTCACAGGGTGTCACTGAAGCCAAGAATGTTGCAAGTTTCAAAGAATCAGATGTTTCTGTGGATACCTGGATTTGTCATCATTGGCCATCCCTTGAATGGATACCTGGATTATCTGGAACAGCAGCTTTAGAGCCACAAGTGTTTCCAGCTCATCATGGAACATGTTATCAAAGATTTTTTTTTATTGCATGCATTGGGCATGTCTTTCCTGCAGTCATAAAAACAGAGTACGAGCCCCCAAATGTGGTACAAGGGCTACAGATTTTTTCTTTTGAACTGGAATGGGTTTGCTACAATTCACTTAAGGATGTCTGTGGTGTCGGGTCTTTTTATTAATGTTGACTACTCATGTGGCTACTGAGCCAGTTAGGACTGGGTGTCATTCCTCCAGAGTTAGAATAGGACATGACAGCGGCAGTTTTGGAAAGGACACTAAACCTTGTGCTTTAGTTCTTTAAGCCAGATTCTCACTAGCTGAGATTAAGAGATGAATTTTAAGAGGAAAAGATTATCCTATATCTATCTACTGGCACTTGGCTATGGCCAGTGTTAGAGACAGGATACTGAACTAGATAAATTGTGGGTCTGATTCCCACATTCTTCTCATGAACAACGTATATGATGTATGTATTATTACACTCCTTTGTTAATGTGTCTGTATATATATTGTGCCCTGTGATGACCTAGATTAATACCAAAGACTGTTAATCTACTGTTTAAAAATCTAAATAGAAAAAGAGTTTACAATCACTTGGCATTAGCGCTATTGACATTGTAGTACACGCAACACTGAAACAACACTGCCCAGTGCCCAACTATTTTGTTGATGTGCTACATAGTCATGGAAATTGAACCTAATAGTGTCTTGTTTCATCCTCTTTTTTTTTTGGTAGGAAGGGAAACAAGCAGAGAAGAAGAAAGAGCTCAAGAACCTTGAAGAAAAGGGGAAGGGAGCTCATTCCAAAGACCTGGGGAAGAAACATGTTCCTGCACTGGGAAAAGAGAGCAAAAAGGAAGAAACTCTTCAGAAAACCAGTAAAAAAGAGAAAGATGAAGTAGACAGTAAACACAAAGAGGGAAAATTTCCCAATGACAAAGTCAAGGCCATGGAAAAAAAACTGATAGGAAAGGATAGAAAAGAAGACGAGAAGAGTACAGCTCTAAAGAAAGAATTTGGAAAAGATAAAAGGGAAGCAGAGAAAAGTTTGGCATTAAAGAAAGAAAAAGATAAAAAAGAAGAAAAGGACAAAAAAGAAGAGAAAAAAGAAAAGGATAAAAAAGAAGAAAAGGACAAAAAAGAAGAGAAGAAAGAAAAGGATAAAAAAGAAGAAAAGGATAAAAAAGAAGAGAAGAAAGAAAAGGATAAAAGCGAAGAAACAAAGAGCTCTGCTTCAAAGAAATATTCCACAGCTTATGGCAAAGAGAAATCACTAACTGACTCCAAAAAGGCACCAGAAGAAAAAATTCCTCCAGCACCAGAGAAAGAGACAAAACAGGTCCCTGAGAACAGCCTTGCCAAACCTGCTGACACCCCTCCAGGTCCAACCGAGGAGGAGGAAGATGCAGCTTCGAGTATGTTTGATGAACTCTTAGAAAGAGTGAAAAATAATGACCCAGAGATCACAGAAGTCAATGTTAATAACTCTGACTGCATAAACAATGAAATCCTGGTGCGCTTTGCAGAAGCCCTGGAATTTAACACCGTGGTCAAAGTGTTTGCACTGGCTAATACTCGTGCTGACGACCATGTTGCTTTTGCCATTGCCATTTTGTTGAAGTCAAACAAGATGCTGACCAGCATCAATCTGGACTCAAATCACATCACAGGCAAAGGCATCTTGGCCATCTTCCGTGCACTGCTGCAGAACAACGTCCTGACAGAGCTGCGCTTCCATAATCAGAGGCACATCTGTGGAGGCAAGACAGAGATGGAGATAGCCAAGTTACTAAAAGAGAACACTACCCTTCTGAAGTTGGGCTACCATTTTGAGCTGGCAGGTCCCCGTATGACAGTCACAAATCTGCTGAGCAGGAACATGGACAAGCAGAGGCAGAAACGACTGCAGGAGCAGAAACAAGCTCAAGAACGGGGGGAGAAGAAAGACCTGCTGGAAGTGCCCAAAGTAGGAGGCCTGCTAAAAGGCTCCCCCAAGCCTTCGCCACAACCATCCCCCAAATCATCCCCCTGGTCTTCCCCTAAAAGTTCTCCTAAAAAGGGTGGGGCTCCAGCTGCACCTCCCCCACCCCCACCTCCATTGGCTCCACCTCTGATCAATGAAAACCTAAGGAATTCTCTCTCTCCGGCCACGCAGAGGAAGATGGCAGAAAAAGCACCTCCTGCTCAGGAGAATTCGCGGGATCAGCTTTTGGCTGCCATTCGATCCAGCAATGTCAAACAGTTAAAGAAGGCAAGTGAGGGGCTGAAACAGGGATGTTTGGACCTGGAGCCTCTATGGAATATTGATAGGCTTTTTTATGTGAACCAAATTTCAGATGTAGCTCAAGATGCCCCGTCTCGGCCTTTTGGCATTTGACTACAAGCACATCCTGCACCGTATTTGTTTTACTTGCAAGGCTTATTTTCCTTTGGACAGCTCCATTGGCCAAGGGGGATAGCCAATCAGAGGCAGGGCGTGGTACTCCACTATGGTCATTTCTTTGTCAGGGCCGGGCAATTATTTTGGGTGGAGGGCCACTTACTGAGTTTTGGCAAGCCATTGGGGGCCGCTGACACGCAGCCAGGGGCAGATAAATATTAATTTTCTAAATTTTTTAGGGGCCCCACAGGCCGGATAGAATGGCCTGGCAGGCCGCATTTGGCTCGCAGGCCACATTTTGCCCACCCCTGGGTTAGTTAGACCCGCTCATCATGTGCCCCATTAAAGCACGTGGACCTCAAATCAGCAAGGAGAAGACTTCTGGGCAGTTATTTTCAGCAGTCAAATTCTGTTCCCCTTTCCTTTGAAATCCTTGGCTATTTCCTGAGACCAGAGATTTTGCCTGTTAGCTCAATAGCCTTAAAACTCATCTATATCATTAGGTGACAGTAAGTGAATCAGGATTTTCCAAGTCCATATGCTCATGGGTTAAAAAGAATGCTTTAAATTTTTGTACTGCACTGAAAATTCTTTCCCCCTGAATTTATAAAATGTTAATTTATATTTTTTACCCTTTTTATTTTAAATCAATAGGTAATAAAGAACTAGCACTAGTTTTGCTAGTCCTGGGTTTTGCGCTATACATCAGCTTCAAAGTTCCCTTTCCTTCTTAATTTATTTTATATTTTGCAATGTTTTATCTATATTTAACAGTTTTTCCATGTTTAGATTTTTTTTCATCAGTGTAGCAAAGTTCTGGTTTGTAGTCCTAGATCTTTATATTAAACACTTCTTTACATTATGATGCTGAGGACTGTTAACAAATTCTCCCTTAATGACCAATTTATAAGGAAATAGGCCTTTGACAAATGTTATCCCAGATGTATGTACTAGGTGTCACAGAGCTTAGGCCTCACATGTAGTTAATGAGGTAGACCTCACCTTACCAGTGCCCAGAACAATGTTGAAGTCCATGCTCTCATATAAACCCCAAGTTTTGACTGTCTTGGCATGAAGACTGAGGTTTTGTAATAAAAGCTAGAGACCCTGGGGGCAGTTGTGGTGGCTGTGCCACTCACTTTGAATTGCTGACAGCATGGTGATCTGTGTAAAATGAATTGTGGCTCCAGCTAAATGGCCTCCTAATGAACAGGTTCCCACTTCCTTGCAGTGAGCTGTCTTTTTGGCCAACAGAGGGAAGTCCAAACTCTGAATTTCTCAGGAAGACTGAACTCTTCGTGAGCTGGGATAGTGGGGAGGGTCTTGAGCAGTTGCCTGTGGTATGTCAGCTCATCAGGTAGAGACTCAGTCCCCAGAGCTCCTAATGCAGGACTTTCATTCACTTACAATTCACTGAAAGACAAACAAGCCCCAGCCTTTCCAACAATTCCCCCTAATGCTCACTGAAAAATAATAGACCATTTTATCTTGGCAGGTGGAGGTGCCAAAATTGCTGCAATAGGAAGCGGAAACCAGATCTCCCACACACTGAGACCTGTGTGGCAGAGTACAAGACATTTGCCATTCTCATGATGACTGTTTACATGACAAGCCCTTTGGGACTCCGCAGTGACCACCTGACTGCACCAAAGCTAAAGAAGCAGTGTTCTCTATGGGACTGAATGAAGAGGGGGACCGGGTGCCAAGAAGGGCATGGGGGGGTGGGGGGTCATTGGATGACATGCGTGAGGAAGATGTAGTATTTATTTTTTATTTTTCAAATCCTACAGCTTTTTCTTTTAGCCTGTGCCGAAGTGTATTGCCCTGCCCTGCCAGCTGGAGATGCTGAGGAGAAGGTTGCTGGAACACAGGTTTTGGGGTGCTTCCATTTCTGCTCAGAAATTTTGGAATGTGGATGCAGTGATGCAGGATGAGCCCTACTGAGAATGTCCTTGAATATCTGTGTCCTGGTCTGGGTTGCAGCAGAGAGACAGTGTGGGTCTACAAATACATGGGAGCACTCCTACCATGAAATATCAGCAGCCATGGCTCTTGCTGCTCTCTTGTCTTGGGAGCCCACTGCGGGTATCTGGCAGAAAGCTGTGTCTGGAGTAGAGCAGATCAGAAGGCAGGAGCAAGTTTTGGGCAGAAGCCAATTGCCACCACCTCTGTGGATCCAGGATCTCTATTCCTCCAAAAAGAAAAAGGGGACCTAAGATGGAAGGGGAGAGGAGACATGTCATGTTGGCTGAATGTTTTTTCTGGAGAGATATACATGATGCTGAGATTTTGCATAATACAATAACTGAAGTTTGCAGAGAGCCAACCCTGATATAACCTAGACACAGAATCTTTAGGGCTCAGTTTTCCCTGATTTCCAAGCTCCTGCTATGGCACCAGCCTGGAGGAGTCAAGGGGAGCCAGGCTGTTGGGACACACTTTACACTGTAACTCTTCTGCTCCACATGCTCTGCTGCTTTCCTTTGCAATGGACAGAGCATGGGACTTTCTTCAGGGACTGGAGAGGGGAAGGCAGGGTTTGAATTGAGAAAACAGTGCTTCAAATCAAGGCTCTGCTATGCATATGAGAGTTACAGGCAGAGAAAAGGAGGTCTCCTCTGTAC
This sequence comes from Crocodylus porosus, assembly GCF_001723895.1. Classification (NCBI taxonomy): domain Eukaryota; kingdom Metazoa; phylum Chordata; order Crocodylia; family Crocodylidae; genus Crocodylus; species Crocodylus porosus. Next base: position 6,534,056 of record NW_017728934.1, read on the forward strand.
CTCTGAGAAAAAGAACTTGCTTAGTCCACAGGCTGTTGTTCAAGAAGGACTCACCCTTACCTGTAGGCTTGCATGCACAGTGCTCTGTTGCCCTCTCTCTCTAGCTCAGTTTGGTCAGTGGTCATCAGGCATGTATAGTTCCCACCCAGCTGTTACTCCCTAACCAAAGTGGAGTGGAAGGCAGGTTTGGACATGGTATTAGCATATATGCCTGAGTGACAGATACTTTCTGACTGCACAGATTCTGCTTTTCTCAGGGGCAAAGGGTGATCTGATTGCTCTTGCTGTAATTGTCACACATTGTAACTCACCAAGGAGGCTCCAAAGCACCAGGGGAGTGACAGGGGATTAGAGGGATTACTGCAGCCATGCTGCGAGTTTCCAAATTCCAGCATGAAAGAAATTGTTCGGGAATAATGAGATGAGTTGTTCACTGTGGTTTTCAGTATCTAGCAAACTGAGGTCTGTGAGGGCAAGAAGAGGAGCCAGTCATTGAAACAGAGGAGAGTTCCAGGATGTGATGCAGCCTGGAGAGTCTGGGCTGAGGGAGAAGAAGGATTCTGGGGAATCACAAAGTGGGGCCTGGTTTTGTAGAAGGGAGTGTGCATCATAACAGCCCACTGGAGGTTGTTCTCCTTGCTAACTACTTGTGCTCAGTTATGTCCAGTCCTGCATGGCACATGCTATTTTGATAGTAATAACTGCAGAGTTACAATCTTAAGCTTTCTGGGAAATAAATGGGTCCCCTCAAAAGAGGACCCGTTAGACACTCTCCCGGTTAGGGGGAGGGATGGGCCAATTCCCCCCTGGCCCTGTCTGGCAGAAGTGCTCTAGAGGAGTTCAGTCACAGACCCTAAGAGGATTTTCTGTCCTGAAAGAGAGAGAGAGATGAGCAGCAGCGCATTGCTTGGACAGATGGTTGAGATACTTTGTTGAAAGAATTTTCCATTAGGAAACACTATTTTGATGCCTCCATAATGATTCATGAATTGCTTTCACTTTCAATGACATTTGTCAAGAAACTTAGAAATGTCCCAGGTTAATAAGTTTGGAACAAAACGTTATGATTTTTCATTTTTAAAAGACATTTTGCTTCAAAATTTGCTTTATTTTGTTTTTAAGCACTTTAAAAGGCAAAATATTTCAATTTTAAAATATTTTGAAATTATAAAGGTTTAAATGTATTGAAATGAAATGGTCATAGAACCCAAAAGACTCTCATCTTAAAATTTTGTTTTGTAGAATTTTTTTTTGCAATTTTTGCTTTGGGGCCCAATTTGGAATGAAAAAAAAAAGTTTGACATTTCAATTTTCTGCAGGATGGAAAATCTGCTTTTGGAGCCCTTCTGTTGCTACTTTGCTGGGCTTCTGATCCTCCCTACCCTGGGTGGAATGAACTGATAGGCTGTGGTATCCCAGCATGGAGGGATATAACTCGCCCCTTTGAAACTGAATCGCCTGCTGGGTGCCTGTGCACACTTGTGCACACAACAGACCGGTGCATGTGTACAGGAACCCCTTCCACAGACAGCTCTGTCTGTGAACATCAATATGCAGGTGTGGTTCAATGAGATTATTTTGTCTGCTTTGCTGCAATTACACCAGGCAGCGACTGTAGCTTGTGGCTGCTGTGTATAGAGGGCATGAATGCAATAGCAGGGATTGGGTATGAGGTTTAGACTTAGGCTTAGAGATGGGCCTAAACCACGCCAGGATGCAGTAATGTTGAACGATGGAAGTGGAAACCTAGTCACAGAAAACTGGGGCAGGTTGTTCTGGAGTTGAGGCTGGAGGGCACCTTCCTTGCTTCCCTCTGCTTGTGTGTAAATAAAAAAACTTTGGTATATTTGTTTAGCCATAAGGTTTTGATAACACAGATACATAATGCATAGAGAGATCTGCATCTGCCCCCAGCTGCCAAAGCACACCTGTCAGCTGCCCAGTGGGCAACAGAAACCCACCACACTCACTGTTTCCCCCCGTCCCTCTGCAAGTGTGCCAGGCCCCCCCAGGTTTCCATTCTGGTGGTTGGACATGGGATTCCCACCTATACATATCCTCCTTGCCCTCCTATGGCAGAGCTCAAGGGCAGCCCCCACCTTGATCAATACCAGAGCTATAGACAAGAGCTGAAGATCCAGGCTCTGTGGCTGAAATCTGTGCTGTGGATGGAGCACAAATGAGGAAGTCATTTGTGGAAGTCATATTTGGCTGGGCTGATACGATCCTGGCATCCACTCCTGCCCAGGGCAGGGGGTCGGACCTGATGATCATTTTTAGGTCTCTTCTGACCCTAAGTACTATGATACTATGAAGTCCAATGAACCCTAACAGTGGTTCACACCTGAGCTTACCAAGGTGGGATGAGATAATGATGCCACTAACTTTTTGAGACCCAGAACTCCTGGAGACTCCAGTAGGAACTCAGCTCTGAACCCACCTTTCACAAGACACTACAGAATAATAACCAGACTGTCACTGAGTTGGTCCTTTCCCCCCGAATACCCACCAGTTACCTAGTCAAGTGATCTGGTGTAGGGCTGCCAGAAGATGTAGGAGACAGCGTTCCATGATCTGCTATTGCCAACAGAGCATGTTACCCAACTGTCCCCATTCTCTGATCTGTACTGACACATGCTTCTGTACAAAGGCTGTGTGCATTAATGCTTGAGTATAAGCCTCAGGACCCAGGTAAACCTCACTTTTGATCCCCCACCTATCAACAGCAGCTTACTCTGAAGCCCAAGGACTTAACCACTTTGCCTCAGTTTTCTTCATTACAAAATGGAGATAATAGCTCTCCCATGTGGAAAGTATAATTCTTAACTAATTAGTAAGTACTTTCTAAGTGATGGGGATGATGGTGATGATGATGAACAGGAGTAGTCATGCTCCACTGGAAATCCATCCAGCTAGCTAACATAGCAGTGTCTTTTTTAAGACTCCATTAGGTGGGTTTTTTCCAGAATAATCCAAAAAAAAAAAAAAAAGCATTAAACTACAAGCTGACACTCCTGCCATTTTCAGCTCTGTAATTTGTGAATGTAAAACGTGTTTGCAATCTGTACGAAATCACCCACTGTGTCATTAATAAAGGTCACTTACACGCTACACGTGATGCAGATGGCCGGCTATCTGGCTGTGGGACATGATCTCCCCAAGGACTGCTGCAAATACGGGCAGGGCAGTGAGCTCTGCAGCATCAAGGTTGAAACTTGTAGTTGACTGTAGGGGAAGACTGCAATAGTGTTACACACAAGGGCTTTTCCTAGGCTTCATACTGATGACTGTTACTGGTGGGAAACCCCTTCCTTCCATGATGCTTCAATGCTGAGGGCTCAGTGCACATTTAATTCACGGCTCATCTGCTGGGGAACTTCAGACTTCCCAGGCGAGCATGCAGGACCCAGTCCAAGTGGCCTTTAAAATGCATCATTTTCATTCCACTGTGGCAAAATGGAGGGTAAAAATCACAGTGAGGTCCCACAGCGAGGAATTGAGGGAAAGCTGATGTCTGGAAGCATGGCCCAAGGAGCAGCCCTGAGTCTGCCAATGCCCCTATGGGGCAGGCTTGTCACCAAGGGTGACCACAGTCTTTCAGCCTGGTCTGGGTATCAAATCTCATCCTATTCCTTGCCGTTACATTGTCTTATGCACCCTGGGCACTTCCAGTGCAGAAAGCTGGCTGCTCCTGGGGCACTAGTGCTCCTCTTTCCTTCATGCTCAGGGTTCAAGCTATGAGTTGTCTGTCAAAATAGCTGGACACAAAATGGAACAAACTTAGCTGCCTCTAGCAGGCACTGCTGCTACTCATAGCTGGGATGACACCAGAGCTGCTGTCAAGGGCTGGATGTGCCAGTGGCTTGGAGCTGTCAGCCAGAAGCAGAGAAAAAAGTCCAAGAGAGCAGAGTGGGCTGGCTGGGCAGGACAGCATGTCCTAAGGAGCAGAAAGGAAGGAGAGTTTGGGAAGAGCAGAGCAGGAAGGAAGGAGAGTTTGGGAAGAGCAGGCCAGGGTGCAGGGAGAGACAGGACTGGAAGGAGGGCTGAGGGAAGGAAGAAAAGCAAACTGGGCATGTGAGTGATCAGGTTTTCCACAAGGCCAAGGCCAAGGCCCAGCCAGCTTCCTTCGACAGCAACCACAGCAGCTGCTACAGGTACAGTGGGCAGCTGGATGAGGGCAAGAGGCCTCCACAGAATAGCAGGTGATATCACAACACAAGCACCCTGGATGGGGAAGAGAGGCTGGCATGGTATGTGTCAGAATGACGAGGCTGGGGGGCAGCGCACTGGGAATACAGAGCGTATCTGCTCAGAGACCTCTGCAGGCTCAGACACGCTCTGGGCAGGGCTCTGTATGCTCCTATGCCCGCTCAGGCAAGGACTCTGCATGGTCCGTGCACACTCAGGGCAGGACCCTGCACCCCGACATGCTCAGGGAGAGAGCCTGCAGGCGTATGTGTGCACTCAGGTCAGAACAGCGCATACTGCTGTGCCCGCTCAGGCAGTAACCTGCTCACCCTGATGTGCATTCAATGCTGGCAGTGCAGACTCCCATACACACCCAAGGCTGGCCCCAACACAATCCACCTGAGTCACCCATGAGGCAAACAGACAACGGACTGCCCAATACTGTCCCCTAAGACCTCTTCTCCCGAAGAGAGCAGAACTCCTGCAGAGTCGTGCTGCCTGCCCCACATAGCTGTGGATCACCCTCCACACCAGTGTGGACACATACTGTATGCCAGAGAGCACGTACTGTACACAAGAAGCCTATGTCTGATGGTTACCACGCTGATATTCAGCAGCATGACTGGCCCCACCACTGAGCTCAGGACTAGGGCTGGGAGATCGCTGCACACTGCAGGGACCTTTCTTTGTGAGACCTTTGTATAGCCTATCACTGCCAGAGAAAACATGGAAAAGGCTCCATCTAACAAGCTGGGGTAAAAATCATGTGCCTTGAAGTCGTAGCCAAATGCAGCAGGACACCACTCCAGGTGTTGCTTGCAGAAAACTCTAAAAATGCAACTCTAAACACGCAACTCTAAACACGCAGACTCATATATATGTACATGTGCATGTGCATGCACCACCCTCCCGAAGCAAGTGTGTGCACATGTACCTATGCATGTTCACAGACAGGTTTTGCTGTGCAAAGTACAGGTTGCACCAGGCCAGGAGGGCTCCGTCCACATCTCACTGTCAATTCGCCGTGCCCTTCAGGTGAAGCATGTGCGTCAGCCCCGTACCCTGCAGTATATGCTGTTGCTAAGGGCTGAGGCATGCCTGGCTCTGGAGCTGGTTTCTTGAAACCCAGAGAAATGTCCATATTTGGGCATTTTGCACAGACTGGCCGAAGCGGAGCTTCATTCCTTTGCTCTTCCTAATTGTAGGCAGGCAGCCAGGTCCTGGGACTCACTGCAGTAAGGCGTAAAGAAAACAAGGCCCGACTCTCTCACACAGGCCCCAACGCTGTCATGGTGCAGCCACACTCCCCAGGCCTGCCCTGGCCAGCACAGCACTCACTGTCCCGGCTGCTGCAGAGATCCCAAGGGCGCATCCTTGCCATGACAGTACTTTCCAAGGGGACCATCCTGCTGTCACAGCAGCCCCTAGGATTCCTCCAAGCTTTTATTACTGATCTGACCTGATTCCTCAGCCGAAGGTAACATCCTTGCAGAAGCAGACTAGGGCCATGCTTCAGCTCATGGCCTTTGTCTGGCCCTCTGCAGACTGGGAGATCTCCCTCCCCACGCTCCTTCCGGGCCCTTCCTTTCCACGGAGAAAGAAGCCCGTGAATAACACAAGCAAATTATGAGAAAATTATGCTGGCACACATCCAGGAGGGGCCAGCAGGGGACTGCATGCTTAGGGGCAACCAGCATGGGCTCATCAGTGGCAGGTCCTGTCAGACCAACCTAGTGGCCTTTTACGAACAGATCACCAGATCATTAGACGCAGGGGTAGCAGTGGACATAGTCTTCCTGGACTTCCGGAAGGCTTTTGACACTGTCTCTCACCCCGTTCTCATTAAGAAACTGG